>NC_135970.1:24892614-25198947 GCF_053455715.1 Rhinoraja longicauda | reverse complement strand
TTGCCAAATGCCACACTGTCCGCCAATGCCCACTGGAGCTTCCGGTTGCTAGCCATTTTCACTCCCATTCTCATTCTGTTCTTTCTAGTCTGGGCCTCCTCCATTGCCAGAGTGAGGCCATATGCAAATTGGATGAACAGCACCTTGTATCCCACTTGGGTAGCTTGCAACCCAACGGTATGAACATTGAATTTTCCAATTATAAGTAACTAACCCACAACAGCCTACATCCCCTTCCCGCTTTCTCTCCCAAGAAGCCTCCCCCTACCTTCCCCTGAAACCTGGCTGACCGCTCCCTCTCCCCCTCTACTTGTACCATTTCCAAGCCGAAATGTTGCCTATCCATGTTCTGCATGGATGCTGCCTGACCTGCTGAGTTACTCCAGCATTTTGTGTCTATTTTTGTAATCTTTCAATCCTTGTTTATTTGTCTTAAAAATATTCCAAAACTCTGCTTCTATCAGTATTGAAGGAAGAGAATTCCAGGGACTTGTGACCCTCAGAAAAAAATATTGTCTCTTCTACCGTAAATGGGCGCCGCTTGACTTTTAAAGCATGATCACTCGGTCTAAACTCTCTCACAAGAGGAAACATCATTTCCACATCTAGCTTATCTAGAACCTTGAGGATCTTATGAACCAATCAAATCACCTCTCGCTATTTTATACACTAGGAAATACAAGGTCAGCAATCGTCTCTTCAAGATAACAAACATATTCCAGTAAATCACCTCTGACCTGTTCCAATGCATTAACATCCATCCTTAAATAAGGAGATCAGTGGCTCTCTGCACTATTCTATGCTTATTCTTCAAGTTTAATACCATCTTTAACTTTCTTAGCTAATCAAAATGAATGTTGTGCCCCATGGAATTTTTCTTTCTCAGAGGGATTTGACTATTTTGAAACTTGCTAAGTTTTTTTGCCAGCTCCTCCTGCCTTTCAAATGTCTTGTAAACCTTCCTTTTGGCAGCACTTTTAACTCCTTTATTATTCTGTGAAGAACCTTAGGATAGCTACAGTGTCAAATGCACTATACGATAGCAAGTTATTATTATTAAAATTACTTTCAACAATATCAGACATTCTGATAATGTGGTCTTTTAACCCCAGGAATAGAATCACCTTTCAAAGTGCATTCTTCAATCAATCATTCAATGTGTATTGACCATGATCCGCAATAGTTACAATCTAAAATAATTGGGGTGTTATTTGAGTTGGTCTGGGTTTGAGGTGACACAGTTGAACAGCTACGAGTGCCACTGCAACTCAATTTCCTGCTCCCCTTTGTGGCCCCTTTCATGAAGAATAATTTAAGAGAGTTGGAAAGTAGCATAAGGGAAACATGCTAATTGCAAACACAGGCCTGTTGTGAACTCGGGCACAGCAGTGGCCTAATGAATTGCATTCCCCTCCTTCACCTTCTTCCTGATCTTCAGAAGAGTTCTCTTCTTTCTCATTGATAGCATCCACCCTAAGAAAGTCAGAATGAGAATAAAGTTTACGAGGAATACCAGGGGACATCTGATATAAAAAATATGCTGCACTGTACACACAATAATGCAAAAACCTATGATTCTTAGTGAAATCTGTTGGTACGTTTTGCATTTTTCTCCGGATGCTCAGGTTTCCTCCCACATCTGAACGAAGTGCAGGTAGGTAGGTTAATTGGCCACTGTTAATTTACTCCACTGCGTAGGTGGGTGGTAGAACATTGGGGAAGTTAATGGAAATATGAATATAACAAAGTTGGAAGGATAAGTGCTGATTGGTGCTTGATGGTCAGTGTGGACTCAATGGGACGAAGAATCTGTCTCCAGGCCGTATGACTTGAGTTGAATTGGAAAAAGTATTTTACACGCTGCTGATAAATTCACAATACTGTTAGCGCAATGAGCCATTTGCACACATTCACAATGGAGATTTAGACTTATGGCTAATGCTGAAGAAATGTCATCAGCAAAATATATATTTGTTATATATGTAAGTGACATGGTAATTGGTGGAGTCATAGATAGCAAAAAAGATTTGATATGTTTTTAGTGGGACACAGTTCAGCTGGAAAGTTGGGCAGAGTAGTAACAGATGGGGCTCGATCTAGACTAGTGTGAGGTAATGCACTTTGGGAGGTCAAATTATGGTAGGGCACATATAGTAAATGGCAGGGGGCTTAGGAGCATTGATATACAGAAAGACCTTGGGATGCAAGTCTATAGCTCTCTGAAAGTGGTGACATGGGTGGATAGAATAGTAAAAAGCAGAAGAATAGCAATGTGTTATAACAATAGAAAGAGTGCAGAAGAGATTCACCAAGATGGAACAGAGGGCTGTAGTTATAAAGAGAGATTATACAGGCTGGGTTTTTGTCAGGTAGAAGTTTGAGTGGTGGCCTTCAAGAGGTTTATAATGTGGGACATTGGTAGGACGGTCAGAGTCTTTTTCCAGGCAGGGAAGTCTGGAATTAAAAGTCACAGGTTTAAAATGAGAAGGGAGAAATTTAAAGGAGGCCAACTCAGTGAATCAATGAAAGGAATTGGTGGTGGAGGCAGATAAAATTACTCTGCCGAAAAGGCAATTGGACATTGATAGCAAAAGCATGAAGCAATGCAGACAAGTGTGATCAGCATAGATAGGCATCGCGTTGGAAAGGGACATGGTGAGATAAACGGGCTCATTTGTGTGCTGCACATTTCTATGATTCTGTGATAAAATTGTAACGTTTTAAGGTTTACCTTCGTGCTGCATGTCCCATGAAACAATCAAATATTATAGGACATTGGTTAACAGTGTTAATAAAAGTAAAGTTAGCCCATATGATGGTTCCACTAATAGAAACATAGAAAATAGGTGCAGGAGTAGGCCATTCGGCCCTTCGAGCCTGCACCGCCATTCAATATGATCATGGCTGATCATCCAGCTCAGTAACCTGTACCTGCCTTCTCTCCATACCCCCTGATCCCTTTAGCCATAAGGGCCACATCTAACTCCCTCTTAAATATAGCCAATGAACTGGCCTCAACTACCTTCTGTGGCAGAGAATTCCACAGACTCACCACTCTCCGTGTGAAGAAATGTTTTCTCATCTCGGTCCTAAAAGACTTCCCCCTTATCCTTAAGCTGTGACCCCTGGTTCTGGACTTCCCCAACATCGGGAACAATCTTCCCGCATCTAGCCTCTCCAACCCCTTAAGAATTTTATATGTTTCAATAAGATCCCCCCTCAGTCTTCTAAATTCCAGCGAGTATAAGCCTAGTCTATCCAGTCTTTCTTCATATGAAAGTCCTGCCATCCCAGGGATCAATCTGGTGAACCTTCTCTGTACTCCCTCTAAATGTGGGTTTAGTTTGTGATCCAAGCTGCTTAGTTAGCCATTAGCATAGCCCTGGCATATCATAAGCCTGCTTGCACCTTATTACTAAATTTGGCACAGAGGACATGGTTTTGAATTTCCACTACCCAGAAATTCCACTCCAAACGATCCCACATATCAACCTCTCTGGATGGATAGACACTAGACAATTCACTAGATAGCACTCATTTGAATTTTTGCAGGTTATGTGTATTAGCTATTAACAAGTTAAATGGCTCCATTTACAACGATGTAGATGAATGAATGATTACAGAAAAGGCACCCAGCATTCAACATACACCATGCCACAGTGCGAGAGCAGAATTTCGGTCATGGCTGTTCATCTCTCTGTAACCCACACATGACAGGTACTGGGATTAAAAACACACAGCTGGAGGTATTGTGGAGAAGGGAACTGTGTTATTTTTTAAGTGATCAAAGTGTCACTGATCTGAAACATGTGTAGGGAAGAACTGCAGATGCTGGTTATAATCGAAGATAGACACAAAATGCTGGAGTAACTCAGCGGGACAGACACTATCTCTGGAGAGAAGGAATGGGTGATGTTTCGGGTTGAGACCCTTCTTCAGACTGATTTGAAACTTGTTCTTCTGTACAGATATCTTCAGCATTTTTTTCTTATTTCAATATTGGCAGTTTTTCTTTGATTCTTTTTCATTCTGAGACCTGAATATCCATTTATCTCCACACACTTGACAATGAACAACATTTTTTAGCAATAATAAAAGTTACTTTTGTTTAGCATTTCTAATATGAAGAGCATCCCAAGGTAATGCATGGATAGAAGTGAGCAAATATTTCTCAAGTCTAGGAAGGAGAAAGGAAGAAGTTAAGAATAACATCTGTAATTTTGTTTACAGATGGAGTTTGAGTAGGTGTTATTTTTCCTTACAAATGTAATACTTATACATGAAATACTTTGTAACCAAGAATGATGCATTCAATACTTTTGTCATTATTCTAGATAGTGGTGGTTAATGGATGTGGATCTCTCTTTTCCTCATTGTCTGCTGTGCTCTGTGATCCTGGAGGTAGGTGAAGGCCGAAACTGTGTAGTTGTTTATTTGAACAGCAAAATAATTGGTTTTGGGTTGGAGTGGGTTAGAGTTGTACTGTGGATGTGATGTTGTTCCACGACATTTGACATATCAATATTGTATAACTATCTTTTAAACTACTGTCAGTGTTTGAAATGGACTTGTAAAAATCAATTAAAAGCTCAGTCCCTGATCCAGAAATGAATATTAAAACTAAAACGTAGAACAGGATTGAGAGTAACTGTGCTTGCTACAAACACTATTCAAATGAGTTAGTAACAAAAAAAACCTTGGTTTCTCCACCTCCCCTTTCTCAACAGCTAAACATGCTCATGATTGTTACAGGCTAACCATTGCAGATTCAGGGCATTACTGCTAGTATTCCTTGTCGCCTCAGGATAGCATCTATAGTCCAGTTATCATCAGCTGCTTTATCAATGATCCAGTTGGGAAAGTTGAACTAAGTACGGAGATTAAAGCTGCATGTCTAGGAGGCAGGCCAGACAAGGTTTGGGGCAGGACAGGGAGCATGGATGGCCTGAACAGCTAGTTTGCTTCAAAGCACGAGGTCTTGCAGGTAAAGACATAGAAACATAGAAAATAGGTGTAGGAGTAAGCCATTCGGCTCTTCGAGCCAGCACCGCCATTCAATATGATCATGGCTGATCAACCAAAATCAGTATCCCGTTCCTGCTTTTTCCCTACATCTCTTGATTCCGTTAGCCCTAAGAGCTAAATCTAACTCTCTCTTGAAAATATCCAGTGATTTGGCCTCCACTGCCTTCTGAGGCAGAGAATTCCACAGATTCACAACTCTCTGGGTGACATTTTTTTTCCTCATCTCAGTCCTAAATGGCCTAACCCTTATTCTTAAACTGTGATCTCTGGTTCTGGACTCCCCCAACATCGGGAACATGTTTCCTGCATCTAGCCTGTCCAATCCCTGAAGAATTTTATGTTTCTATAAGATCCCCTCTCATCCTTCTAAATTCCAGTGAATACGAGCCCAGTCGACCCATTCTTTCATCATATGTCAGTCCCGCCATCCCAGGAATTAACCTGGTGAACCTAATAGCTTTTGACAATAATAAACCTAAACCTAAACCATTTATCTGCCTGAACTCTTGTCTATGACATTCTATTGTTGAAAGTGCAATTCTGACAGACATGGTTGATATCACAAAGTGCACAGTGCAATGAGCAGCATACAGTGCAACACATTTCTGGGGAAATGTTGAACTTGTTGAACAATTTTACCATTGACACTAATTTATATCCCATATTTGCATCTAAATCAGGATGCTTAGTAGTAAAATAGAATTTTGAATAAAACCACAAATTTGTTTTGTTTTTAAAGATTCTTTTCATAAACTGGTTTCACTATTCAGCCATTGAACATTGGTTACTTGCAACAAGTATGCTGTAGTATCATTCACTCATTCTTTCTTTCATTCACTCATTCTTTCATTCATTCATTCATTCTTCCATTCATTCATTCATTCTTCCATTCATTCATTCATTCATTCATTCATTCATTCATTCATAAAATAGTTTTGTTCAATAGTAAAGGACTATTTAAATTCTAAGTTACTGGCTATTTGCTAATATTACTTTAATGTAACTGTTTTCCTTCTGTGTTGACAGATAGAATTCTTCTACCCACTCCATACTATGGTGTTATCAAGGATGATATTTTTCTCTACAGCAAAGTCAAACCATTGCATGTGCATTTGGAGAGCAAAGTAAGAGTAAAAACAACTGAAAATTCGACTTTGTGGGTCCTTGTATTTCGTAGTGTAAACCCAAGCCTTGCTGTGTATTTCCCTTGGCCTTGTTTTAGGTGACTGATGGTGACACACGTCCATTTCAACTTACAGTGGGAAAACTGAAAAAATCGATGGAAGCTGCACAGCTCCAGGTGAATGATTCAGAAATCTTAATCGTTTTGATCGTAGATAGTAATTTTTAAGTTTCGGTTTCAGTTTAGTTTATTGTCACTTGTACCGAGGTACAGTGAAAGGCTTTTGTTGCGATAAAGAACAACAGTGAAAGAGGAAAATTTGTTTAGAAAAACTAACTAACTGAACTCAACCTTTTCTTTCTCAGCTCCAGGTCAGAATCCCCATTGAGCTGAATGGGAATTCCAGTGCTAAGTCAGGTTATTACATTAAGGATTATACAATAGCAGTCTCATAGTTTATTTAAAATATATTCCACAATTTGGGCAGCACTGTGGCGCAGCAGTAGAGTTGCTGCCTTACAGCGCCAGGGACCCGGGTTCAATCCTAACTCCAGGTGGTTTTCTGTACGGAGTTTTACGTTCTCCCCGTGATCTGCGTGGGTTTTCTCCGATATATCATAGGTTTCCTCCCATACTCCATAGATGTACAGGTTTGTAGATAAATTGGCTTGGTATAAATGTAAATTGTCCCTAATGTGTCGGTGGTCGGTGCGGACCCGGTGGGTCGAAGGGCCTGTTTCCGTGCTGTATCTCTAACCTAAAACTAAACTAAATTTGAGAGACTGAAAGGAAGGTGGAAACATTTGTAAATCAGAATGAGAAATTGAAGTACCCGACACAAAAATAATTACAAGTTTAATGATGCACTTTGTATTTTGGTTATTATAATTACTATTGCATGACTAAAAAAAAAAAGCATAATTTTTTGAAGGTCATTTTTTACAAAGAAGGAGGCAATCTTAAAATCTTCACTCTAATTATACTAACCTTTCATTGTAAAATTGTTTTGAAATACCCCTAATAATTTTTCTGTGTAATCACAGGGTAAGAAGGTCACAGCCATGATTCTAACAAACCCTCACAATCCGCTGGGTGATATTTATTCAGCAACAGAAATGAAAGAATTTCTTGAGTTTGCTAAAAGGTGAGACATTCACAGTTCCAGAGTGAAAAATTGTATGTTTTTACTTTGTTACATTTCCATGAAAACTTTAAAACTATATGTTCAATGAAACCATCAAATGCTCCTGCTGTTGCACCTAAGGTGTTCCAATCATCCAATTTTGAAAATAAATCTGACCTTAAATATCTTTGATATTTAACATGTACATCTCATTTCCATCCTTGTAATTCCACTTGAGAAAGTAGCCTATGGTCTGAATCTTTATCGCAGCGAACATATTTCCTTGGGAGGATGGGATTTCATTGCTTGTGAAGTAGATGTACAGCAATTGCTTTGTTTAGGCATTAAATACATAATTTCATATTTCTACATATCCAATTGACCCATCACTCTCTTATCATATCATATCATATATATACAGCCGGAAACAGGCCTTTTCGGCCCTCCAAGTCCGTGCCGCCCAGTGATCCCCGCACATTAACACTATCCTACACCCACTAGGGACAATTTTTACATTTACCCAGCCAATTAACCTACATACCTGTACGTCTTTGGAGTGTGGGAGGAAACCGAAGATCTCGGAGAAAACCCACGCAGGTCACGGGGAGAACGTACAAACTCCTTACAGTGCAGCACCCGTAGTCAGGATCGAACCTGAGTCTCCGGCGCTGCATTCGCTGTATTAATGCTTGCTGATACAATTGAAGTTATATCCTTGCATGTTTGAAGGCAAAAGATATGATTCTGAAGTTTGATCCCAAAGCATGGTTCAAGTTCTTTTATTCTATTTTTTGCTACTGTATTTTGGATTAATTTAACTAGCAGAAAAATGTCATCAATGGTAAGAATACCCGTCTGGTACAATTCATTAATTTTAACCTATGCAGTAGCATGGAACAGTAGGATATATTTTGTGCATATATTTTCCTTCAGATTTTTTAAAGTAGACTATCCCAACATTTAAGAAACAGACAGGTACATGGATAGGACAGGTTTGGAGGGATATGGACCAAATGCTGGTGTGACTAGTGTAGCTGGGAAATGTTGGCCGGTGTGGGCAAGTTGGGAATAGGGCCTGTTTTCACACTGTATCACTCTATGCCGCTATGACTCTATGACTAGTGTCATGGGATCCAAAAAAGATTGCTGATTCTAATATTTTAGTTGAGGCTACTTTTTTCTGCCCAAAGATCGTGTTGGTTCTACCATATCGCTGTGCCATTAATAAGCAAAACAACTGGTTACCTTGGGGGGAAAAAAAATCAGAACCTTTGAATTGATTGAGATTTATGAGTAACTTATTTAGATTCTGTTTTTTGTTCCTTTGGTGATGTAGATACAAATTGCATGTAATTGTGGATGAAGTGTACATGCTTTCAGTATTTGATGACGTAAACTCATTCCAAAGTATCCTCAGCTTTGACAAGTGAGTCTTAATTTAATATTAAATATTGTATGTCTTCTAATTATTTTGCTGCTTTTACAATTATTGGTGTGCTTGACTTTTATATTATCTTCTGTCAGAAACCCATTGTCTTTTTTAAAGAGCCTCTGAGGCGAGTTGTTGAGGAATGTTGTTGCCCACCAGCTCTCTCCACGGGGTGAGGCTGACACACACTGACTGACCTCTGCCATCCACCCTCCCCAAATCCGCACCCCACCTAATCCCAGTAACTAGCCCACAACTGTTTCCTCAGTCCTTTCAATTGTTCCTTAAACACAAATTGTTCTGCCTTCGCCCCCTAACCCCAGCCCTAGCAAATGGCAGGATATTTCTGGTGCAAATTCATCTCCCTCATCTAGGTAAGATATTATGGCTTCAGCATGTAGATAGAAACAAGCACAGGTTTTCAGTACACGCTGTTGCCAGTGTGGGTCTTCTTTACTTTGCAAAAGTACACTGTGCATACTCACACATATTCACGACTGATAAGATATAGAATATATCACATGACACAAATCCTACCATTATAGTACTCAGTTCTTAAAGTTGCAGTTAGCATTATATACACTACACTGCTCTCCCCTTAGAAAGTAAAATAACATGTAAATTGGACAAACATGAATAATTTTATAAACTTAATCTGATGACTGGTTTACGCACTCTTTGTGATCTGAATGGTTTAGGGGGAGTGTCAGGTTGTGGTTCTAACGGAGAGTCAAGTTCAGGATCATTTACCTTTGTCTCTACTTTCTTTGGAGATTCCGATTTTACATCTGAACTTGGAATAATACCAAAGTCTGACCGATCTATTTCTTCGTCAATGCTTTGCTCTTGCTGGGATCATATGGTGTATGTGCACACTTCTAACACGTCCTGCAATTTCTACCAATTACCTCCTGGTACCACATACTTCAACTACTGTTCCCACCACTCATTTGTTTGCTTTGTAAGGGGGGCTGCGAACACGAATCTGATCAAGGATATTGAACCTACGTTCTTTTTGACTTCCACCATAATGACGTTTCTGATCAGATTATTTGCGTTCAACCTAAGGAGATAAGTTAGGTAGAACCTAACTGAAGAGGAAAAAAATAGTCAAGGCGAATGTGGGTCCCTTGAAGACGGAAGCAGGGGAATTTATTATGAGGAACAAGGAAATGGCAGACGAGTTGAACCGGTACTTTAGATCTGTCTTCACTATGGAAGATACAAACAATCTCCCAGATGTTCTAGTGGCCAGAGATCCTAGAGTGACGGAGGAACTGAAGGAAATTCACATTAGGTAGGAAATGGTGTTGGGTAGATTGATGGGACTGAAGGCTGATAAATCCCCAGGGCCTGATGGTCTGCATCCCAGGGTACTTAAGGAGGTGGCTCTAGAAATTGTGGATGCATTGGTGATCATTTTCCAATGTTCTATAGATTCAGGATCAGTTCCTGTGGATTGGAGGGTAGCTAATGTTATCCCGCTTTTTAAGAAAGGAGGGAGAGAGAAAACGGGAAATTATAAACCAGTTAATCTGACATCAGTGGTGGGGAAGATGCTGGAGTCAATTATAAAAGACAAAATTGCGGAGCATTTGGATAGCAGTAACAGGATTGTTCCAAGTCAGCATGGATTTACGAAGGGGAAATCATGCTTGACTAATCTTCTGGAATTTTTTGAGGATGTAACTAGGAAAATGGACAGGGGAGAGCCGGTGGATGTAGTGTACGTTGACTTTCAGAAAGCCTTCGACAAGGTCCCACATAGGAGATTAATGGGCAAAATTAGAGCACATGGTATTGGGGGTAGGGTACTGACACGGATAGAAAATTGGTTGGCAGACAGAAAGCAAAGAGTGGGGATAAATGGGTCCCTTTCAGAATGGCAGGCAGTGACTAGTAGGGTACTGCAAGGCTCGGTGCTGGGACCGCAGCTATTTACAATATACGTTAATGACTTGGATGAAGGGATTAAAAGTACCATTAGTAAATTTGCAGATGATACAAAACTGGGTGGCAGTGTGAACTGTGAGGAAGATGCAGGGTGCAGGGTGACTTGGACAGGTTGTGTGAGTGGGCGGATGCATGGCAGATGCAGTTTAATGTGGATAAGTGTGAGGTTATCCACTTTGGTGGTAAGAATAAGAAGGCAGATTATTATCTGAATGGTGTCAAGTTAGGAAAAGGGGACGTACAACGAGATCTGGGTGCCCTAGTGCATCAGTCACTGAAAGGAAGCATGCAGGTACAGCAGCCAGTGAAGAAAGCCAATGGAATGTTGGCCTTCATAACAAGAGGAGTTGAGTATAGGAGCAAAGAGGTCCTTCTGCAGTTGTACAAGGCCCAAGTGAGACCGCACCTGGAGTTTTGGGTGCAGTTTTGGTCTCCAAATTTGAGGAAGGATATTCTTGCCATTGAGGGCGTGCAGCGTAGGTTTACTAGGTTAATTCCCGGAATGGCGGGACTGTCATATGTTGAAAAACTGGAGCGACTAGGATTGTATACACTAGAATTTAGAAGGATGAGAGAGGATCTTATCGAAACATATAAGATTATTAAGGGGTTGGACACGTTAGAGGCAGCAAACATGTTCCCAATGTTGGGGGAGTCCAGAATCAGGGGCCACAGTTTAAGAATAAGGGATAGGCCATTTAGAACGGAGATGAGGAAAAACTTTTTCAGTCAGAGAGTTGTAAATCTGTGGAATTCTCTGCCTCAGAGGGCAGTGGAGGCCAATTCTCTGAATGCATTCAAGAGAGAGCTAGATAGTGCTCTTAAGGATAGCGGAGTCAGGGGGTATGGGGATAAGGCAGGAATGGGGTACTGATTGAGAATGATCAGCCATGATCACATTGAATGGTGGTGCTGGCTCGAGGGGCTGAATGGCCTACTCCTGCACCTATTGTCTATTGTCTTCGGAGGCTGTGGTGGCGCTGCGAGTGCGGCTGCGACTCGCCTTCGGAGGTGCCGGAGGCTTCGGCTGCGGGCACGGGGACGTCGGAAGCTCGCAGGCCCCTGGGTGGGGGCTGACATTGGGAGCTCTGGCAGCAGCAGCGTCTTCGTCCGCCCCGAATCGCGGGGCTTGGGTCGGCCCGCTGCGGACCTTTCACCGTCCAGCGCCGCCTGGAACAGGCCGCAGGATTTTCTCCGCCCGGCGGGGGCTTCAATGTCGGGAGCCCCGACCGCCCCGACGTGGCAACTTCAACAGCCTGACCGCGGGAGAAGACAGCAGGGAAGAGAAAATACATTCTGGCCTTCCATCACAGTGAGGAGGTGACTGGAGGAGACTCACTGTGATGGATGTGTGTTGGTTTGTGATGTGTGTGTTGTTGTTTATTTTTATTTTTATTGCTCTTATTGTTGGACTGTGGTAATGGAATTTCGTCCAAAAGACTTGATTTTTTGGATGACAATAAAGTTTATTCTGATTCTGATTCTATTGTCTAACCAAACTCAGTCTAGTTCTGTGCCTTCTTTTCATGAGAAGATCAGCCAATCCCTGTGGTAGATTGTGGCGTGGTACGATATTTCGGTAAGAAACTAGTTAGCCGCTGTGACATACTGAATTTTTAATTCTCTTCAAGAACTTGTTTCTTGAGAGCTCCTTTGACTATCCAGACTGACCTTTTGGCTGTGCTGTTAGATGCCAGATGGTATGTTGGCACTAAGGTATGCGTGATACCATTTAGCTTCATGAAAGTTTGGAACAGTGCAGCGTGAAATTGGGGGCCATCGTCAGAGACAAGCTCTTCAGGCAATCCATGACATGCAAAGATAGACCGCAAAGTGTCTACTGTTCTTTCTGTTGTTGTGTTTGTACCGATATGTACCACCTCAATCCACTTTCAGTGGCTATCTACCAAAACAAGAAAATTATTATTTCCGTCTTCACAAAAATCTACATGAATCCTCTGAAAAGGTCCAGTAGGCCAAGACCATGTTTGCAAAGGGGACTGGGCAGGCCCTCTTCTACAACTCTGACAGCTCCAACATTTGCTTGCCATTGCTTCTATGTCATTGTCCAATCCTGGCCAATACATGCAACCTCTGGCTGTAGACCTCATTCCCACATTACCTGTGTGTTCACGACAGATTTCTTTGAGCAATCTTTGTCATAAGCAATTGGGTTCTACTACACTGTGACCCCATTTAATACACCCTTGCTCACATGACAGTTCATGTCATCTATTGTGACAAGGTTCTAGGTCATTAGGATTTGGTTTTATTTCTGACCATGCACACAAAGTTTGTTCGTATACTTGTTTTAACACTGTGTCCTTTTGAGTTTCAGCAGCAATATCAGTTGCTGTGACTGGAAAGGTATAAATTGGAGGACGTGTTAGAAGTGTGCACATAAACCATATGATCCCAGCAAGGGATGAACCGGTACAAGAGCAAAGCATAGACGATGAAGTAAATCTGTCAGACTTCGGTATTCCAAAATCTGACAGATCTACTTGTTCGTCTATGCTTTGCTCGTGTACCGGTTCATCCTTTGCTGGGATCATATGGTTTATGTGCACACTTCTAACACGTGCTCCAATACTTCTCCAGAGTATGTTTTCAGCTGAACGTTTGTTTCTGTGATTGTAATAGCTGCCACAGGGAAATTCTTTGCAAAGCTGGTTACCTCATTGCAGTGGCTGCGTTGCAATATTGAAGGTTCACCAGATTGATTTCTGGAATGGCAGGACTTTCATATGAAGAAAGACTGGATAGACTCGGCTTGTACTCGCTGGAATTTAGAAGATTGAGGGGGGATCTTATAGAAACTTACAAAATTCTTAAGGGGTTGGACAGGCTAGATGCAGGAAGATTGTTCCCGATGTTGGGGAAGTCCAGAACAAGGGGTCACAGTTTAAGGATAAGGGGGAAGTCTTTTAGGACCGAGATAGAACATAGAACATAGAGATGAGAAAGATTTTTTTCACACAGAGTGGTGAATCTGTGGAATTCTCTGCCACAGAGGGTAGTTGAGGCCAGTTCATTGGCTATATTTAAGAGGGAGTTAGATGTGGCCCTTGTGGCTAAAGGGATCAGGGGGTATGGAGAGAAGGCAGGTATAGGATATTGAGTTGGATGATCAGCCATGATCATATTGAATGGCGGTGCAGGCTTGAAGGGCCGAATGGCCTACTCCTGCACCTATTTTCTATGTTTCTATGATTCTGTCCATTGAGAGGTATAGTGAACATAATCTTCATTGTGTGGCATATCCAGGAAAAATGTAGCAATAAATGCTGCCCAGTGCCTCCTCCAACCTCACAAAAACCTTCATCTGACAGAAAGAGAATCCTCAGAATTTCAGCACCATTCTCCATATGTCACAAGATGGCATGTAGACCATGATTTTAACTCATGGGTCCATACCACATCTGACCACAGTTGAGTCTGTGAGCCGTATTGTGAAGAGAGTCACAGCAATGATAAAGACTGATGTTGGTTTATCAAGCCTTTATCATTGTTGTGACTCTCTTCACAATACTGTATCTTACCACCAACAAACTTCCAGAGAGGACTTTAGAAGATGAGCAGGAAACAGCTTAACCTGCACTTTTCTACTCCAGAACCAGGATGGTACCAACATCAGTCGTCAAATTATAGTTCGAAGACAAACTTCTGTGTTCATCATTGACTTAATTGCTGAAGTCTACAGAAGAAAAGACCTTCAACTAGATTTGCAGAAGACAAAAGCACTAAACTACTGCACCACAAACTATTATCCACACCCTTCCCCAGGTTACTTTCCATATCTCAATGGTCACCCCCATTGAGGAAAGCATGAGTGACAAAATTCACTACCATTCCAATGTGCCAATAAAAGCTTTTGTCTGATTGTGGGAAAAAAATGGTTGAAAACCAAAGACTTATACCCAACATCAAGCTCATGGTCTACCATGATGGGGGTGAATTCTCATCCACCTCCATCACAACACGTCCGTACACGTCAAATGCATAGACAACCTACAAGTTCAAGTAATAACAGCCTTTGTTTTTTTCACCTGATAATTCAAAACACATTTATGTTATCTCTTGCATTATTTTATCTTGTCCACATTAGTATGCATTGTGTGAGCTTTGTAAAATATTTATATGTACAATATTGATGGTTGTCTGGTACTGTTTTTCAGGCTTCCTGATCCACAGAGAACTCATGTTATGTGGGGAATTAGAAAGGTAAATTTATCCACCGTGACATCTGTGTGAATGCAAGAGATAATGTGATGTCTTAAAGTTCAGAAGTCATAGGAGCAGAATTAGGCCATTCGTCCCATTAAGCCTACTTCACCATTCATTCATGGCTGATGTGTATTTCCCTCTCAACCCCATTCTCTTGCATTCTCTCTGTAACCTTCAACACCCTTACTAATCAAAAATATATAAATCTCAGCTTGAAAAATACCCAAAGACTTGGCCTCCACAGCCATCTTGAGGCAATGAATTCCACAGATTTATCACCCTCTAAATAAAGAAATTTCTTATAAAGAAATTCCTCCTCTTCTAACGGTACGTCTTTCTATTCTGATGCTGTGCCCTCCCGTCCTAGGCTCTCCCACTAGTAGAAACATCCTCTCCACATCCACTCTCTGCACGCCTTTCATTAAAGCAGCAACGTAGAATGTGTTAAAGTAGCAAAATGAAACAGTGAATTTGCACTTTTACATGTTGTGCCGGAGAATGGTAACATGCTGGTTTGCATCTCCCATGATGAGTCTTGTCACTACTCAATTCATCTGGGGATATATTAGGAAGAGCCATTCGACTGAACTGCTGTGACGTCGCCCAGGCCTAATACCCTGCTGTTTTTTTAGGAGGTGCAGGGGACTTGATGGATTCCTAAACATCTTAATCCAGAAGGATTTATTCACAAAATGCTGGAGTAACTCAGCAGGTCAGGCAACATCTCGGGAGAGAAGGAATGGGTGACGTTTCGGGTCGAGACCCTTCTTCAGACTGAAAAAGGGTCTCGACCCGAAACGTCACCCATTCCTTCTCTCCCGAGATGCTGCCTGACCTGCTGAGTTACTCCAGCATTTTGTGAATAAATCGATTTGTACCAGCATCTGCAGTTATTTTCTTATATTTTAATCCAGAAGGAGACAGTCAGCCTTGTGCAATTCAGTTTAAAAACATTTTTTTTAGGTTAATCCCAGTTTTCATTTCCTTGGTTCCTTTTTTAAATCCGCTAATGATTTCTGTCTTCATAATTCTTTCTGACACACAATCCCAAGCCCTTACCACTCTTTGGATAAATATTTCTTCCTCAGCTCTCCTCTAATCCTTCCATCTACAACCTATCCCTCGTTGTAATTAGACTCTCAGCAAAGGGAATAGGTCCTTCCTATTCACACGAGCTCGGCCTCTCATGAGCTTATATCTAAAGCTACAGAAGAATAATTTTAACAAAAATGGAAACTGTTCAATTTATCTCTGTACTATTTAGTTTATTCCAGGAAGGAAGGAATTTGTGAAAAATCCTCTAATCAAGAAGTGATTAGTACTGAAATGGAAGGTTGAGGTGTAGGAAAATATTTTAAAGCATGAACTAATCTTGAAGTTAGCTGAATGACTCAGTCTTCAGTATAAATGCACTGTGATGTTATCTTACTTTGATGGTCAGAAGCCCTGATCACTGAATGTTTAAAATAAAGAATACTAAAACTTTCTAAACAGTAGCATTCTTTCTATCAAATGTGATTGAAACAGAATTCATTAACTCTCTTCAGTACGAATTAGTTAATTACTTGAAAGAGAGAGATACTGGAAAAGTCAAAGGAAACAGATTAGTTAAATCATAAAAAAGTGAGCCAAATTGTCTTATTAGGCTATTTTATTGTTGTGATCCTTTTATGAATTTCTGCGGTAAAGTTGTCAGTAATCCAAGGCTACGTAATCTTGATGATTATCATGCGTTTCCGAGAAGCAGTGAAAATATTGTGAGAACTGGAGGACAGGGTCCCTGCTGATAAAAGTGCTGCAAGGTAATCCAAGGCCAGCATTTGAAGCTTATCCTTGAGTTCTTGAGAACTTGGTGGTCATCCAACATCTGCAATCATTACAATGATGTTGGAGAGGGAGCTCCAAGATGTTGCACCCAGTGATGCTGAAGTAACTGCATCAGGATGGTGTGCTACTTGTAAGTGGTATTGTTGCCATGTTTCTGAAGCCTTTGTCCTTCTTGTTGGTAGAGGTTGCAAGTTTGGGTGGTGCTATTGGCATAGCCTAGGTGAGTAACTGCAGGTCATTTTATCAATAGGTGACCCACGTTTATCTGTATTGGATGGAGAGAGTGTTTATAGTGCTATATGGAGCAAGCTGGTGAAGTTTCTGAATGTTAAACGCCACAGAATGTTGATGGTGGGGAACCTGGCAATGGTAATTCCATTGAATGTCAGGAGTAAGTGACCAGACATTTTGTTGTGAAGACATCAGTCTGAAGAAGGGTCTCGACCCGAAACGTCACCCATTCCTTCTCTCCTGAGATGCTGCTTGATCTGCTGAGTTACTCCAGCATTTTGTGAATAAATACCTTCGATTTGTACCAGCATCTGCAGTTACTTTCTCAGACATTTTGTTGATACTGCTGTGGTGTGAATGTTTCCTGCTGCTTCTCCATGCCTAGATGTTGTCTAGGTGTTGCTGATGCAAGCATGGACTTCTTCATGTGGTGAGGAATTGTGGATGCAATTGGACATCATCAGCGAATGTCCCCACTTCCAACCTATAGAAGGAAGGTCAATGATGAAGCAGCTGAAGATAGTTGTGCTTTAGACACTGCCTCAAGGAACTCCTGCAGTATCCATGGGCCTTGGGATATGATTGACTTCCAACAACCACAGTCATCTTTGATGTAAGGTTTGCGCAGCAGTAATCAATGGCTTAGCATGTCATCATCAAAAATTTGCTTGGCCCTCATGTCAAAACTTGCAGGGTATTCTACAGTGCGGATAAATCTAAAGTGGTTTAACTTCAGATATCCCTTGATTCTGTTTAAGAAAGCAACAAAAAAGAAGCCTGTAGCAAGACACTGAATCAGTAAAAAGTTCAAATTTTGCATAGCACAAAATCCCGTGGTCAGTGTTAGTTTCACAGATTAATGAAGGAAAATGCTGGTGATTTCACCATTAACACCACTGCAAAATCTGGACCATACGTCATAAGAATCTGCCAGAGCTTCAGATAACTGACATTTTATATATCTAAAATAGCAGATACTGATCGTCAGAGGGGGGAATAACCCTTTGTGCAACTATTGTCTTTGTAATCTGAAATTGGAAATTAACTTGTTCCAAGCCACCTGCAACACATTACAGTGAATTTCTTCACAGCTGATTATGTTGCATGAGCAAAATCTATTTAATCAGGTCAAGAGTATATAATTGTCATATGTACTGGCAAGGAACAAAGCTGCAGCTTTACAGGTGCATTAATGCAACAACACATAGATATACAATAATCAATTATACAATAAATTTAATTATCAGTAATACAAAGTAACAAACCACAATAGAGCAAACCAAAGTACATAGTACAAACAAAATAAAGTCCATAATACATCATAGTTACTGAGAAAGGATTGCCTTTAGGGTGCTGCAGTGTTCAAGAGCCTGATTATTGCTGGGAAGAAGTTGTTCTTGAACCTGAATATCACGGTTTTTAGACTCCTGTACATACTTCCAGATGGTAGTAGCGAGATGAGAGTGTGGCCAGGGTTGTGTGGGTCTTTCATGACATAAACTGTCTTTTTGAGGGCCTCGAGATGCCTTCGATGGTGGAGAGGTCAGTGCCCGTGATGAACTGGGAATGTCCACCACTTTCTGCAGCTTCCTTCATTGCTGGGCATTCAAAATATCAAAGCAAGTGGTGATGCAACCAGTCAGAATATTCTCTAACTCACACCTGTAGAAGTTTGATAGCGTAGTCAGCGATATACCAAATGTCAATCTTCTAAGGAACTGGCGGCATTGATGAGCTTTCTTTCATTGTATCGATGTGTTGGGTCCAGCACAGATCTTCAGAGATATGTATGTCTAAGAACTTGTACCTATTGACTTAATCCACCACTGTCCCATCAATGAAGGCAGGTCCCTTCCTGAAGTCAACAACCAGCTCATTAGTTGTTGAGACCAAGATTGTTGTTAACGCCGAGACCAGGATTGTTGTTCAGGCACCATTTAATCAGATTATCAATCACCCTCCTGTACTCTGATTTATCGTTACCTATTATTCGTCCAATGATGGTGGTATCATCTGTGAATGTAAAGATGGCTTTGTGGCTGTGTCTGGCTACATAGTCATGGGTATAGAGAAAGTGGAGCAGGGGACTGAGTACACAGCCTTGAGGTGCTCCTGTGTTTGTGGTTATTGAGGAGGAAGTGTTATTGCCAATTCGTAATGATCGTGGTCTGCCGATGAGGAAGTTAAGCATCCAATTCCATAGGGATGAGCAGAGACTCGGTTCACTGAGTTTGATGATAAGTATAGAAGAAATGATGATGTAGAATGCTGAGCTGATGACTAACAGCCTGATAGACGTGCTTCTATTGTCCAAGTGGTCCAGTGCAGAGCGGAAAGCCAGCGAGTTGAACTTACATAAAATTAATACTGAATTTCAGAAAGTGTGCATCTAATTGAGTGAGTGTGTGTCACAGTTTTGTATCTGATTTCCAGGGACCTTGTTGCTTGGCCTTACTTGCTTGACAATTGGGATAAAATTGCATGGCGAAAACAAGCTGAGGAGCAGTGAGCAATATCAGGAGATAAATAAATTAATCATTTTTTGTTGTTTTCTAGGATTTTACAGCCAGTGGACTTCACGTAGGTACTCTGCACACTGAGAATGCTGATGTTATTAGTGCCCTTGGCCAACTGTCACACTTCCATGGTGTTCCAGCTGCCACACAACATATGGTAGCACAGTTACTGAGAGACCAAGGTAAGAATGCCTTGTGGAGAATGCCCCATGTTCCAACAGTACATAGAATGTATATGTCAATTAAGCAATGAATTGGTAGTGCTTTCGAGAGCCTTTCGAGATTGGAAATCTAGGGCAAAACTGTTAGATACAGCAGCTCATCTTTATTTCTTGAACAACCCATTTATGACTCTATAACTCACCAGAAACCATGCTACCTTTAAATTCACCAGGCCCTGTTCCTGTACTCCTTCAAACTTACGTGGATCAATGCAGAATTTATTATGCTATTATGTAACACCAAAAAAAAGCAAATCAGAAGTGTGTTGAGTATTAATAGGAATAACATCTGAGAGTCTGGAAAATCTGTCAGCCACCAAATTCAAGGTGGCGGATTATCAGTGTTTTACTGTTTTACCTTTTGTTTTAACTGATTTAAGGGTATTCTCCTCACAATTTCCTGAAGGTACACTTTTACAGACCAATAGGTTTGGAGGCTGAACCAAATATGATAAATAAAAATCAGATTTTACATCAGCAAATTAGATTTTGAAGGGTTCTATAATTAAGCTGAATTCTTCGCTTTTCCAAACACAACCATGCACGTCCATTTTCTTCAACTCATGATTGAATACTGAACTGCCATAAGAATAACAGCCTTTAGTTTTCCCTTTCTAGATTAGTTTTGCTTAAACCAGTTGAAACACCTTCTGAGTATCATCATGCCACTGAGATTAGCCAGCTCAGCACTCTTGTAGAGCCAAACTCCATTCATTGGCTAAGTATCAATCAAGAGGAGAGTGGGGAGGGATGCGATATAAACATTGAATAAGGTATCATAGCTTTCTTTAGTAACATATTAGTCAATACAAAGTAGGCTATATTTAATAATCAAAATGTAACAGAGTATATTTTCTTTAATTTAAACTTAGTGGGTCCTATTTACTTTTTTGTATTCTCTGTAAGGGACTGAGATTAAATTATGATCTGTTATGTTTACCTATTTTGATTTATATTTATAGATTGGAAATTAGTCCTGTATCTAAACATTAGATATTTCTGCAAAAAGGATAACTAATGATACGATTTTTACATCCTAAAAGTTATATAAAAAGATCTAATATTGCTTTATTCCAGTTATAAAAATAATGTGATAAAATAGTACTTTTTAAAGTGTTGGATGTAAAAAGAAATGCTTCTCTATAAATTGGATAACATATTTTCTTTCCAAGATGAGGACATTTTCATGTCGTCTGTGTAAAAAATGTTTTCTATTTCTCTGCAGATTGGTTCAATCGTGTTTTTTTGCCAACAAATCGAGCCAGGTTAAAAACTGCTCACAAGTGTATGACGAATGAATTGATAGCAATGGACATTCCTTTCTTGAACCCGCAGGCAGGCCTTCATATCTGGGCTGATTTTAGAAAGGTATTCACTGCATAGTAGTCGAACATAAAGGAACCTTTCATTTCTGTACCAGAAATTAATTTAGGATTCATTCCAGTTGTTTCAATACATACATTCTATAATGTAATAAAATTGTTTAAGAAGTATGTTTTTTCATATTTTGAATTTTTACTTTTGATTTCAGACTAAGGGACTTTGTAGGATCTCATTCATGTGGGAGGGACTCAAGATGGGAGGTGATGGTATGGTTATGCAGCCATAGAAATGTATCATCATAATGCATTTAGAAGCAAGAGTGAAGGGAATTTTTTAGAATATCAAGTCGAGTTTATTGTCAAATGCACAAGTACGGTGAGGTACAGGTCTAATGAAAAGCCTTGCTTGCGACAGCATCATGGGTACATCAATTCAAACAACACACAAGGGCCTAAAGTATATATAAAGTGTACATAAATCACAAAAAAAAAACCAAAAAATGGTGTAAAAACATACTTAGAAAAAAAACAAGTCAGTGGTACTGCAAGAAATGGACCATAGTGTTCTGTTGTTGAAGTAGGATTAGGGTTGTGTTAGTTCAAGAGGTGCATTGTATTCTATTTGGTCTGTGCTGTGTAACATGGTGTTTGGTAAAAGTAAGTCTTTCAGCATATCGGACTCTCCTTACTATCACTACCATGCTATTTCAAGAACATAAGACAAATTTAGGTCGTTGTTTTATATGCTATTTTGTATGAACAATGAAGAGGATTTAAGCTCTCGGCAATTAGACATGATTTAGGCATTCTGCCAATTGTCGAGAGCAGAGATGACAAATGCAGAGATTACAATTTGAACAGCAAATGAATTGAAGTAGAGATAAAAATTGTAGACAGATCATGCAGAGGAAAACTACACACAGCAACAATATAGGGGATTCTGTTTGGGGCTGTTTTAGTTCTTGGCAAAGACAGACACCTGATCAGGGAGATGCAGAAAGGAAATAGTGAGAAAAGGAGAACAAATGTGAGGCAACAGAGTGTTGGCCTGAGGATGAGATGGTGGTTCAGAGTTGAAAGTACAGTAAAGAGATTACCCTCCACCATACAGTAAATTTCAAGGCTGGAGGGTAAAGGATGGGGTTTAGAGAAGGGATTAATAATAATTGTGGTGATTGAGTACTTTGTCTTTTGCAAGTCTTACTAATTGATTATTCTTAAACAATTGGATCCTCGTATGTTTTATTGAATTGAAGTCTTTCATTGGAAAATCATATTCTCCAATTTGTATCCGGGCATACCTCCTGTTTTGAGACTTCTAGTATGTTGGCAAGGGTAAGATAATAACTTATGTTCCATGATTCAGCAGATAGACTGCAGCAATGAAAACCACAAGTGTAATGTGTGTGCATCTTTCCATCCAGTACTTAAGGAATCCGACATTTGAAGAAGAAACAAAACTATGGAAGCGATTTCTTAAAAATAAAATCCTTCTCAGCAGTGGGAAATCATTTGGGTGCTGTGAACCTGGATGGTTCAGCATTGTGATTGCTGACAAAACCAGTAAGCTACAACTAGGTGAGTACAGCTACAATAACTTTCATCTACTTGTTTCCATTTGGTGTTTTTATCTTTGTTAATTTATTAGCCTCTCTATCCCATCTAAATATGCATTTGCCACAAGTGCTTTTGTAGCTGATGAGCATAAGATTTAAATACAATTCAGATGTTCTAATTTCAGTTGTTACAGATGTAGTTTGAGTTCAAACATACAAATCACAATATTGCAAAATGTTTTTTTTAATGATTTGAAGTCATTGCATTGAATCTTATTGGAAACCAACTATCATCTATTTTGTTCCAATATTGATGTTGGAAATCAGTTACACATCGTCTTACCCACCGTGACCCGGCAACAACCCGCCAACGTCATGTGACTTGTTGCCATTCAGTTAGTGATTAAGTTGCAATTATTCTTGGGAACAATTGCAACTCTTGGGAATTCTGTCAGTATTTGGAAGGAGAAAACTGATTCAATTTCTTTGCCCTAAAAACAAATATGGTGCCCTCTTGGTTGAAAATATCCAGGTATTTCATTAGTACAAGATTGCATTGTGCAGACCCACATGTTCTTTCCCACAGTATAAAGTGTAGATTTTTTATATTTAATCAGAGACATGATGTAATTTATTGGAACAGAACTACCCAGGTAAAGATAAGCTTGTACTCAGTCATTTCTGGCATCACCAACCCGGTGTGATCATCTTGTGCTATGCAACCCCCAACTCCAGGGCTTGCAGGTCCTGTACTCAGGGGATGGAATGTCCAGTTCTGCCACAACTGAGTTATGTACCAAGAACATACCTGGCAATCTCCACCCTCCCAATCCTTCCAGATCCCTGGTGGTCTTTGCTACATTCCCTTGCTTCACTCACAGTCATTGGGCTATGTCTGACCATCTTTTTATTTCTGTTGCAATCCGATGGGAGTCCAGATGTTCCTGGATCCAAATGTTCCAGGTTTATGAAAATTGTGCTATCGTGCCAGTCTTTGATTTATCCTCTTGATTCCTCTGGCTGCATATCCTTGAGGTTTAACTTTGTTAGGTACAGATAGCAAATGTGCACCATTGCTGTCTTACATATGCAGAAATTAAACCCCTTCTCATTCATTCTTACCTCCTATTATTTTCCCTTCATCCCTCATACAACATCACTTTTGTGTAAATAGAAGGCTCCAAATTAGAAGTCACATTGGAATGGGGCAAATCAGTGTTTCAGAGCCCAGTACATCAGTGTGAACATCTTAGGTCAGTGATGGGTGTCAGATTTTTACTGCTGCCTACAAATTCCCAATTTATCATGTTTTTACTAGATTTATTTAGCTGAAACAATTACATTCTGAGGATTTGTTCAAGTAAAATTCAACAGTGAACAGCGCTAGAACAAGGACACCATTATATTCCTATCCCATCACAAGTAAACGGAGTTGTGTGCGGACTCAAATTAATCCTACGGTTTATATTTTTAATGTGATAAATAGACCAGTCGTTTTTTGCCACTTTCCTAAATAATGACATTTGAATTTTGTTCTGTTAGGAATGCACAGAATTAGGAAGGTCCTGGAAGAGCAAGATTCAGTAATCCAATCTCTTGATAAAGAGACAAATTCTGATTCTGAGAGTAGGACAAAAATTGCCGAAGAAGTCATAGAAATTGGTGTCCAGCCATCTCTACCAGATCCTGCTCTTGATGGTCTGATTGGACTTCTCCGTGAACAGATTCGAACAACTGACTGGTTACAGAGAAACACAGCTGAACAGTTTGCTCAAGAGAATCCCGAAGTCCATGAAGTTTTCTGCAAGCTTGCTGAGAAATAATCTGTCCTGTAATTTACAACAATGTGTCAGTGTGAATGAACTCGTCATTCATTTCAGGGACTCATGGGCTAGAAACATAACACTGAACTGGTACTGTAGAACACTGTTTGGACTTTTAACTTGTTATTTTACTTGTTTATAGTTTTACCTATACACAAAGTCCCCTGTCCATTCTAAGGACATTTAGCGACTTGATGTTTTGAAAAATGTCACCTTCAAAGGATTGTCAAGCATTGTCAAGACTTGCAGTTTCATTAAATTACTAAATTGTGGCAACAGTGAACAGCGCTAGAACAAGGACACCATTATATTCCTATCCTTCTATCACAAGATTTAAAAAATAATGCTAAATACACTGTTAAATAATGTTAAATACCCTCCTAATAATGAGGAATTATGATTTCTTTATTTTTCAAGCTGGTTGCTAATAAACTAAATCATCTTTTATTGTGAATGAAATGATTTATAGGTCTCATTTTGGGTTTTTTAAATGTTGTTTAAAATATTGTTATCTGCTTTCCATGCAGTATTCTTCATGACAGCTAGGAATCACTGTTGATTATGTTTTGTTACTTGCTGTGATATTTTTGTGTACTTTCGGTGAGGAGGAAGGACTTGCTCAAGAATGCAAGACAGATGTTTTTAAATCTCAGCAAACGTAAAATAAAACTTTCTGATGTACAATCCATTTAGACTAATATGTATTTATGACAATAAAATTGTGAAATATAAAAATAATCTGCAACAAACTAAGAAGCACTTGAAAAATAACGAACAGGTGAGTGAGACCCTGCTACCAAAAACTATGGTTGCGACTGAGGGTTGCACCTGAATCAATTCTGTCTTTGTTGCAGATTGTGCATTTCTACTATCTTCTGATTTTGTTTAAAATTTCTGATACTTTTAACTGCACAAGAGAATCCACATCCATTGTTCAATGAACTTTCAAGTCCAGAGCTGTGATGAACTCATTTTTAATTTACTTGCCAAATTAAATTCCCGATATAGGATATAATTGGAAGGACAAAGCTCTCCAGTGAACAAGTAATAAGATAAACAATGAAATCTGACATATAATACGAATGTGGAAATGATTATACATAATCTATGAGTTCCAGAGAATGCTGTACTTGTGAGTGAAATAAAAAGGCTGGCTCCAGTAATTTGGTTTTAATTTTACATGTGCTTTCCATTTGCTTTGAATGAGAAGAAATTATCGATGATAAAGGATGACCTTACTAAATGGGAATGGACAGCACACACACACGGCATTGGGAAGATTTTTTAATTCTTTCACCTAAACCACAGTAAAAGAAAGAGGACTCTGTAAAAGGAATCCTACATGATTCAAATGTTTGGATTATGTTTCAGCAAATCGGCAGTATGATTGAAAAATCTTTTTGGTAGTTGAAATTCATTATGTTGTTATGCCCATTTTGAATGTTAAGATTGTGTGTAACTTCTTCAGAAGATGTTCTTACCACAATAAAAAATATGTTGCTTTTACATTGAAATTGTTAATTGCAAAGAATACCATATAGTACTCTTGCTTAAGTTCTTGTACATCGTATTTATTCATTTTACATACCTTTTAATTGCCTTTAGTGCCAAATTAATTTAAATATATAGGAATGTTCGTACATTCTAGTTGCCTTTTCTCATGGCAACTCATTTCGAGGAGGAATTTAGTTTTCCTATTTGAATGAATACTGTTGCTCTTCCGAGAGAACAATCAATGGCTGCAAATTTGTCCAGAGCTTTGATTAATTTATTTATATTTTGCAAATTTACTCGCCAAATTAAATTCCTGATATAGGATATAATTGATAAAGGACGTGGAAGGTCAAAGCTCTCATCAGTGGGAGGGTTTTAACTTTTATACTTCATACTTTTACATTGGGAAGGATTTCTAATTTTTGACTGCCATTGGTCATGATTTTTGAGAGCTTAAAGTAAATTTGTTCTGTTGAAGATCTGAAGGCTAGATTGTATCCTAGTTAAAGAACCTTCCTAAAATGTTATAACTATTGAAAAAAGTAAATATCATCATTAATAATCAGTGTTTTTTTTCCCTCCAGTTTGGTAAAAGATTTATGGAAATGAAAAGTTAGACATTTTGTCATTGACTTATCAAAAACCTTCACAACAAACATCAGTTTTTTTAGGGGAAGAAAGCATGTTAATTGCAGCCTCTGCATACATATTAAAAGGGGAATAAATTACAGACCTGCTGGGAAATAGAAATAGGACTAATGGGATAAATGAGCCAAATAGCTGGCATTTATACGATGGGCCTCTTTGCTGCATCATTCCATGATCAATTTTTATTTCAGATTTTGGCTGTTTACACAAATTGTTTTTCTTCCTCTTTATGTTTAATTGGTCTCCAATGTAGGATTTATCAAGGTTTAGTGACAAAATGTGACTGAAAAGTTTTGCTCAAGAGCTCTAACTTCAAATTTCATCCTGGTATCTTAGTAAATTGTGAGCTAACTCTAAATTGAAATAGTGTGCAAAAGAGAGCCAGTGTTTTGATGGAATACTTTTTACAGTATTTGGACTGGGTTCAGTTGTATTGTTATTTGGCAGTGTGCCTTGTGAAGGTGGTTTTGTGGAGGTAACTATATAACAGTGTGTGGTGGAAATCATTTTCATGGAAACTGTTTTAGGGAATATTTAGTGTCTTAATGTCACTGAAATGAAACATGATCTATCTGATTTTGTACATAAGATTGTGTTCCCGTTGTCCAGAAAGAATGGGGAACTGTGGGTGATTTCGAGGGAAGTCAATTAAAAGGAGAAAGAACATAATTTCAAACAAAAGTATTATATAATTCCTTATTGAAAAGCATTTATCATTTTTCACTTTAAGCTGACAATATGAGGATAGTATTTCCCTGCCTAGTTTACCCTTAAGTTTTAATAATTGATTACATTGCTGGAGAAGCAAAATTGCACCTATGCTGGAAATTTCTAATGAAATTTGAGGAAAATGCTGAAACTAGCAAGTCAAGTAGCATCCACGAAGAGAGAATTGTGAGGTCATTGATCTGAAATTGTATCTCTATTTCTCTCTCAACAGTGTCTGCTAACTTGAGTATTCACAGTTAGTTGTGTTTTAGTTTAAACCACTAAAACTTTCATTTCCTTCGTCGCAGAAAGTACCGTGGAATTCTGTTACGTGAGAACTTTCTATTGGTCTGCCTTTAATTGTGCTTTCTTTCACTAATGTTCTGTTCAGTACTGTAAATGGCTGTGAAACACAAATGTAATTTGTCCTATGTTATGTTAACATTGTCCCAAGGATTGGGTCACTATTTGGCCTATTTGCCTAAAACTAATGTATGTAGCTGTGAAGTAAGATATAATTGTCTGTGTTCCAATACCCACATGAGACAGGGAAGGAAAATGAATTTCATATAAAATGTTTTGGATCCAGTGTTCTACAATAATGATTCAATGCGATAGAGATTTAGTGTTAACACAATTTCAAACATGCCACGTGTTAATACGTTCATTATTGTAAAATAATTTTTATTTTGAGCTCTGTATTCATATGTCCAGTAAAATTATGTTATTGACACTTACACTTTGACTCTGCATTTTATGGAACTGCTTTCATGTCTTTCTTTTACAACACTCCCTCGGGGTGGAGAGTGATTTGCTTCCATGGGTCCTAAGTTAACTTAAGTATGATAAGTAGAAACTACAAGGTCCACAGCAGAAGGTGGTTCATGGGTGTATGATTTGTGTATGTACCGTTCCATGTTTATGTATGGGCTCTACATACTCTTATCATAACATATACACTGTTTACTGCCTTTATGGATATTCCTTGTTCATTGAAAAGGACAAAAGGTGCAGATACTAAAAAAATTGAAATAATAGCAGAAAATACTGGAAATACACAGATCAGTTAGTGTCAGTAACAAAGTAACTGAGTTAATGTTTCAGGGGAATGATCTTCCATCAGGATTGGGAAAAGATGTCTTTTTGAGATTTTTTTTAGAACAGGAGAGTGGGAACCTGAAATAAACAATGTTCAAATTAGTCCATCGTCTGGATAGCATCTGTGGAGAGGAAAAAATGTGCAATTTCAAAAATGGTGGCAAATTTTGAAAAATTGAAAATGTGCTGTTTTCAAATAACTCCATCAACAAGTTTGCAAATGTGGTGGGCAGGATCATGAACAAAGATGAGATGGAGTACTGGAAGGAGATAGCTTAGTAATGTGGTGTCTGGAAAACAGCCACTTCCCCAATGTCAGCAAATCAAAGAAGTTAGTTATCGACTTCAGGAAGCATAGTGGAGTACATGCCCCAATCAGCATCAATGATGCCAAAGTGGAAATGGTTGAGAGCTTCAAGGTCCTAGGAGAAAATATTACCAAAAATCTGTTGTGGACCAACCAGTGCTTAACTACTATCTACCTCTTTGGTGATCCTCGGACTATCTTTGATCAGACTTTGCTGGCTTTACCTTGCACTAAATGTTATTCCCTTATCATGTATCCATACACTGCAAATGGCTCGATTGTAATCATGTATTGTCTTTCTGCTGACTGCATTGCACGCAACAAAAGCTTTTCACTACCTCGGTACACGTGACAATAAACTAAACTGTTAATATTGTTAATACCACTCTGAAGCGACGGCTAAAAATGCACATCAATGTCTGTACTCCCTCAGGACACTGAGGAAATTCAGCAAATCTCCAACAATTCTTGTGAACTTCTCCAGATACTTCTACAATCACAGCTTGGTTTGGGAACAGCTCTGCCCAAGACCGTAAAAAAATTACAGAGAGTTGTAAATGTAGCCCAGTCTATCACACAGACAGATTCCCTACCATTGACTCCATCTGCACATCATGCTGCTTTGGGAAAGCAGTCAACTTAATCAAGAACCTTTCCCACCCCAGTCATTCTTCTTCCCACTCCCCTCGGATTGAAGTGTAGGAAAAAAAACTGCAGATGCTGGTTTAAATCGAAGGTAGACACAAAATGCTGGGGTAACTCAGCGGGTCAGGCAGCATCTCGGGAGAAAAGGAATGGGTGACGTTTCGGGTAGAGACCCTTCTTCGGACAGAAGATACAGAAGTGTGAAAGCATGTATCACCAGACTCGGGTGGCATGCACTTTCTTCTCTCCTATTGGACTTCTGAACAGTCCTTCCATGAGCTCGGGTACAGTCCCAATTCAACAAATTGCATAATTGTGGAAATTGGACTTTTTCTCTGGAAATCCTATGCTCCAATGCTGAGAACGATATTCTGCATTTTGGTATATTTGTCTTTGCTGTACCTTTTGTACTTGTGTTTGGTTTAATTGTATTCATTTATAGTATTATCTGATTTGATTGGACAGCATGCAAACAAAAGCTTTTCACTGCACCCTGGTACATGTGACAATGATAAACCTAAACCCGCTTTTCCACTGTTGCTGAGCATTTCTTAGATTTATTATCTCCCTCCTAATCAAGTGCTAAACCATTGTTCTATGTAAAGCATTCTTTTAACTTTGTTTCTATACAAATTTCTCTGAACTGAACACCATTTCCCCAATTACTTAAAACACTGAAATACTTTTGGAATCATATTGAGTGTTTCGTTCTCATTTGCTCTACTTCCTATTTCATTTAAGTCTGCAAATGCTCAGTGGTTTAAACATGCTTACAGTGCTACATCCTGCGGTTACATTGCATACTACCTGCACCAATAATCAGTCCATATTGCAAATGATTGCGTACGAAGCAGGAATAGATCAAATTTAACCCATCACTAATCATAACAGGCAGGTAAATACATGGTGCTTCAGTTTACCATAATATTTCAGCATGAGGAGAAAAATTGATAACGTTTTTGTACGTTATTTAGCAACTACTATCAGTGTGTGTGTGTGTGCGCACGCGTTTGCGTTTGCGAAAGCTGGAGTTGGGACAAGGTAAGAGTTTATCTCACCTTTGATATCCACATTGGTAGATTACAAGATCCAATTGTTAATAATGCACAATATTGTCTAAAAACTTTGAGGAGCAGAGGGGAGCGATTATATGGGGTTGGTGGGAAGAACACAAATCATGTTTGCACCCACTAGAGGAAAGCATGAATTTCAGCAAGAATGTAGATACACATTCTGTACTTGTGCAGTTAAACGATTTACGGGTGGTTTCTGGTATTTTTGCTCCAATGCACAGGAAGACCTTGTGGCTTTTTAGTCTTCCGTTTCCTCTTGTTTTTCTGTTCATGCATCATTAGTCGCCTTATTTCAACCTGCACTGCTTCTTGTTTGTAACAAAACTTGTTACATTGTGGCTTTAAAATAGAAGCCAAAGTGAGAAATTAGTTGCATGAGATTGTGAACCACTGCACATTGTAATAAATTATTTCCATTATTACAAATATGTCAGAAAAGTCCATGGCAAAACAGTATTATTATATTAGGGAGTAAATATTGAGAAATTATTATTTTCAAAGAAAAATTCAGGATTCAATAGTTTTCTAATGTAATTGACAATTATAATTTGGTAATTGAAGATGTGAGTGAGTGAGTGAGTGAGTGAGTCCGTCCATCCGTCCCAGAATACGAATTCCCAGTTTAATTAAACCCAGAAAACGAGTTTAAAATAAACAAAGAAAAGGAAATACAAGAACAGAAATTTGCATTAGAAAAAAATGCATCTAAAACAAATTGGGTAAAATAAATAAAATCTTTAATCAAAGGTAATACTTGTTTGAGGTCACTTAGCAAATAGGATGATGGTGTAAAAACATTGGGAGGGATGAAAGTGGTTGAAGGGAGGGTGATGTTTTTGCATCTTAATTGTTAAAGTTCAAACAAAAATTGGTAATTGCTGTCTTTCCAAGTACATTTTCACATAATAACATCTTCACTTACAATGGCCTTTTTTGTTCCTAATATAGTTCAGTAAGTTTCAAGGTCATTGCAATCAAAAATATTTTAAATATAATGTCACTTCTCTGAATTCTAAAGGGGTGTCTTTTAGAGTAAAGGGCCTGTCCCACTTTAGGCAATTTTAAGGCGACTGTCAAAGTTGTGGCAGATCGCCAAACTTTTCTTTTACCTGACGACAATGACCACGACAATGCCGAGTCAGGTCGAGATTACAGCGTCTTCAGAAACATCGCAAAGTTCCCATGCTATCAATGCTTCTCCGGCGTCCTAATTTTCGCTGAAATCACTGACAAGTCGGTAAATACTTGAGAGTTTTGAACTATAACATCTTGTATGGGTTACTTAAAAACCAAGCATCACTGTAACAAGGCATAAACTGGATTTACTTCCAGTTTACTAATAGCTGTATTAAAAAAAATTAATTTAAAAAGTGGTCACGTGGATTTTTGTGAAAAGTGTGGGCATTCTTTGAAAATGTATGGGAGATGCATATCTGGTTTCTGGGTTGCACATCTGGGCTGGGAGCCCACTTTAAATGTAATGGCTGATGGCCATAAACATCGCAAAATTCCCATGCTTACCTGACCGTCAAACTGTCGCCTTCAATCTACCTGTCAAATGTCCTGACGGTAAATAAATTGGTTAAACACCAGCATTTTATGGTATTTTTAAATAACTTTACATTTTAATATTATGTGCTTCTAATTGCATCTAAGAGAACCTAGCAAACCTGGGGACAGCAGGCGACAGCACCCACAATAAGCAACGATACCTGGTGACAAGCCAGCTGTCGCAGAGAAATTTCACTCCAGATGATTTCTCAGCGACGCGCTGAGATCCACTATGATTCTTGGAAGACTCCTCACGATCATGCCCACGACACCCGGCGAACTGTCGGCGACAGCCTAGTCGCCGGCAGTCGCCTTAAAATCGCCTAAAGTGGGACAGGCCCTTTAGTCTCCTTTATTTCCTAAAATAGTTCTGAATATAATCACAGCCTCTTTTGCTATGGGATCCCAAAAGTTGTGAAAACTTCACTTAGGTTCTTTTGATCCTAATGTTTATATGTTCTCTTGAAATTTTGAGCTCCTCTTCAGATCAGTCTCTGTTTTTGAAAGTGCGCACTGTTCCATCAAGTAGATAATTGGCAAAATAACTAACAAAGTGAGACAAGAACAGATTCCCGCCCAATATGCAGAGCCAAGTTTTGTGATATCACTCCTGATTTGTTCCTTGTAACGATTGGTGTATGAACACCATGAGATAAAATACAATAGAGCTGAAAATAAAAGAAAGAAAATGTTATTGTGATCAGTGATGCAATTATGATGTTATACGTTGATAGTGAATTTTGACAACGGAAAAAGAGCTCATGAAACACAGTTACATTGTAACAATTATCCGATCCATCTTGATATGATAATGTTTTCCAGGGACCTTTGAACTTCCACTTAGATCAGTCAGCTGATCCACTCACATTTTCTTCAAAGAAATAAAGTGAGTGGGAAGGCTAGTTGGTACACAAAAATACAAAGTAAAATACATCTTACTAAGTTGTATTATGTCAAATGTAATTGTGCAATTAACCATCCATTGCATTCAATCACATAAATGTAATTGAATTCTCCACTGGTCAATCCAAAAAGCTGATTTTGATAACATTTTGTGCTTTATAAACATATCAAAATGAATCTATACTATTTCTGTGTGTTTCAGATTGCCCCATCAGCAATGTAACAGGTTTGATCAAAATATAGCTGTGCTGAGAAAACCAGGGTAGAACTGTTTCACTGTCTTGACCGGAGAAAAGGTGGTATGATTCACTTAATTGATAAGTGCTAAACAGCTATAAATCAAGTATGGACTAGGTCAGGTACACCGTATATTAATCTCATATATGTACTGATTAAACATCCTCAAGTAGAGAATTTCAGTTATTTTCTGCATGTTTGTATATAATTTCAAAAGATTTTTCTGAAGGTGAGTAGATTACTGGGCAATACAGTACAGAAACAGGCTCTTCAACCAACTTGTTCATGCTGCCAAGTTGCCCATTTAAACTAGTCCCATTTGCCTCCGTTGGACCCATAGCCCTCTACACCATTTCCGTCCAAGTACCTGTCCAAATATCTCTTAAATATTATTATACCTGTCTCAATCATTTACTCTGGCAGCTCGTTCCACATATGGACCACCATCTGTGTGCAGATGTTGCCCCTCAGTTGCCTTTTAAGACTTTCCCCACATACCTCAAACCTGTGCCTTCTAATTTTTGATTCCCCTTTCCAGGGAAAAAATCTGTTAAAAAAAGACACCTTATCTATGCCCCTCATGATTTTATACACCACCTCAGTCCCCTACCATCCAAGTAATAAACTCTTGGCCTGCCCAGCCTTTCCTTTTAGCTCAGTCCGTTGAATTATGACATTTTCATAAATCTTCTTTGCACTCATTCCAGCTAAATGAGGTATTTGCTATACTATTGGTAAATAAAACTGAACACAATACTCCACAAAACGCCTCACCAATACCTTGTACAAATGCAATAGAACTTCACATCTCCTGTACTCAAAACGCCTATCTAATGACAACCAGCATGCCAAAAGCTTTGTTTGTCTCTCTTGAACATTCTCATCCAAATGACCAACAATAATGGGCCCACCATCAATCCCTGTAGCACACCACTAGTCACAAGGCTCCTGTCTGAAAAACAACCATACCCTATCATCCTCTGCTTATACATCAAGCCAAATATGGAACCAATTAGCTAACTCACCCTGGACCTATGCAATCTAACCTTCCAGACTAGCCTACTTTGTGTAACCTTGTCAAAGGCCTTCCTAAGTTCATATAGACACCGTCCACCACCTTGCACTCTTGCTAACCTCTTGCGGAAGCAGTGGCTTTTCAAACATTTCCACCACTTTCCCACATTCCCACCACTAATCACATCTTCCCATCCCCATTTCTTTCTGCTTTGGAAAGAGACCACACCCTCTGCAACTCCTTTGTTCACTCATTCCTTCGCACCCAACATGCCCTTTCCGCAGGTACATTCCCTCGCAAACCCAGAGGATGCAACACCTGCCCTTTATCTCCTCCCTCGCCTTCATCCAGGCACCCCAGCAACCCTTCCAGGTGAGACAGAGGTTGATGTGCACCTACATACGAGATGACTGCTTCGCTGTGTACCTGTGGTCGACCCGCCAAGGCCTGCTGGTTGTCCCAACCTGTATGTAGCACTGTATTCCTAGGCAACCTTCTGCTCTATCTGTGAATCCACCAACTTTCACGATCTTTTAGTGCTTTCAAACACTCTTCAGACCATGTCATCACATCAAGTGTTCGCATTCACTTTAAGCAGGAAACTTTGACAAGTAATCAGGATCCAGAACCATTGGCTAGTTTTCCGTTTTGGAATTAAAGCAAAAACCTTGTTCATTTTCAAAAAACAAGTAGCTGGAGGAACTCAGCGGGTCAGGCTGCTTGTTTATTTACATGGCTTGGTTAGTCACTGCTTTATTGAAATAATTAATCGATCATGATTTTCTTACCAGTCGACATCAGTACTGTAAGTAGCAATTTTTCTGGATGGCGTATTCGTCCAGGATTCATCTTGGATTCACTGTAAGTGTATGGATCCCAGCAAAAGCTAAACAGCAAACAGAGACAGATGGCGATTACGGCCATCATACTCGCAATCACTCCAAGCACACGTTCTGTTTCCACAGCTGAAAAGGAAACCAAAGATTGACTAAGCAAAAGCACACACAGCACCATGTTTCTCATTCGTAAAAAAATCCGTATTGCTTGTCCTTCAGATCTTTTTCTATGAACAAAAACAATATTTTCATACGAGACCTGGCAGATTCTCTGGTCGTTTACTGCGAAACATGGCTTTAGAGTTTGTGAAAATATCACAATATTTGGTCATTGCTCCACCCCATTGGAAAGATATCTGAATGCTCCATCTCAATTCACCCTGCCCAGTGGTCAGTGGTTTGAATGTAGATTGATTGCCTACCAACCAATGTTAGTGGAAAACAGGACATTTTAATTGGCAGTGAAATGCTTTCCAAATATTTACATCAAATATTCCAACAAGAAATATTGTGAATGCCACTTTATCCATGTAATATCTACTTCAGAATTTTACTTAAAATAGAATTTTATTGCAGCAATAGTTGTCAAAATAGAAACAGCTCATTAAAGCATCAATTGATAGCACTGTGGGTGGTATAGAGAAGTTTGAATCTGCAATGCACAAATTTACAAAGCTAAATCAAAAAATCAGTAGGATTATACTTAAGCATCAAAGAAAAGCACAACATATGGGTCATCTGAAGATGGGGATAAAGGAGGGGAGGTGCTAGGGTCATTCAGTTGTGTGAAAATATTGTTGGAAGTGATTTGTGGAAGAGTTTTTCTAGGATGGACAGAGAAGAAAGTAAGTTGGAAATGAGATTATGGGGATCTGGGTAGAAGAAGATGCAAAAAAATAACGATAGATGGTATTTACTGTGATTCATGCAGAAAGATAAGGGGATGTCTAAAGTAGGTTTCAGGGGGAGATCTTGGACATCTGCAAGTAGGTAGATGTAGGGAGAGATTATCGGAATTTAGAAGTGCAATTAACTTAAAATGCGATGGGCTGAGATACGAATTAACGTTGCCAAGGATACAAAGTGATTTGAAAGAGGGGAATAGAAAATATTTTTACATTGCATGAAGATGGGCAATGGAGAACAGGGATGGGAGAAGAGCACAACACAGATTGTTCAAGGGTGCGTGAGTAGGAGAATACGTCATGGGGTGTTCAGTGAGAAATAAAGCCCTTCCTAAATCATGAACTGAGCTTCGAACAATTGCAATTTCAGATAAGACAAATTGAAATAAAAAGCAAAATGGTTTAATGTGCCATTGACCAGTGCTGCCACCCATTGTGTGCTCCTCATTGGTCAGTGTGTTTTTGCCAGGACCATTCAGCAACACACTTCATTTCAGCCTTGGTCCAAACAAGTAATAACAAGTCAGTTTTCAGAGGTGAGATAAAAGTGACACCTTTGACTTCAAAGCTGCATTGAGCCCAGTGTGGCATCGAGGATAACTGGAAAAACTGAAGTCAATGGGCATCAATGGAAAAACATTTCAGTGGTTGAAGTTATGCCTCACATGGAAGAGGATGGGTGTGGTCAATGGAGGCTATTCAAACTTTTCACTGTATGACATTAATTAATAAACCTAAAACTGAAAATCTGGGGAGTACTGCAGTGACATTGAGCAGCACCCGGGATTCCTTCCGATGCTGCCAACGTGACATCAACTTTACGCTCATGATGTGAAAAAGTTTGTTCAAATGAGTAAACTCATCATGGATGGAGAGCAGTGGTGACAACTGATGGCCTCCTCGTCTTTGGAGAGCGCAGGGAGAGGGAAATTGTGGTGATTGAGCCCACAGTTTGGGAGGGGTGGGTCTGCCAGGGTGGTTCATTCAAACGGCAGGCAGACGTAGAGTGGGCCGAGTGGCCTCAGTCTGAAGGAGACTCTCGACACGGGACGTCACCAATTCCTTTTTCCCCAGAGATGCTGCCGAGTGACCCCCATCATCTTGTGTCTATCTCCCGCATGTGACCACGTTGCGCTCCTTGCTATTGAGGGCGTGCAGCGTAGGTTTACTAGGTTAATTCCCGGAATGGCGGGACTATCATATGTTGAAAGACTGGAGCGACTAGGCTTGTATACACTGGAAGGATGAGAGGAGATCTTATCGAAACGTATAAGATTATTAAGGGGTTGGACACGTTAGAGGCAGGAAACATGTTCCCAATGTTGGGGGAGTCCAGAACCATGGGCCACAGTTTAAGAATAAGGGGTAGGCCATTTAGAACTGAGATGAGGAAAAACCTTTTTCAGTCAGAGAGTTGTGAATCTGTGGAATTCTCTGCCTCAGAGGGCAGTGGAGACCAATTCTCTGAATGCATTCAAGAGAGAGCTAGATAGAGCTCTTAAGGATAGCGGAGTGATGAGAAGGCAGGAACGGGGTAGTGATTGAGAATGATCAGCCATGATCACATTGAATGGCGGTGCTGGCTCGAAGGGCCGAATGGCCTCCTCCTGCGTCTATTGTCTATTGTCTTCCCACGGGGGGAGAGCAGAAAGGCACAAGGAGGTGCCGCCACCACATAACATGTCTTACCTCGGCTGAGCTGGCTCGCCGCATGCTCGACGCTGTCCGCCCACCACAGCCCTCTCCCCGAGTACCAGTCGCTGCTACAAACCGAGTAGACCAAGGCGACGGAGCCGGCTATCCCCGGGATGGTCAGCAGCAAGCGGTACCCCAGCTGGTCGCCCCTCATCTCCCCGCAGGCAGTGGGGGACGTGTGATGCCCTGAGACCCTTTCGCTGCTCTGCTCGGCACCGAGTGGGGACCTGCCCGGCTGGAAAGCCCCTGGCGGAGCGGAGCGGGGAGGGAGGGGAGGGAGGGGATGGGGGGGGGGGGAGGGATCGATCCCCGGGGCTGGAGGTTCAGCAACTGCCCGTGGAGGAGGGTCACAGCCAGTCTGGGGGGTCGGGGGGCAAATCTTCAAACTGGGCAGAGCTGAGAATTCGCGTCGGATTGCGGGATAGAGAGAGAGAGAGAGAGGGAGAGAGAGAGGGAGAGAGAGAGGGAGAGAGAGAGGGAGGGAGGGAGGGAGGGAGGGAGGGAGGGAGGGAGAGAGAGAGAGGGGGAGAGAGAGGGAGAGAGGGAGGGAGAGAGAGAGAGAGAGAGAGAGAGAGGGAGGGAGAGAGAGAGAGAGAGGGAGAGAGGGAGGGAGGGAGGGAGAGAGAGGGGGAGAGAGCGAGAGAGAGAGAGAGAGAGAGAGAGAGAGGGAGAGGGAGGGTCGTGATCAACCCTCTAACCCGACACTCGCACTCAACACCAACAGCAGAGATGATATATTCATTTTTATATTCATGCATCTTAAATATGTATGCAATGTTCTATACTTTGGCAATATAATGATGTATCTTATCATGCCAATAAAGTTCTATACTTTGGCAACATAATGATGTATCTTATGTATCTTTTTTTCCTTAGTACCTAATCAGATGTACAGCACTTTGGTCAACGTGGGTTGTTTTTAAATGTGCTATACAAATATAATTGACTTGACTTGACTTGACTTATCATGCCAATAAAGTATTTTAAATTGAAATTGAAATGGAAATAATAGCCTTGGTGTGCAGCCTGGCGGACTTAACAGGGACTTTATTTTCGCAATGTTATTTTTGGATCAACTTTACATGTTAGCCGGAAAATATCTGAACTTTTCCGTCGGAAACCCCCCCCCCCCCGTTTCTGGTAAATAGTGGTTGATTACTAATCAAACAAACAAACCCAAAGCAGCCGATGATCTTTGTTGGTTGGCAGTCTCTCTCTCTCTCTCTCTCTCTCTCTCTCTCTCCCCCCCCCCACAATATACTTTATTCAGAATGAAAAATATGTACAAAACATTTATTTACAAGAACCTCTTCTTACAGTCTCAGCGTCTAAACATTCAGTAGTGTCCAATGCGGTAGTGTTCACAAACTATCCTTAAACCAAGCACCCTTGCCTTTCTTGTGGCCTCCTGGGGGTGAGGTCCCTTCTCTTGTTTGAGGGGTGTCTCCACTTGACCCTGCCCCTCAATGTGGCACCGTGGGAGTGCTGAGCCACCGGGAGATCAGGTTGGTTGAGACGGACTGAGCCGAGGTGTTCAGCGAAATGATCGCTGTAAACTCCCTGGCAGGGCCGTCTTAACTGCATGGGCCTGATGGGCACTTGCCCGGGGGCCCACGAGCATAGGGGCCCCATGCTGATCTGTGTATGTTAAGTGGCTTGCAATAAATAAATACTACTTTAAAAATGTAGGTTCAATAAGTGCTTTTTTCGCAACATTTTCGGTCACTAAGTGATTCTCACAGCGATCTGTAAGTGCTTTTTGCAACAATGTAGCACCCTAAGTCCATAGCTAAGTGCTTTTCGGTAAGTGCGTTTCGCCGGCACGACAGGGGGGGGGGGCTGGTAGGGAAAGGGGGGTGGGGGAGAGTAACGGTAGGGGCCCCAGTACACTGCTTTGCCCGGGGGCCCATAATGCTGTAAAAACGGCCCTGCTCCCTGGTCCACTCATCCCTTCCCATCCAAATCACCCCCTCCCCAGGTACCTTCCCCTGCAACCGCGGGAGATGCAACACCTGTCCCTTTATCTCCCCCCTCGACTCCATCCAAGGACCCAAACAGTTTTTCCAGGTGAGGCAGAGGTTCACCTGCACCTCCTCCAACCTCATCTATTGTATCTGCTGTTCCAGATGTCAACTTCTCTACATCGGTGAGACCAAGCGCAGGCTCAGCGATCGTTTCGCTGAACACCACCGCTCAGTCCGTCTCAACCAACCTGATCTCCCGGTGGCTCAGCACTTCAACTCCCCCTCCCATTCCCAATCCGACCTTTCTGTCCTGGGCCTCCTCCATTGTCAGAGTGAGGCCCAGCACAAATTGGAGGAACAGCACCTCATATTTCGCTTGGGCAGTTTACACCCCAGCGGTATGAACATTGACTTCTCTAACTTCAGGTAGTCCCTGCCTCCCCTCTCTATCCCCTCCCCCTTCCCAGTTCTCCCACTAGTCTTCCTGTTTCCGACTACATCATACCTTTGTCCCACCCCCTCCGCTGATATCAGTCTGAAGAAGGGTCTCGACCCGAAACGTCACTCGTTCCTTCTCTCCCGAGACGCTGCCTGACCCACTGAGTTGCTCCAGCATTTTGCGCCTACCTCACATTTTAGATTGCTTGGTGTATATCATGTAGCCACAACTTACTTAAATTGCAAGCCGCATGGCGGATGGCTGACTGCTTGCTTTCCGCCCACCTTAATTATGACTTTGACCTGACCTTTCTTTGTTGAGGATTCAAAGAGGGCAATGATTTTGATTCATCTTCCTGCTCCCTCAGTGTATGCAAAGGGAGGTGAAAGCATTCACATAAGAAAGTGACCGTGTACTTATGTTCTGTCATGGCTGTATCCCTTTATCTGGAGAGATTGTGCCTTGCATATGCTTCAGAACCAACAGTGATTCTCTACTTCCCTGAACCTGCAGCAGCTTCAAATGCCTTGTAGCTGTTCTGAAGATCATTTCAAAATATTCATGGCCAGAGAAATCCTCCAGGCAATAGTTGCTAGTGGCTTTGAATCCTCAAGACTTGAGTAGATTTTACAAATGATAAACATGACACCCATCTGAAAGTACTGTAAACATGTAGGATGCCTGCTGTGGCTGCTTTTAGAAGTAAGTTACTATTGCTGATATACAGTGATATACTTATTCCCAATCGGCGAGGTCCACCTCTAGATCAATGGACAATGATCCACATCCAGGAAAATTGCACAGAATCCTCAGCTACTACTCTCAGGTAAAATGTGAACAACTCCAATTCTCAAGAACAAGCAGTCTTCTTGATATTTGCCAAAGGCAGAGAAGTGTACTTTAATACAATGTTTTTCCTGTTTAATTGATTTCCGCTCATTGAGTACCATCATTAATCCCTGATGCAGAGCGAATGTCTTCCCTCCACTTCTCAAAGAAGTAAAAGTTGATGAAATGTAGGGCATGTCTTTATTGGGACTGTGTTAGTACAGCAGACCACAAACACGCCAAACACGGGAGCTGTTTGAGGGCCAGAAGCTTGATATCGTTTGGGATATGAATTGCCAACAGAGGTGGATATAACAGCACTAATGATTGTTTGTATCTAATTAGCATTGGAGGTGGGGTATTGGGGGCTTAAAATACACAAATGAAATTTTCATCAATGGAGTCTGAAGAAGGTATCCGATCCGAAATGTCAACTATTCATGTTCTCCAGAGATGCTGCTTGACCTGCTGCATTACTCCAGCACTTTGTGTCATTTTTTGTGTAAACCAGCATCTGCAGTTTCTTATTTCTTTGCAGATGTACTGTACCCAAGCAGTACCAACATGAAGAGAACAGTGTGCAGCATGGATCTAGTGCTTTTATTCAGGCTGTGGTGTTCAGCATTTTTTTCAGCAAGCTCTTGGCTCCCGTGCTGTGCAGGAAATGCTGTAATATTAGTATCTGAAGCAGCATTCCATTTTGTTGAGCTACTTTGTAATTCAGCTTATGATGAAAGCAGTGGTCAAGTGAATAATTGATGAAAGCACAGAAACATTAAGTGAGATTACATTCTGACCAGCACACAAAATCACAGACTCCTCTCCATTGTAACAGTAGTTCTGAAGCCAATTATTTCTATTGCTTCATCACTCTGCTCATTTGGCAGTTGTTAGAAATTCCTTGGCACTGTGACTGAAGGAGTTTCCAGATTCTCCATTCCGAATCAGTCCTAATTCCTATAATGGATATTAGTAATGGTACGGGTCAGAAGAAGTCAAAGGCTTGGAATTTGATGCTGAATTTTGCAAAATTACTAACTCTGGACACGTTTAAAAAAAAATGTTTTTCCTTGCATCATAGGCTATTCAGTCTATCAAGTTGATGCCATCTTCCAGAGTAATCTCATCAATTCCATATCTCCTGTTATTTTCCTGTACTAGTTTGCAAAAAGACACAAAGTGCTGGCATAACTCCAAAATGCTGGAGTAGGTCATGGAGCATCCCTGGAGAACATGCATAGAGTCAGGACCTTTCTTCAGACACCAGTTGAGTCCTTCAGTCCCTCTGTGACTAGCATCCAGCTAGTTCATACTGCCTACAAAATATACTTCAGGTCTGCATTAATGTTACCTCAACACTTCTAAACTTGTGTATCTGCCATTAAGAAGATCAAAGGCAGCACGGGCATGGGATCACCAGCTCTAAGTCAAACACCTTCTTCATTTGGAACTATGTAATCGTTCCTTCATCGGGTCATGGTCTTAATCCTGTTACTCCAGAGCCATCAGCACTGTGGGAGTATCATAGCATAAAGAAAACATATTATCATCACCTTCTCATGTGCAATTAAGGATGGGCAGGAATTCCAACTCCAGTGCTGCACAGAGGGAACATTGTCTAGTTGGAAGTGCAGACATTTGTGTTTAATTTACTTTTAAACCAAAGTCCTGTGTGTTCTCCTAAAAGTTCCCATTGCGTTTTCCTGGAAGGAAATCAGGTACAGTGTCTCCAGTAACCTGATTAATATTATCCCTTATTCAGCACAATAAAATAATCGAGTCATTACTTCATTGCGGCTAATAGACGTTTTTTGTGCACAAATTGACAGCTATTCTTCCTACAACTGCACTGCAAAAGTATTTTTGGGGGCTGAGAAGCTCTTTTGAGTGTACATAGGTTGTGAATAACACCAAGTAGAAATGTTTCCTTTCTTACAATTGCTTCTGCAGGAACAGAGAGTAATCAACAGAAATTGTTGTCCCTGGTTGGCCTCTCTACTAAAGTGTACAGCCAAACTCCACCCAATGATTGTCTTTAAATTATAACCCATCCATGATTGGAAAGAACCAAGCCCAACAACACTGAGGCAGTCAAGAGGTTAAAAAAAAGATTAAAGTTGTGCATCTTTCACTGTACACGACTCAGCCTGCATAGTAGGCATAAGGATGATATCTAAAAGAAGGCATGATGACCTTTTCAGAACCTTTTACTAGATGTTGGTTTTTTTATAGCATATTACATCAAACAAACATATGGCCTTTCATTTTCACCACATTTTAAAAAAATGTTGGTAATGTAATCCAACATTAGGGGTGTCAATTAGCCAGAGATAGACACAAAAAGCTGGAGTAACTTAGCAGGGCAGGCAGCATCTCTGGAGAGAAGTAATGGGTGACGTTTTGGGTCGAGTCCCTTCTGCAGAAGTGTCAATTAGCCAGTCTTCTTCTGCCGGTCCAGCTACATAAGCAAGTGAATTTTCCATCAAATAAGCAAGTGAATTTTCCATCAAAATACTATCCAAAGACGTACAGGTATGTAGGTTAATTGGCTGGGTAAATGTAAAAATTGTCCCTAGTGGGTGTAGGATAGTGTTAATGTATGGGGATCGCTGGGCGGCACGGACTTGGAGGGCCGAAAAGGCCTGTTTCCGGCTGTATATATATGATATGATATGATGATATTGACTTTGGCCTTAATCTGGCCATCCAACAGTTCTCAGCAGGTAAACAGCTGTTTCTGCATCTAACCGTTATACCCGTCTTGCTGAGATAACCATCTGCTAACATGGCAGATGCAACTGAGTTGGCCAGCAGCAACGTTAAATTAGACTGTTGTACCATTGATTATTTGGTTAGACCTCGTTTGTACTTCCATGGCGTTAACAGACTCGTTATCCCAAGCCTAGATGCTGTCCAGGTTGCATGGTTTCATTAACAGAAAGGCTGTGAATAGAGCTAAACACTGTGAAATCAACAGAAAAAAAAACATTACTCTGGAGTTTACAATGAAGGAAGTTAATTAATGAAGCTGCTACACACAGCCAGATTGGGTATGCTGCCTCCACAGAACTCATTGGTTGCCAATAATTTCCCACCAACAACCATAGCCCACCTTATTTATGGTGGGAAGGGGTTGCTAAGGTTGATGTGAGGGGGTGCTGCAGATGATGGCAGGGAGAAGGGTTCTCCTTGACCCAGTTGACATCTTTTTCACTCGGGTTAACACATTGTTCTCTGGCTTAATACTATACCATAGCACATTGTGCACTGATTTGATACTGGGGATAATTAGTCAGTTCTCCATTGGGTTTTTTAATCCTTATGTGCATGTCTATTTTTGAAGACTATAAGGAGGTTTGGAACAAAATGATTCTGTCAAAACCCAAACTAAGGAATTCTTCAATTTAATTATGCAGTGCTTTTTTTCCAATAACTAAGGAGATATTAAATTTCACTCTTTAATAAAGCTGTAGAAGTTAATAGCTCGCAGTAAATCACATATAACTTCACAACTTATATTAATAAAATATCTGTACAAGTTCTTAACATTTACAGTCTCTTACAAATGCATTAATTCACATATACACAGTGATTACAAAACTCAGCATTGAAGGATATCTGGAGCAATACTAGATCATCCCATTGAGTTTAGTCCATTCATAAATATCTTGTTCACAGACAATGTCTGAGTTGATGAGCAGGTATCTATCTCCCACACAGAAATGCTTTTGACATGCAGCACATTTGAAACACTCCAGGTGATAAACCTTATCCTTTACTCGCATTGTCATTTCATAGGCTCGGATTCGTTTATCACAGGCAGAGCAAAGTCCATCTTGGCCAAATAACCTAAGGTGGAGAGATAAGATGTTAGTATAAAGCAGAAGTAACAGTGAAGATTACAAATTAAACCCCTGCTCTGTCAAGTATATATACCTATTGATCAACGAGCAGTAGTATTGTTTAACAGGGTTAAAGGACCACAGTAGGTTCCTCATTAAAGCATACAGACTGCAAGACTCCCAAGTTAAGCCAAGGATTCTAGGCCTGATTGCTGCAGAATGGACATAGGGTCTGGCGATAGTTTCTGTACATCAGGAGTATCTAGGCCTTGTGTCACTTGGAAAAGTTCAATTAATATTACCAAGAATTTGCCTCTCTCTCTCATTCTGCAGATATTTGAGGCTCTGATTTTGGATTTATCAATAAACGAGACCACAGCACAAAACACCCTGACCAAATTTCCAGGCCACACTTCCAGCACAGGTGAGGTGGCAAAAATGGGACAAGTTCAAATGCAACACCTAGTTAATTTACTCACATACTTTATACATCTTGAATTAAGATCACAAGAAAAAAAAACATGGAATTTCACCTTCTGATGAACAAAATTCAGAATATATTCTGTGATTGCTTGAAAGATACAGCATGGAACCAGGCCCTTCAGCCCAATGAGTCCATGCCGACCATCATTCACCCTTTCACACTAGTTCTACATCCAATCCCTACACACAGTGGGGGCAATTTACAGAGACCATTTAACATACAAACCTGCATGTCTTTGGGATGTAAGAGGTAACTAGAGCACTTGGAGGAAACCCATGCGATCACAGGGAGAACATGCAAACTCTGCACAGACAACATCCAAGATCACGATCAAATCTGGTTTTCTGGCACTGTGAGTCACGGGCATTGCCAATTGTGCCACTGTGCTTAGTGGGGCTTTGGATTTAGATACCAACATTTAATGAGCTGCATAAAAATAAGCCTCAGAAGCGAGGGAAGTAATTTCAGAGACCCAAAAAGTGATAAAAACTTGAGGATGAAGAATGGCCAATACATCACCTGTATTCAAAAAGGAGAAGAAAGCTCATTCAGGTAAATATTGGCCAGTTCAAATGTGGTAGATTACATTTTGGAATTGATGACTAAGATGATGAAGTGATCAAGATGCATTTTTCAGAAAGGGACATTGTGGTTTACAAGAATTCCAAACGAAGGTGATGGATATTGTGGGAAATTTCCAGACAGATTCAGTGAAGAAAGATTCACTCAAGGCATCAATGATCAAAATTAAAGCTTATGGAATTAAAGAGCAGGGAGTACATTGGATTGAAAAAGCTGGTTAGAAAAGAGGACAAAGGAAACAGAGTTACATGCAGCTTCTCTCTACAAGAGTGATTTGGAAGTGGATAAAGTTATTTTCTGATGTAATTTCTATTCATCCATTTTTTGAATAAGAGTGTTCAACAAAGATGCAGACTGAACTGGAATAGGCAATAATTCTTTTCAACTCTGAAGACTAAAGGAAGTTACTGAAAATATATTGGTAAGCTCCAGCTCCATTCAGATGGCTCTGATACTGAACGTAGTTCATTCACAACAGGAACAATGTTGGACAATATTGTTGCTTCGAATGAAAGGGAAAAGGAATGTTAATAACTGTGCATTGGCCCAGGAAAGAAAACTCAACCATTTAATGCTGAAACCATTTCCAATGATCCCCACTATGGTCAACATCACGAGGATCACACTGACCAGACACTCAATTGCACCAAGCAGATGGAGAGTTTTCATTCCTGAAGAGGTGTAGGCACTCCAATCATTAGACTGTGCAGGCACAACTCTAAATGTAATTTCTTAGGCCTTTTATAGGAATGACGGGCACCACATGAGTTTAACAGTTTGCATGTTTTTTTATTCAGCAGCAAAGGAAATGAAAAGTCCCTTTGCTATCAGCACAGAAGCTTCAGTATATTAAGAATTAACATTCAAAGAGGGCTGCATACCTGAGATAATCCCTGCGGCAAAGCTTTCTGCCAAGTTTGTAGTACAGTCTCCTCCCCACTTCTCCCAGTCTACAGCCGCACAGGTCACAGCTCAGACAGTCTTCATGCCAATACAGATCAATGGCTTTCAGGAAATAACGATCTCCAATATTCTGCTGACAACCCCCACATGTTAATAACGATGGAGGCATCTGTAGAACCTCATCCACTGTTTCCCTGTAAAGAAGCAATTGCAGTTAAAGGCAATTTATATTAAAGTATAACAGTATAACAGTATAACAGAGCTTTATTTGTCATTCGGTACCAAGGTACCGAACGAAACTACATAGCAGTCATACAAAAAAAGAACACAAGACACATAACCCCAACACAAACGTCCATCACAGTGACTCCAAACACCCCCTCACTGTGATGGAGGCAACAAAACTTCCACTCTCTTCCCCACGCCCACGGACAGACAGCTCGTCCCCGACCGACCCGCACAGTCCCCGCAAGGGGATGGAAGTCCCCGCGGCCGAGTCGCACCGGGCGCTGAAACGTCTCGCGGCCGAGCCGGGCGATGGAAGGCCCTGCGACCGAGCCTTGCACAGCTAAGTCCCGTGGCCGAGCCACACCGGGCGATGTTAAGTCCAGCGGCCAAGCCGCACCAGCGATGAAAAGTCCCGTGGCCGAGCCGCACCAGCGATGTAAAGCCCCGCGGCCGAGCCGCACCGGGCGATGTTAAGTCCCGCGGCCGAGCCGCACCAGCGATGAAAAGTCCCGCGGCCGAGCTGCACCGGGCGATGTAAAGTCCCGCGGCCGAGCCGCACCGGGCGATGTTAGGCCCCGCAGCCGAGCTGCACCGGGCACTGTTAAGTCCAGCGGCCGAGCCGCACCAGCGATGTAAAGTCCCGCGGCCAAGCCGCACCAGGTGACGAAAAGTCCCGCGGCCGAGCCGCACCGGGCACTGTTAAGTCCAACGGCCAAGCCGCACCGGGCGATGTAAAGTCCAGCGGCCGAGCCGCACCGGGCGATGTTAGACGAAGTCCGAGCGAAGTATTAAGAGCCCCTCAAGTAATTCAGGAAGATAATGGGAAAGTTATGACTTTGATCTTAATATTCTTAGACTAGACCAATCTGCTAAGGTAATGGAATGAATGCTACAAGTTGACACTCAAGTTAAGGAGATGAAAATGAGATCGGGCTACCGATTGCTAACCAGTACTGAACATGCTCGAGAGAAAGAGCATGATAGGTGGTGATGAAATCAATAGTGACTTCAAGGCTTATAGAGTAAAACTCCAATAATCCAGCATCTGATTGTTTGTACATCGTGTGGTTGTGGCATCTGGCTCAATCGTTAGTTCAGAGTTTGGGATCCAGACCACACGTTGGGTGTGTGGCAGAACTGATATCAGTAGGAATACCAGCAGCAAACCTGAAACATACGAGCCGATACCTCGTTCCATTTCCAACTCCCTTTGAACTCAACAGCTGTGTTGGAAGATGTATTATACTACCGTGTAACATAAAATGGTGACATTCATTAGTTTGCTATTAATGTTCTGTGTTGGGCAGTTGTGTCCAATTACAGATTCCTTCCCCAAATTCCATCACTTTTGTGGGATTTTTCACCAAAGATATTCTCCTAACTCGTCAAATGTGCACCTAATACCCCATACGTTGGCGATCATTTTCCTGAGCAGCACAAAGCTGTCAGACATCTTCCTGCACACTATACCATAGATCTGGGCTGGAGGAATTCCCCTGCCCCACAGCAGACTTGACTTGATTGGCGATAGCCTTGAATTGATTTATTCTTGTTAGCCACGGTTAGCCATGGGGATTGGCTTGCCAGATTCTGATGTCTTTCCTTTCTCCCTTCTACTTTACATAGCATGCTGCCAACAGGAAGTAGAGTAGTGTACACTTCCAGCAAGTTAGGACTCAAGCAGTCCCACAGAGCCAAGTGTAACTGAGCTGGTAAACTATTGCTTCTTGGAATGTTATTTGTCTCAAAATAATGGACTGTCAAATTCATTTGTCAGAGTACCTCATCACTACAACTTTCACATGGACACCAAGATCTGCTGACCAATGATGACTCGAGCCCACTGCTGCTCTGTAAGTGACTGCTGTGCAGATGAGACCGGCATCCTCTTCCTTAAGGACTACGTGTTTATCATTAAGGTCTGGAGAGGAATATGGTGGTCTTTGTTGATGTTCAGCAGTTATGTAATAAAGGCCTCTGTGCTTGTCGACTAGGTTCCTCCAGTTACTAAACACCAAGGGGCTGTAATAATAAACTCTCAAACTTATTGCTAATAAAATATTTAGAAAAGCAAAATTGTTTCATGTTAATCTAAAATGAGGCACGGTCGATAGTCTGGCGGATAAGGCAGCAATGCAGCACAGTGGCACAGCTGGCTGAACTGCTGCCTCACAGAGCCAGAGAACCGGTTCCATCCTGACCTTGGGTGCTGTCTGTGTGGGTTATGAACATGTTAAGGCCTGCAAGTGCTGAACAGTGGGATGAGGTTGGTTGCTCCTTTTTGACCAGCAGATGCAGGATGGCCCAATGGTAAACCTTAGTAAAGGTTTATATGGTTCTATATGGTAAACCTTCTATGATTCTACAGTGCCATTGGAACTATGCTCTTAATAATGATAAAAAAGCATTGGCCAATTGACAGATTTATAGTTTTGAAGTGGCACAAAGTTTTCAACAAGGCCTGCAGGGGGAGCTCCCGTCCAAGTTTACAGTATTACACAATATGCTAGATATTTGGTAAAGTTTATATTAATGTACAATAATATTTGTACAATACATCCATTTTCCTCCAATTTATTTTCTCAGGAAGTGACTTCTGAATATTTTAGGGTGTCTTTGCTCTGCATTTACCCCACATAGTTAATTGGTGGTGGGAAAGAAGTTCCAAATAATGGTCACGCATTGAGAGGGAAAAACAAAATGCTGGCAGTCCCCGAGTTTTGAAAAGGTTCCTTTCCTGAGAACTGTTTGTAACACAGATTTCTTGATGAACATAATCAGAGTCTGAGAGAGTGCCATAGAAACAGCAGGCATGGGAAGAGCAGACACCAGCCAAGCAGCCTCACTGGCTCAGTGTGTGAGCAAATATCTGTTCAGCTCAAACCACCCTCAAATTATGCAGTTTGTCGATATGTACAGTTGTCCATTGGTCAGCCATTTGCAACCAGGGGAGGGCTTGTATGTACAAGGCTAATCATCCCAATTGCACTTTTTAAGAAGAAAGGACTTTTAATGCTCAGATATTAAAGTGGTAGGAATGTGTTTTTAACGGTCAACACTACATGTATGCTGTTCTATTGTCGGCTGCCCAGTATTTAGATGTATTAACTTTTTGGAGGAATATAAGCGATATTATTTCCACAGAAACAATGCTAGAAGAATATTTCACATAGTAGTTGAAATATCCTGCCACAAGAATCAGCTGAGACAACAATGTAAACACAATGTAAATATGTCTGAAGAAAGGTCTCAACCGAAATGTCACTCTTTCCTTCTCTCCAGAGATGTTGCCTGTCCCGCTTTTTGTGTCTATCTTCAATGTAAATATATAAGGAGGATAGATATAACAGCTGGGTTAGATGAAGAGGGGAAAAGAAAAACCCAGAAGATTATTACAGAGCATAAACAAGGCGTGGATCAGTGAATCAAATAACCTGCGAAATGGAGTCTGCAGAAGAATCCCAACCCAAAATGCCATCTGTCTATTTCCCTTCACAACCGAGTTCCTTCAGCACTTTCATTTTTTCCCTCAAGATTCCAGCATCTGCAGTCTTTTGTGTCTTCATTTTACTATTACATTGCAAAATTTTCTCAAAGTATATCTAATTAGAAAAGGTTCTCCTCCTGTCTTCGACAAAGAGTTCTGAAGCCCTTTCTTTCTGTCCCCCCCCCCCCTGCAAGTCTGAAGAAGGGTCCCGACTCGACATGTTTTCTGTCCCTTTCCCCACACTGACAAAGCCTGACCTGCCGAGCCCCTCCAGCACTTTGCAAATTGGCCAGTAGTTATGTTCCTGAGCAGGGTTCAAACTCACTAGCCTTTCATTCTGCATTTTAAGTTAATATGCTGCTTGTATTCTGTCTCGTATCAGATATAATTAGAATTTACTGCATTCACTGCAGCCCAAAGTTATTCTGCTGAAAAGGTTAAAGTTTGTGTAATCAATGTATAAATACAACATCCTAGCAATGAATATCGCCGAGCTGATGCAGACTCATAAGACCTAACTATTCTTTCAATAAGAATGAAAATCTGAACTTTTAAATAATTGGCCAACATTACACCGGAAACCAGGATAAACAAGAACAGATAGGTGAAGGGCCATCTGAAGATGGGCATGCGTCCTGTTTACTGGAAACCAACATGTTTCTGATGGCTTGTGACATCCCAAGTTAGTTCACCAAGAAAAGTTATTGCAATGTCACCCTCCAATCTCAGCCAAGGTAATTCTTAATGAGTCCAGCATTTGGAGGGCAGAGGGGGAATGTGAAATGGGATGGTGAGGTTGTGGAGGTAAAAAGAAAAAAAATTGGAAGGAGATGAAGATTGACCAGGCAGGAAGATCTCTTAGTGTTCAATGCAGTAATTATCTTACAATCAAGCATTGGCTAAATTATCTTAATCTACCATTTATTTTATTTACCGTTTTCCCGAACTGCACGTCAATACAGTTAAATGGCTACACCCTCTCCAGGGTATGAGTGGCAATAAAAATGCAAATTCTTATTTCATTGTGCAAGATGAAACAGCTGTATACGCATGGGTTATTCGTTCCAGATGATCAATAACAGCTACCATTTTTGTTTCTGTCATTAATAATGAACTGTGAACTCTGTTCAAATCTCTTCTAAATTTAACAACAAAAAGCATTTTCTGATTAAATTCATAATTTTTGATAGAGCAAAAGAGCACTGTGACATTTGTATGAATACTTCTTGTTACCCTGCATTATACTCACCTTAATTATGCAAGATTGAAAAATGTACTGTTTACGAATAATGTTTCAACTTCGCTGTTACCCAACATTCATAACTGCCTTCAGCAAGTGCACATTGCAACAACTAAAGTGTCACCACTATTCCTACACTGGTGACTTGCTGTGACAAGAGGTTAGAGCATCAGTTTCTTCAATTTGTTTAGTAGATGGAACCTGCAATTCAAATATTCCAATGTTCTAAATTAGTAAGAGGATACCAGCCGTGGTACAAGTAACTCACTCCTCCAGTCACTGAAAAGAGGTAATTAAATTCCCCAAACCATTTTTGTTGCATGATGAAATTTTCAGCGGCAGAGATTGTAAGTAACTCATGCTGGGCAAGATGTAGCCATCATTTGGGGAAAGAGCCTCATGTCCTGAGGTGCATTTGGAAATATTGACTTCTTACAATATTCGGTTCAACTGGTCCAGCAGACCAATTTGGTCTTATTCCCCTTTTATTTCCCTATACCCGTGTCTCTTTCTCACATTCCTATCAACTCCACTATGGTGGGAGGAAACAAGCATCCAACAAAAACCTCCACTCACACTGAGAGAACATGTAAACTCCACACAGGCAGCACACAAGGCCTGGATCAAACCTGGTCGCTGGAACCGAGGAAGCAGCAGTCAGTGCTGTATCACCTTGCCACGTGTGCAAAATAGAAAACAGAAAGTTTATAATACAGGAAGGGGCTATTTGGCCCACCATGTGTGTGCCAGGTGAAAAATGCTACCGAGCCTAATCCAACTTTTCAGCACTTGTGTCATAACCCTGTCTGGTACAATATCAGGGCACTTTAAATGCAGTGAGAGTTCTGTCTTACTAGCCTTTCAAACTCCTACCATCACCAGGGCAAAAAAGATGCTTCCTCACCTTCCCTCTACTCTTTCTATCTGCTACATTAAATCTATACTGATTTAATCTAGATTTTGACACCTTGGTCAACGAAAACAGTGTCTCCTGTTTTGTCCCCTGATAAATTCTCCTCTCAGCCTCCTCTTCCCAAACCAATCTACCAGCTATAACTTTCCATACGTGTAATCCTCCTCTGTACCCTCTTTTGTGCAGTCACATTTGTCCTGTAATATAGTGACAGAAATACCATGCAGTTCATGGTTGACCTTTTCTGATAACTTCATCTTGGCCTCCCAACTTTTATAAGCTTTGGCTAACGAAGGAATGCATTCCATATATATTTTCAATATTCTGCCCTGCTATTTAATGATCTAGTCACAAATGTTCCAATGTCTGTCCATTTATCCATACTTAACATAGAACATGGAAGCGTAGGTTCACTAGGTTCACTAGGTTAATTCCCGGAATGGCGGGACTGTCGTATGTTGAAAGGCTGGAGCGATTGGGCTTGTATACACTGAAATTTAGAAGGATGAGGGGGGATCTTATTGAAACATATAAGATAATTAGGGGATTGGACACATTAGAGGCAGGAAACATGTTCCCAATGTTGGGGGAGTCCAGAACACAGTTTAAGAATAAGGGGTAGGCCATTTAGAACGGAGATGAGGAAGAACTTTTTCAGTCAGAGAGTGGTGAAGGTGTGGAATTCTCTGCCTCAGAAGGCAGTGGAGGCCAGTTCGTTGGATGCTTTCAAGAGAGAGCTGGATAGAGCTCTTAAGGATAGTGGAGTGAGGGGGTATGGGGAGAAGGCAGGAACGGGGTACTGATTGAGAGTGATCAGCCATGATCGCATTGAATGGCGGTGCTGGCTCGAAGGGCTGAATGGCCTACTCCTGCACCTATTGTCTATTGTCTATTGTCTAAAAGTACACCACTGGAACAGGCCCTGCAGCCCACAATATCTGTGCTGAACATGATGCCAAGCTAACACCCTCCCAATCCATTGCCTTGTTACATCTCCCCAAATGTACTCCCTCATTTCTTTATATTGAATTCTGGTTTTACTTTTCCTAACCATCTAAATGATTTACACCAACCTGTAGTCTAATGCTTTCCTCCTTTCACTGTCAATCTCGCAGACAATTTTTGTATCATCTTGAAAGTTCTTCATCATACCCCTTACATTTAAGTCTAAAATGCTTCAAATTATAAGAAAACCCAAGACATTAAATAATGAGCTTTTTGGAACCTCGGACTTGTTCTCAAAATCACCTGCTAATCTTCACTGTTTGCTTCCTGCCGCAGCCAGTTTGCCACACTACCTTTGATCCCATCGGCTTATACTTCTGTAAAACTTAACATGTGGGTTCTTGTCAAAGAGCTTGGCTAAAATCAACAAAGACGAGATCAAAAATACTGCCCACATCAAGCCTCCACGTTACCTCATGATTCTATTGCTAGTTAAATCTAAGATGGCTGTCCAATTAATCTATGCCCTTCTGAATGAAAGTTTCCACTGTCTCTTAGAATTGATTCCAATAATTTGTACCCCACTGAAGTTAAACCAACACAACTATAATTAGGCAATTTATCTCTTTCTTCTAAAGCAATTATACTCCCCTGGCAACCAGGAGCCAGGAAGAACTGAAAACCGATGATCAGAGACTGCAATTTCCTCCCTTGTTCCTTTAAACAAACTGGGATATATTTCATCCAAGCTTTTTTATCTACTTTCAATTATACTAAATGTCTTAATTCTTTGTCTGTTAATATGTTTATCCATAAATTATTTCACACTTTTCCTCCTAAGCATCAGTTGACATCAATCCTCCTGTGATAACAGCTCAGGTATTCATTTACCTTACTCATTTCTTCCGCCTTCACATATGTAATCTATTCATTCCATCAATGGCCTTACTCTTTCCTTTATTGTCAGATCACAATTTATGCACTTCTAAAATAAAATCATTCAACTTACCTTCACCTTAATTGCCAGTGTTCATTCATGCTGTTGGAGCCATTTATGCTTAATTCAGATATTGTCATGTTGTTATGGCTATGTTTTAATATTTCTAGTTTATGCCTTTTTTTGCATGCTTGTGGGTGTGACTTAATACGTAATGGGGAGTGTCTAGATGGGAGGAGGCTAGCGTGTCGACAGAGGTTGTGGGTCAGTTTAGACTCGGAGGATGGTGAGCATACAGTTCACCACCTGAAGAAGGGTCTCGACCCGATACGTCACCCATTCCTTCTCTCCTGAGATGCTGCCTGACCTGCTGAGTTACTCCAGCATTTTGTGAATAAATACAGTTCTTTACCATAGAAACATAGAAAATAGGTGCAGGAGGAGGCCATTTGGCCCTTCGAGCCAGCACCGCCATTCGTTGTGATCATGACTGATCATGTACAATCAGTACCCCGTGCCTGCCTTCTCCCCATATCCCTTGATTCCACTAGCCCCTAGAGCTCTATCTAACTCTACACTTCTTCCCACCCGGTCCCCTGCAAAAAGTCTATCCCCTACTCCCAATTCCTCCGTCTACGCCGCATCTGTGCCCGGGATGAGGTGTTTCAGACTAGGGCTTCCGAGATGTCCTCGTTTTTCAGAAAACGGGGCTTCCCCTCCTCCATTATAGATGAGGCTCTCACTAGGGTCTCTTCTACATCCCGCAGCTCCGCTCTTGCTCCCCATCCCCCCACTCGCAACAAGGACAGGATCCCCCTCGTTCTCACCTTCCACCCCACCAGCCAGCGGATCCAACATATCATCCACCAACATTTCCGTCACCTACAACAGGACCCCACCACTGGCCATATCTTCCCATCCCCTCCCCTCTCTGCATTCCGCAGAGACCGTTCCCTCCGCAACTCCCTGGTCCACTCGTCCCTTCCTACCCAAACCACCCTAACCCCGGGCACTTTCCCTTGCAACCGCACGAGATGCAACACCTGTCCCTTTACCTCCCCCCTCAACTCCATCAAAGGACCCAAACATTCTTTCCAGGTGAGACAGAGGTTCACCTGCACCTCCTCCAACCTCATCTATTGCATCCGCTGCTCTAGATGTCAACTCATCTATATCGGCGAAACCAAGCGCAGGCTCGGCGATCGCTTCGCTGAACACCTGCGCTCGGTCCGCATTAACGCCACTGATCTCCCGGTGGCCCAGCACTTCAACTCACCCTCCCATTCCCAGTCTGACCTCTCTGTCATGGGCCTCCTCCAGTGCCATAGTGAGGCCCGCCGGAAATTGGAGGAGCAGCACCTCATATTTCGCCTGGGCAGTTTGCGGCCCGGTGGTATGAACGTTGACTTCTCCAACTTCAGATAGCTCCTCTGTCCCTCCCTTCCCCTCCTCCTTCCCAGATCTCCCTCTATCTTCCTGTCTCCACCTATATCCTTCCTTTGTCCCACCCCCGACATCAGTCTGAAGAAGGGTCTCGACCCGAAACGTCACCCATTCCTTCTCTCCCGAGATGCTGCCTGACCTGCTGAGTTACTCCAGCATTTTGTGAATAAATCTATCTAACTCTTCTTCTCTTCTCTTACTTCAAGTAGCCCTTGCTTTCCCTCCCTCTCCACCCCCTTCCCCTTCCCAGTTCTCCCACCAGTCTTACTGTCTCCGACTACATTCTATCTCTGTACCGCCCCCTCCCCTGACATCAGTCTGAAGAAGGGTCTCGACCCGAAACGTCGCCCATTCCTTCTCTCCAAAGATGCTGCCCGTCCCGCTGAGTTACTCCAGCATTTTGTGTCTACTTCAGATGAAATATACCATACAATGATACAAACACTTCAAACTCAAGTACAATAGGCAGAGCAAAGGGGAGGATACAGAGTGCAGAATGTAGTTCTCAGCATCGTAGAGCTTCATTTCCTTCCTTCATCCAGAGATGAAAAGACAAAAGGCTATTCATATCAATCTCATTTATTAAAATAAATAATAAACACATCGCTTCTCATGTTTACAGAAATTACTTAGAGACCACCCCTCGGATACAATGCATCAAGAAACTAAAGTTTAGTTTAGTTTTGTTTAGTTTAGAGATACAGCGCGGAAACAAGCCCTTTTGGCCCACCGGGTCCGCACCGAACAGCGATCCCCGCACATTAACACTACCCTAGGGACATTTTTTACATTTACCAAGCCAATTAACCTACAAACCTGCACGTCTTTGGAGTGTGGGAGGAAACCAAAGATCTCGGAGAAAACCCACGCAGGTCATGCGCTTGCACCAGCTATATTTGTAAGAACCACACGGTATTAACTATACGAATTCTGAGATATTGTTTGAAGAAGAAACAGTTGATAAAGGGATGAATTACTCTTTGATTTGTGCTATTTTAATAAAAACCAGTTAATGAAGAAAATAAGTTTGGAAGATTCGTTTTGTCATATCAGGGTGCGACGTGTGTATAAGCTATACCTACATTTCATCCCCGAGCAGTAATGGCTATCGAAGTGAGACTTTGAGATGGTAAAGAAACTGCCATTACACATGCCATCTTTGTTTTGTTAATGTTCTTTTTAATTTAACCCTTGTAGTTTCTACATTCTTCTTGGTTTCCTATTATTTTTAACACCTCATTGCCCGACAACTTATTTTGTTTTATGTTGCCCACTATTCACCTTCTCAACCAGAGGCTCCAGATTTGGTGGCCTACCCCTTCTCCTTGAGGGAACATGTTTACCCTGAACCCCTTGAATCCCATTGCTGAGACAAGAGGAGTAGTGCTGCATGTTTTATGCTTCAAAACTATGTTTTAAAGGCAAGATTAGAATCCTAGAACTAGAATCCTAGAACAATCCTAGAACTACGTGTACAAACACTGAAATCCCTATCTGTTCCCCTAACGATTTTACATGGCTCTTCACTCTAGCTTTAACATGCGAGAAAAGATCAGAGATTGTCTAATATGTTACTTTGAGCAACGCAGCATGGCCTCACTCTTGACAATTCTCCTCCTGCCCTGTACGGCTGAGCCATCTTCTGTGCTATGACCTTTACTCTGGTTACACTCCCCAGGAGAACCAGTATTTAAAACCCAATGCAGTTTAGAGAGCAAGATGAACCCAAGTTTCTCCAGCACAAGCTTCCTTCCCCATTTTGCCCATCTGGCAGTGTCCAAGTCCTTCCTGAGGTGTTGGACGACTACCTTCTGAAATGTGCTGTCCACCGTGACATCAGCTGTTGGCCAAGCTCCAAAACCTGGAGCTCACACTCCTGCAACTGTCAACACGTCCTGCAACCACAATTCCCATGTCCTCGATGTGGGAATTCTAACACAAGGCCTATGGTGTCCTGTCATGATTCTATTTCTTAAATTAACTCACTTAGCACAAACAAATAGCTTAAAAGCTAAAGTACCGGCTATGGACCCTCCAACTGACTGATTTTGCTTGCATTGACCTCAGCAACAAACCCCTCCTGGCGTCCACTTTTTGCTCTTCTCTTTTTGAACAAACTTGTTCCTTAATCCATGCTAACAGCCTTTAATGTCCCCTGCTCTCTCTTCCTCTCTCAGACCGTACTTGTTTTTTAATAAAAACACAACACCTTTTATCTTCCTCCACCAAAAACCCCTATTTAAAAATTCCCAAGATTAGTACTCTGCAGAAGTAGTGGTGCATGGATCTGAACTCTGTGCCACTTGCTTGACTGTACAAATCAGAAAAGTTCAGCAGACAGATCTGACTTTGCACTAAAGGCACATCGGGTGCCTTAATGCTTGCAGAGACACTCAATGCTCACACTGTATGCCACGTTTTGACTTTACATCAACAGCAAATGAGCAAAGCACACTTAAGCAGGTTTCCTGCTTTTGCTGAACCTGCCTCATTAAAGAAACAGGAAAGAGCCTGGAAACAACCAAGTGATCTGATATAATGGTTCTAAGTAATGTGACTCCACTACTTCATCATCGGAAATGGCAACCACACTGCTGAGGCCCAATAGAAGCACTGGTGGTAATTGATAATGCTGGTCTCCATTGATCTACCACAACCAGCTGCAATTAAAGATGTCATCTCACATTCATTCCATTCCATCCTGTAGTTAAAGGGAATGCAGGGCCTTCCCCGACCCTAGATACATGTCATTGCCATTGATAAACAAACCGCAAGTTTGAAGTATTACATTCAGTGAAAAGATAGTGGCCAGCTTGGTATGAGAGGAGGAGTGCCAACTATCTCACTCCCAAATAAGGGACAAGGTGACGTCCCCGCCCCGCGCCCCATGTGACTTCACCCAGCCAGCGGCCACGTGCTCCCGCTCCACAAATGGCGGCCGCTGGGCCGGGAGGCGGGTTGCTACGCAACCACTGTTAGGCGGCGCCCAGGCCTCTGGACCTAGACTGTCCGGAGCTAAAATGTCGGAAACCTAGTGTCGGGACCTGAACTGTCGGGAGCTACAGCGTCGGGGCCCACAGCGCCCCCTGGGCCTAATACGGGACAAGGGCGGTCCCGTACGGGACAAACCAATTTAGCCTAAAATACGGGAGGTCCCGGCTAATAGGTTGGCAACCCTATATGAGAGTCACCCCTCAACTGGTAACGGGAAGAGTAAGATTCTAGAAAGCCTGTCTTAAAGACTGGACCTTGTGGAAAGCACCAAAGATAAGGAGGATTATGGTCAGTGCGGGGCTTTTAGGGATCTCTTTCCCCCCCCCCCCTCCCTTCCCCAATATAAAAAAAATAGGTTTCATAATTTAAAAGTAGCACATGAATCATCCCACTGTCTACTGAAATGAATATTTTTAAAATCCCTCTAACAATGGTTTTGAAAGGAAGGGAATGCCCCAACATAGGACCATTGGAAACATATTGCAATGCCTCAATTACTCTTGCAAATTGGAGGATGCTCCCCTTAAAATTCTGCGGGCTCTGATGCAACCGAAGAGTTCTGTGCAGAGTCTGCAAATTCTACTATAGGAAGAAGTGGAGCTTGACCAGGCAGGTGGATGCTCACTGCTTGTACTGGACCTCCACGTGTTCAGCAACTCCCCAGATACTTCATCATTTTGAGCTGTTTTCAGCGAGATTCTCATTAGTCAAGGACATTGCTCAAGAATTTTCTCTGTTCTCCTGTGATAAGAAAATAAATCACTACCTAAAAGGAGTACTTGTATGGAGTAATTGCTTAAGGATCTTTAGTTGAGGCCCAACCTCTGGTACAGCTCAGCGAAGGAATAGGTGATAGTTTGGTGCCCTGTGGAGCCCGGCCTCATGTACACAAACATTGCCTGTGGACTAAACCCGAGTGACTGATTCTAGTGTGATCTTGGTTCTAGAGTAGAGGAGGTAAAAGATGGACAACTTTCCACTTGTCCTGGTTTTTGATTGAGATCTCAATGGCCAGCAAATGCTGCTCGACCTGCTGAGTTCCTCTAGCAATTTGTTCACTATCTTGCCATGTGACCCATTCATTCGCTCGTCCTATCCATTCCCGCAAAAAGCATGTCAAAGGAGGGTGAAATATTGCAGTGAGGAAGATTAAAAAGGTTTTTGGCTTGGCACAGCCTTGCTAGACATCATCTGGACTGAGATTGTGTTTCTGTTGGATCCATTGGTTAACCACTGCCTACATGATAAAAGAGCACTGTAGTTCGAGGAACTTGACCGCACCACATGTGGATTCCTCAATGCTGACACAACCATCTATGATCCAAGCATTCAAGGAGCCACCACTTAAAAAAACAGACTGAGGAGAGCTATTCAAAGTTAGTTAAACAGCCAGTGCTTATTCACTTCCTCAACCAAATTCCAGACTTTGTTGGAAGTGCCCTTGACCTCCTTTACACAAATGCCTATCTGCTACAATCTCTGCACTATCTCAAGCTGCAGAGGTGTTGAAAAGCCCACCCAATAACTGCTTGCTGTTTGGCTTTTAGTTTGCCTTGTATGTCAACTAATGTTGCTGATCATGTACAACATTTAGATCAAAGACCTTTTAGATTAAAAAATGAAGAATCAAATATTGAATGTTATTTTGTGCTGCATCTCTATAGTTTCAACAAGAAAATTGCTCAAATAAATTAGAACAATCCTTTGCAATAATACAGCAAACAGACCTTCCTATTGAAACTGATCAAATGTTAATAATTGTTAGTGAATTGTGTCTACTCTAGTAAAATTAGTCCCATCAAATCATGTCTCTCTACTACCAAAGGAACATTAAAAACAGTATCAGGCTAAGCATCCCAACCAGCCTCATCCACCATTCAATGAGATCATGGCAAATCGGCATCTCAATCTCATTTTTTGCTCGTTGCTGCAAATCTCTTGATAACCTCACCTAACAAAAATTTAGGTACCATGGATCTGAAATCTCCAAATATTCCCAGATCTTCAACCTTCTGAAAAGGAGAAAAACGAGTTCCAGATTACTTTCATTTTTGTGCAAAAAAAACCTTTCCGACCTTGTTCCTAAATGACTCAGCTCCTATTTTAATTAAATTTCCTTTTGAGGAAATTTTAGTGCCACGTCGTTGGCCTCTGCAAGATCCTTTACAGTGCATGTGTCATGCAGCATGTCACAGCTCCGGAGATGTTCCATAGTCTGGAGGCCCCGTCCGCACTCACAGTCTGCCGCACCTTCAGTATATCCCCACTTCAGCATGTTCGATTTGCTCCTCCCCATGCCTGTCCGCAGTCTGTTGAGACTGCGCCAGGTTATCCACGGTTGGTCGGAACCTGGTGGAGTTTCTCAGAGGGATCGATTCACAGGGGGCCATAGCAGGAGCCTTCTCGTCACTGTCCCTGTCAGATTCTACAAGTATCTGTGAATCCTGCTACCACACCACACACTGTATCCCTTTGAGGCGCCTGCCCACACTGAATTTATCTGACTAGCTCTGCTCCCTGCAGCTCACGTTAACTTCAAATTTGCACACTGCAGATCATAAAAGGGATGATAGAACCAAGGACTAACTGCACACATGAAACAAATTTATTCTGTCTAACCAATATACGAATATCAAAAAATTAGTTATTTGAGAGCTGCACACATATACGATATTGTTAAGCTGTCTGCAATTTTTCTAGAGGGGTTTAATTATGAATACAGAATGTTGAAAGAAGCCAGCATGTCAAGCGATATCTGTCAAGGTAAAAGGTGCTACCTTTCAATTCAGGTTGAGCCCCTGCATCAGAACTGAGAGGGAAGAGGAAGGATTGCTAGCATATGGAAGTAAAGGACTAGAGGGTTGACATAGAGGCTGGAAGGTACCAGAGGATGATGGGTAGAAGGAACAGGGACAGAGTAGATGGAAGGGAGAAGTGAACAAAGGAAAACGAAAACTAGGTGGATGGGTGAGTGTGAGTGTGAGAACACCTACTTAACTCACATCCCTAGTGTTGTACTTCCGTGCACACACACAGTCACTTTTGATATCTGCTGTGGAGCAATCTTCCAAAATGGTGGACTAGAAACCTTGAAACATGCACAAATACACTTAGAGTTGTGGAGCATTCATGACATTATTCATGAAAGGATAGCGTTTATTTTGGAAATACGGCAGGATTACACAACACACTGGGACATAGTTGGACATGATGGATGGGGGGGTGGGGGGGGGGAGAGGGGGAGGGGACGGACAGGTACTACTGTATCATTTGCTTGAAGCATGCTCTGCCCGATATTTAGTTCCATTCACTTCCATCGAACTAAATATTTATTGTGTGGTACTTTGTAAACTAGATAGAGCACTGTACACTAAATATCCCTGCCTTGTGCAATTTTATCTCTAAGCTATTAGTAATGAGCAAAGTCACAATGTTTAATTGATGTGATTTTTTGAATTATTTACAGCCCAAGTATTGTTTGGCAAAGCTTGAAACCAATCAGATTGAACAATATTTGAAATATATTTTAAAATATATGACTCCTACAATCAATTGGAGTACTATATTTTTGGCAGAAGTGACAATTCAGTACAAGAAAAAATGTTTTTTCCAGCATTCATTTCTTTTATTAAATATTTAAGTAACCTATCAAATTACATGTGTACAGCATGGTAAATCCTCAGATATCATGGGTACTTAAAATTCATGGATTATTGTTAAGTAGAAAAGACATTAGCAGAACCTCACAAAAGGTATTTAGATAAGTGAAAAATAATCTGTTTTGTTGATGGACAAGAGGAACAATTGTATGGAGAACTCTAACTTTTCAGGCTACAAATTAACTTAGGTTAAAAACTCGATGGGTCTGAAAGACACTACTTCTGATAAAACAGTGTTCCAGCCATTCTGTGGTGAAGTGCCAGTCCAGACTTTGTGATCAAGCCATTGGAAGCACTTGGGCCACCATGGAGTCTCTGCAGGCTACACCGAAAGCTTAGCTGAGAAAATACTTCACTTGGTAGGAGCGTTACAAAGGTTCATGATGCTGACTTTTTGCAAGAGCTGATTTCCCCTGAGTAAAAATTTAGATTAGGCCTTGCTCTCGAGTTTAAAAGAAAGAACAAGAATAATCAGATGAATAAATTGTGATAAAAATTCCTGGGGAGATTGGCAAGATAGATGGTGGAAGGATTCTGGCTAAGAATCTAGAAGTAAGCAGTGTCACAGAATGGGGTCCATGAAGGCCATTTGGGACTATGAAGATCAATTTCTTGAAATGGTTATAAATCATTGCTATTTTTTCCCCGTAAAATGCTACTTATGTTTAGTTGCTGAATATATTGCAGATAGATTGATGGATTTTTGCTCTTGAGAAAGAGACAAAAGGGTTATGTGGGTGTTCTAGGAAAGCAGAGTTGATAAGATAAATAGGTCATGATTTGAAAAACTGACCAGCCTACCTGCTCATACATATAGCAACATACGCAGCAGTAGAAACAAAGAAATGCAGATGTTGGTTCATACCAAAGAGAGATACAAAGTGCTGGAGTAACTCAGCGGGTCAGGCAGCATGTCTTGAGAAAAAGAATGGGTGATATTTTGAGTTGGGATCCTTCTTCAGATTGAAAGTAGGGGGGGGGGGGATGAAGAACTGGAGGTCTTTTCTCGCCTCTCCCACACCCCCTGCTTTCAGTCTGAACAAGGGTCCAGACCCAAAACATCACCCATTCTTTTTCTCAAGACATGCCGCCTGACCCACTGTGTTACTCCAGCACTTTCGTGTCTATCTTTAATCTACCCAGTGGGTTGCACGACATACGTGGGTGAAGAGGAATGGTCAATGTTGCAGGTTGAAAACCCAGCATCCTGATCAGGACACATTCTTTTCCACCCTCAGATGTTGCTCGAACCACTGAGTTACTCCTGCAGATTGTTTGTTGCTCCAGATTCCAGTGTCTGCAGTCTCTTGAGTACTCATGTTGCCAATGCAAAGCCTATGTCTCAGAAATGTTAATATTGCAGTCAATTTGCCTTTGGATTAGTAATAGTAAGTTATATAATTTAGGAGTGCTGTTCAATGTAGTACAATAATAGTAAGATGTAACACTTATCCGATTAAGAATATAAAACAGTGAAGTAAACCATACTAAGGCCATTCTAAAAATTAATTTCTGTAATTTGAGAATTACTGAGGCTCAATGCAGATGTATGCAATTTTATTGTTTCATAACAAATTACATGTAACATTTTAAATGTATATACATGCTAAATAGAAATTCTGTTACTTCAATGTGTTTAAAATTAATTTGTCAATAATTTCAGCAATTTGTCCATCATGGTCTTTCAGTAAAATATGCAGAGTTTAAAAGTTGAAATAAAAATGGCTTTAAGTTTAATAAAGTCGGACCTTTCTGAAGGGAAAGTTCAGTTTAAGGTATCTCAGGATCCCCCCAGAATGACTACAAAATACTAATATGTAGGTAATGGGTTCATCTGATAACAAACAAGCGTCAGATAAGATGGTGGGGATCTAACTCCTGCAGAATTTTGGTCCACCTTCCATCCAGATGCAGCAGTATTTTTTAAAAGACACGTAGTGTAGGAATAGGAAGGGTTCCACAACGCCGTGCCGAACATGAAAGGGTGGAAAGTCTCAACAGCTGCTCAGATCAAATAAAATAACATATCTCATAAATCAAGACTATAATTATAAATTTACTGCTTCCAAAAAGATTCACAGATTCACAAAAAAAGTTGGCATGAACATAAATGTATTTCACAAATTGTGTGTGTGTGTTTTCGTTTATTTTTCATCACTCGTTGGGCCACTACGCTGCTTGAAGATTTCAGAGATGACTGTAATTGACATAGACTGTGTCTATTTGCTTTGACTATTTGGGGTGCCTGGCGCATTAGACCCCTTGTCTGAAGAAACAGCTGAACCCCTGATCCGTGCCACCGGTCCGGCACAATCTCTACCCCCTTCCCACCAGCTGAGAATTGAAATGAGGACGGGCCCGTGGCTACTTACTCCACATTCTCCAGCGATTTCCTCTCGATTGCCGCTGACATTTGGTCGGGTCGGGTCGGGTCGCTGGCTGTGGGGCTGCTGAACGCCTGGGCTACACACAGCAGCTCGGCAAGGCCGCTGGCTTTTTTATATCGAGCTCAGCCCCGGATCACTCGTTTCCTTTTCCTCATCACGATTCGGACAATACACGGAAATTCGTGTTAAAGCCGCAGCTTTGAAGCGTCGCCAAGGGACTGCTTCTACAAAACAAGACTCATCACTTTTAAAGAGGCAGTGCCTCGCTACTACTGTTAAAGGCACTCTGCACATTGAGCTGATAAATAGCTGCAGCAATTACAGTTTGTCCATGTATTGTCGAGCACCCAATTTTGCATCAAATATCCAAACCTGAAATTTACGTTAAGTGGATATTTTGTGATGTAGATCGAGTTGATTTTTAGAAAAATATTTGAATTTGAATACTTTAATATTAGATGATAAAGTAGTGAATGTGATCATCCCACTAAAATAATCTAAACATAGAGAACAATTTCTTTGCCACCAAAATGATGAAATGAACAAAAACTTGGTCTTACTGGATCTACCTTCTAAATCTCCTTCACTTATTGGAGTAGTTTATAATGATGGTCATGAGTCCATCAATTGCTTTCTCGAATAAATATGTTATTGGTACCGTCAGATTTTCAATTACATCTTGTTTTCTTTTTGGTGTTTTTTTCCAACTCTCTGGATGAGAGAGTAACATTAGTACCTTGTCTTCCTGTGTTTACATTATGTAATCTACTACCACTACCCAGCAAGAGACTCGTAAAGGTCAGGGTCAACAAGTCAATTGACAGGATAAGGGTGAGGATCCAGTCAATGCTCTATGCGATGAGCACAAATACTAAACTATCAAATAAAAATAAAGCATGGTGCCTGATTCACTTCCTGTAGTGAATGTTATCAACTTTAATTGGGAATGGAAACAGGAAGAGAAAAGGGATGGATGACCAGAGATCAAAGGTACTTGATGACCATTTCCTGTGTCTGCTTTCATTGTTATAGGCAAACTCTAGGACCAAATACCACTTCATGGAAAACCTGGTTTAATAGTCTTAAAGGTTGCATTTCTGGGGGATTTTGTTTGGTTAAGTGTTTAAGTAAGGTGAGGCAACAGCAAGCGTAGCTATTTCTGTTTACTGTGTGCTAAATGCCTTTAAGTTTCAAGTAAGACACTGAACACCACCGTGCTAAAGAGATAGCCTGCACATGATGCCCAGATCCCAAAATAATAGACGTCACAAAATACTAAACTGCATAAAAGATATATGAATTATATCATGCCATTTGTGAACTAAATCGTTTGTTCGTTTCAAGTGGACTAGAATTTAAAAGCAAGGATGTAATGCTGAGGTTTAATAAGGTGTTAGTGAGGTCACATTTGGAATATTGTGAGCCATTTCACACCCCATATCTGAGGAAGGATATGCTCATGTTAGAGAGGGTCCAGAGGAGTTTTACAAGAATGATCTTGGGGACGATTGGGTTGTATATGAGGAGTGTTTGATAGTTCTGGGCCTGGACTTGCTGGAAGTTAGAAGGATGAAGGGGGGTCTCATTAAAACCTGCCAAATAATGAAAGGCCCAGACAGAATGGACGTGGAAAGAATGTTTCCAGTAATGGGAGAGTTTTAAACCTGAGGGCACAGCCTCAGAGTAAAAGGATGTACCTTTGGAATGGAGATGAGGAGAAATTTCTTTATCCAGTGGGTGGTGAATCTGTGGAATTAATTGCCACAAATGGCTGTGGAGGCCGTCAACTAGGCATTTTTAAAAAGGAAAGTGATATGTTCTTGATTAGTAAGGGCATCAAAGGTTACAGGGAGAAGGCAGGAGAATGTGGCTGAGAGCCAGAATCGAGTGACAGAGCATACTCGATGGGCTGATAGGTCCTATGGTCTATTGGTCTTATAATGCACCCAAACTGTATTTGTTAGGGTTGTATATTCCTGAAGCCTGTCATCCTGCACCATACTTCCTAGGGGGATGCTGCATGACTGGTATACGTGGTTAGTTTTTGGTAAAGGAAACTGAAGATTGCCTTAGCTGATGACTTTGATCTGCTCTGGTAGAAAGTATTTTTGCTGAAATAAAATCTGAAACATAAGCTAACAGATGTTAAATGGTGCTTGCTTTCAGGCGTAGGACACGATATCCATGCTGGAAGCATGAACTTCAAACTCTGTGCATTGCATTGTGCTTGTTGGTGCTACAATCCCCATGTACCTTGACATTTAACACAAGGTTTTTTTTAGCAGGTCTCCCATCTTGTTGTTTACACTCCACCACTCCTCTGTTCCCTGACCCACCTGAGTCTTCTGTCCCAGTCCTCGTGTGCAGCTTTGCCTTTGGTCTCACTTGCGTCCATCCAGTCTCCAGCACCCTTGTTGCTGATACTTTGCTTTTGGAGATTCCATCTTATCTTCATTGTCTTTTGGGTCCTCCACTATTTGGACAGGCTGTGGCTGTTGGGTATCAAAAATAAATTTGGTTTTGCAAGGAACAAGTAGGAGGTAAAAATCACATCCATATGTCATCTGAAATGCAAAACCGGGCAAGATTACATAAATGATGCGAAATTGATAAGCTGTAAAGATACCATTACTTTCGGTGGTTTCAACCATCTTGTTGGCTACAGTTTTGGCAATGCACCTTCTGATAGTTGGCAACTCAATCTGCTCCAGGGTAGTTGGAACACATAATTGGGCCTCATACCTTGCAATTAGTTCCTGTTGCCTCTGTTTAAACATAGAACAATACAGCATAAGAACAGGCCCTTCAACCCATGCTATCTGTGCCTACCAAGGATGTAACGGGAGATAGATCTGTTACAGATATAGGTGGAGAAATGGCAGATGTTAGGTGTTGCACTTTAGAAGATCAAATGTAGGGGTAAAGAGTACAGGGTCAAGTGTACAAGGCATGATCCGTAACAGCATTGATGTACAGAGGAATCTCTAAATCAAGGGGTCCAAGTGCACAGCACCCTGAAAGTAGCAACACTATAGATGAAGTGGTAAAGAAGATGTATGTTGTGCTTACCTTCATAGGTCGGGACATTGAGTATAAGAGCCAGGAAGTCATGTTGCAGCTTTATAAAACATTGGTTAGGCTGCATTAGGGCTATTATGTGCAGCTTCTGTGGCCCCATTGCAGGAAGGATGTGGAGGCTTTGGAGAGGGTGCACAAGAGGGTTACCAGAATTGCCTATTGCCAATATTAGCTATTGGGAGAAGTTGGACAATCTTGGATTATGTTCCCAGGTGGGTCAGAGGCAGAGAGGAGACTTGGTGGAAGTTTATAAAATGATGATGCCATAGATAGTGTAGACGAGTAGTTTAAAGGGGATGTGTGAAGCAATTTTTTTTACACAGATCGTGGTGAGTTCCTTGTAACATGCTGCCAGAAGCGATATGATAGTGACGTTTAAGAGGCTTTTAGATGGGGACATAAATAAGCAGGGAATGGATGAATTAGGATCATGTGCAGGCAGAAGAAATTAGTTTCATTTGGTATCATGTTCAACACAGACCTTATGGGCTAAATGGCGTGTTTCTCTGCTGTACTGTTTTATATCCTAAGTTCTATGATGCCAATTTAAGAAGAGACCTGACCTGAAATTTCAATTGTCCATTTCAATCCCCAGATGCTGTCTGACCCGCTGAGTTCCTCCTGCAGCTTGTTTTTTTTTACTGAAGCACATAAATATTACTTACAAATCCAGGCGGGAAGTAATTGGGAGGTAAGGATGGGGTGTGGCAGGGAGTGTTTACAGAAATGAGGCTTCCACTGCAGTTGATGGTATATGATATTTGAAGATCTATTCACAGAGTCTAAAGTCGTTAGACTTGTGGTGTCACAGACATGTTCTCAGTCTAACATGTTGATTGACTACTGTCTGTTCATTTCTCAATATCTGTCTGAAGGATCATTTGTGCCACGACCCCTCCCTAAACACCACAGATGCGGAACACTCCTGCCTTTTCCAGTTCTTTCACCAATAACTATAACAGGGCTGAAGGAAGATGAGGTGCCCAGTCTCTCCCAAGCTCAGTCATTGTTGGTTGCACAGCACTATTCAGAATAATCCCAGCTACTCCAACACCACAAATGTACCTACCCTTTAAGAGTTGGAGAGTAGTTTTAAGCAGATTGAAGATGCTTTACATTATGCTGGAAAGTAATGTTCATTGGGCTTCCCACTGAATTGTAGAGTTAATGAATGTCAGAGCTGGGTAGGAAGGAACTGCAGATGCTGGTTTAAACCGAAGATACACACAAAATGCTGGAGTAACTCAGTCGTGACCCAAAACATCACTGGTTCCTTCTACCCAGAGATGCTGCCTGTCCCGCTGAGTTACTTCAGCATTTTGTGTCTATCTAATGTCAGAACTGGTGCAGTATAGAATGAATGGACAGCATAACGTTAGGGTGCTGCCCTGACCTTTTTGAACAAGTCTAGGGCAATTGTGCATCATGACCTACAGGGTCAATTTCAAGGCTGTCCACTTTACTCACCTTTGCTTTTTTTACTGATCACCAAAGCAAATGTGTCACTGTCATTTTGATTTGTCGGAAACTAAGCGATATAAATCATATTCTGAAAGGTTCCAAAAGGGTATTTTTTCAGATTTCTCTCAAAATACAGAGAATAGGTACAGTTTCGGGAGAAAATACAAATGAATATATTTTTATGGCACGCTGTATGCTACTGAAGGATTAACTGGTCTTCCTGGGTAAAAGTCTTTTGAGTTTGTCCAAAGAATATTGTCTCTTTATCTAAATTAGCATTTGTCTTATGGTTAATTGAATTCAGTTGAGATATCTGGTTCCAGTGGAAGATTCTACCCTCCCCCCATTGCAAATGGAAACTTTTGATGGTGGAAGTGGAGGGAGCAGCAGAAGGATGAAGAATGTAACATAAACAATTCCTGCCTTCTGGAGAATCAGCTTTGAGACAGGAACTCAGAAGCATGCTGCTCAGAAATAGGTGCATAAACCCATTTCAGATAGGATAAGACTTTGATGATAACCATGTAACTTATTTGCCTGGAAATTAAACCCCAGTCAGCACGATACATTTTTTTCATGTTTTTAGCCGATTGTATTTTACCTTCAAAATTCATTCCTTTGATTTCTTAGAACCTATGTTTTGAATTCCACACGAGCAAAATAATTCCTTCAGGTTCCATAAAGGTAACCTTATGCAAATCAATTGTTACAACTGGTCACATAATGTTATGGAAAATAAATGAAACTGCAGTTCATTTAGAACAGACTTCAGATTTGCAAAACACAATGTTTCTCCTCTCAGTTACATTATTTTTTTCCACCTCTTGGAAAGTTTATGACAAACAAATAATGGGTATGGGAACCATGATACAGGAATAATTTATTCCCGTTACTACTGATGCCAACCGTGCTGTCTGCTCACATGAATGATTGTTGCACTGTTGATTTGTGGCATGTTTCAGCAGGGGAACAATGTCAGGAGAGGTTTTACAAGCCTGTCTCTTTAAAAGGCTGAGACGTGTAGTGGGATTTTTACATACTTCTCTGGACTGTAATTCTTTGAACAAAGAAACAACATGGAAGATAGAAGGCTCTTGTATTACTTAAATGATACGGTGGTATTGTTGATTTAATCCGATTGTTATGATTGCGTCAGCCGCTTTCTTATCACACTGGCCTGTATCAGCTCACTTTAACTTCTGCTTAAAGCCTATGTGTGATGTCAAGTAATAAAAGGAAGCCTGCAACATCATTGGCACTGGGCCTTATTGGAATACAAAAACTGCTCCATTCCCTGCAAAAATATGCTACTTTAAGAAAATCCAGAAAGTATTAAACACTTGGGAGAGTAACAACAACCAAAAAATAATCAACAACTTACTTGAACATAGTTCATAATTTTGTTTATATAAATAGCAGATGATGGAAAAACTGTGTCCTGCTGTGGAATGTTTGTTAACTGGAACTGGAACTGGAACTCCAATATTCAAATGCAAGTAATGTAGCAAAATGCCCCTGTATACTTCACAGGAATGTTAACTGACAAATTTTAATTGTGAGCCACATAAGTGAATATGAAGGAAGTTGACCAAAAGCTTGGTCAAAATGCCCGTCTAAAGGATCTTCTTCAAAGAAGAGTGAGTGGGGTAGAGTTAAGATTTAGGCAGGGAATTCTGGAATCCGAGGACACGATAGATGTCAAGCCGCAGTCAACAATATAGAACAAATTATTCTGGAAACATTAAAGAGATAGAGGTGGATGACTCTTGTAACAGTTGAATCGACAATATGCTTACAGCTACATCCGGGCTCGGGTATCAAGAGAGTTTATTAAGGGTGTAGGAAAGAACTGCAGATACTGGTTTAAACCAATTGTTCCAACTCCAATGTCATCTTGTTAAGGTCAGAGTGAGGCCAAACACAAATTGGAGGAACAGGTCCTCATATTTCCCTTGGGCAGCTTACAACCCAGCGGTATGAATATTGATTTCTCTAACTTCAAGTAACCTTTGAATCCCCTCTCTCTCTGTCCCTCCCCCACCCAAGTCGTTGTTCTAGCTTCAACGTCTTGTTGAGTCTCATTGTCTGTAAATTGTTTTTACCTAGCTCACTGCTAACAATGGCCTGTTTCCATAATCATCGTTACTTTTTTGCATATCATTCATTCATTTGTTCTATATCTCTACATCACCGTCTACATCTCTCGTTTCCCTTTCCCCTGACTCTCAGTCTGAAGAAGGGACTCAACCCAAAACGTCACCTATTCTTTTTCTTCAGAGATGCTGGCAGACCCTGCTGAGTTACTCCAGCTTTTTGTGTCGATCTTGAGTTTATCAAGGGGCCAGGTATTTAATTCATTCTATTGCAGGCACTAAACTGAAAAGATGGATAGGGCAGTAGAACACAAAGCATTAGTCATTTGAAATGTGGAAAGTTATAGGCAGAATCTTTGTCCATCACATGTATTAAAATGGGGGGTGTTTTTGAGGACGGAACAGAATAGTCAACATGGTAATTTTAACTTGTCATTGAAACCCAATTCATCATTCTCCACTCCTGAGAGTCAGTGCACATTTCAACGAGAAATATTATAAGGTTCTTCCAGGCTGAAAATATACAATAAAAGATAATGGCTAATTCAAAGTTGAAGTGATATACTACTGCACAAAGTGCTGAGAAGTGCACTGTCATTCATGTTCCCACACAGTCAGTTTGTGATTCCTGGGATGGGTTCAATCGGAGGCATCTACACCACTTACCTCACAGCAACTCTGAGAGCTTCTTTGATCAAGGTACTGAACATGGCATTATTATCCCTTTAGGCTTTAAACATGCAGCGCAGAAAGAGGCCCTTCGGCCCACCAGGTCCACACCGACTAGTGACCACCCCGTACACAAGCATTATCCTACACACTAGGGACAATTTTTACAGTGTCTCCGAAGCCAAATAACTTACAAACCATTACGTCTTTGGAGTATGGGAGAAAATCAGAGCACCCGGAGAAAACCCATGCGGTCACGGGGAGAACATGCAAACTCCACACTGACAGCACCCGTAGTCAGGATTGAACAATTCCTGAGATAGACAACAACTGAAAGGAGGAGGATGATGTGGTCAACCATGCAGGATGGGAGGAGGGCACGGAATCGTGGTTGTGGACAGACTATGTCACTTGTTATCCAAAACTAAAATATTGTTGATGCTAGAACTCTGAAATGGAACGGAAAATGTTGGGAATGCTCAGTGTGTCAGGCAGCATCCACGGAGGGAGAAATGCAGATGATAATTAAGGTTGATATTTTTTCATCACAACTTGAAAATGTTCGCACCATTTTAAATTTTAAGCTGGAAGGAAAGGGGGGGATGAGCAGAGAGAACAGAAGGGATGCTCTGTGATAGGCAAGAGACCAGAAGCGATTGCATGACATAAGTGGTGGTGGTGCGAAATGGTAAAGTGTGGTAACGGCTGTTGAATGAAAACATAATGCTTAGAGGAGGTATGAATTGTAGAATTGTAAAATCCTAGTTGAGGCCATGTTAAAACTTGGCTGGTGACATTTCATTAGAATTGCACAAAAGGTGCACAAACATTCAGGAGGCCATAACACTTTAGGGAGAAAATTTGGTTAGAAATAGAGCAATAGTTTCCGAGGATATAGTTGGCACGGGTCCATTTTGAGATGAATGATCTCTTATCCTTGAAAGGGAACAGAACAGTAGCTGTATGATGAGATATGCTGATAGCGGGCTCAGGAAGGCAGGACAGAGTTGCCTGGTCAGCTATTTATTGCAGATTGGTTCATGACAGAAGGAAATGATTGCCATGGCTTATCTCGGAGAGGTGTGATGGAGATACTGGAGAGAGACTCAGGTTCAGGACCAGTTCTTGTGGAGACAGGAAGGGGAAGAAAGGGAAAACACATGGGGATATTGTCTTAATTACTATCCAACTGATGATGGTAAAGCCACAGGGTAAATTCTTAAATTAGCACTTGTTCTTGGTTTTCTGATGTGCTTCAGGCATAATTTATAATGACGCTTTTCAATTCCCATTTACTTTCAGCGACTGACAAGCGACAGCAGGTTTATCATACATTCCTTATTTTTCCATTGTGTTGTTCACCATTGACTAACAATGTGGGGCTAATGGATAATGCATTATTTTAGATGAAAACCAAAAATGCACAAAGTAATTGAAATTAAATACAGGTTAGCATAGTGCCCATTATTCTTAAGCAGAATATAATTGATCACCCTGCAAAATCCATTACAGGATTGTTAAAACCAAATGAAAATAGATATAAAAGCACAAAGAAAGGCTGAATGGATAGGTAGCAGCCAAATGTTCAATGCTTTTATACCCAGGCAGGTTTCTTTGGCAGTCAATTCATACACTTTAGCTACACAGGATTGAACTTCAGAAAGCTGTTCACTGAATTTTAAATCTGACAATGATGTCATCAAAATTGTTTGCAACTTTACAAATTCAAGTTGCTTTTTGAGAAAACACATTATTTAAGAGAATTAAACCAAACCTGACACTGGATGGTTAAATGCAGAAATAGTAAAGACTGAAAGGTCATTAATTAGATTTTGTTTAGTAGCAAGCGACTAAAATAATTCACTGGTTTTCAACAGCGAAACATAATAACAGGAAGCATACAAGAAAGGGCGTAGCTGGGCTACTGGGAGTTTAGTCTTTAGCTCTTAATGCAGACAGAAATAAACATTGTACATGCTGCAAATACACATCAATCATCCTCTGTAAAATGATGAGTAGATAAAGATTAAAATATATGGAATACATTTTAGAAGTATAACAATGCCAATGCAACTACCATATAATGTGTTTAGCATCACCAATTGGACAGATTTCTAGGCACATGTGCTTTAGGAATAAATAAGGAAATAGTGGAAATACCAAAGAGGCCAGGTAGTATCTGTGGAGGGAAGCATTGTTAACATTGCAGATTAATGACCATTCATCAGAAATGGAATAAGTTGGGGATATAATAGGCTTGAAGCAAGTTTACAGACAATAGCATCATTAGGTGAATAATAAAAGGGAATTGGGTGGCATGATGGCAAACCAGGTAATGCTGTTGCCACACAGCTTCAGTGACCTGGGATTGAGTCTGATTCCAGTGCTGTCCATATGAAGCTTACCTGTTCCCTTTGTGATCACATGGGTTTACCCCAGTTCTCAAGTTTCTTCTCACATCCCAAAGACAGGCTAGCTGGCAGGTTAATTGGCCATTGTAAATTATCCAAGTGTGTGGATAATTGGTTGAATCAAAAGGGATAGTCGCTGTAAATGTGGGGACTATAAAAAGGAATTAGTGTAGGATTAGTGTAAACGAGTGCTGGTTGGTGCAAACTCAATGGGCTGAAGGGCTATTCCCATGCTGAATAACTATGACCTAGTTTGAAAAGATGCATCTGGATGAATTGTAAATGGCAAAAAGAACTGGTCCTGAACTTGAGTCTCTCTCCAGTATCTCCATCACACCTCTCCGAGATAAGCCAAGGCAATCAATGACAGATGAAATCCCTAGTGTATCCAAAATGTTTCAATGATTTTGAGTTTAGAAGGAGGTAAAATGCCTCATCAAACATTGCAGTGATGTTTCTCAAGCTTGAAGAATTGGAATGATATTGGAAGGCCTTTGACAAGGTCCCACAAAGAAGAAGAATAGAATGCAGATGCTGATTTACAACAAAAAAAGGACATAAATTACTGGAATAACTCAGCAGGTCAGGTAGCATCTCTGGAGAACATGAATAGGTGACCTTTCAGGTTGGGATCCTTCCTCAGTCCCACAAAGGAGACTGGCTTAAAAGGTTAGGACCCATGGGATCTAGGACAAGTTGTCAAACTGGATTCAAAATTGGCCTGGCAATAGGAAACAGAGTGTGGGGTGTCTTTTGCGATTGGATGCGTGTGACTAGTGGCGCCCTTCTAGGATGGTGGTGGGGCCCTCGCCGTGTGTACAATACGTGATTGGATTGGATGTCGATGAAGAGGCACAATCAGTAAATTTGTCAATGACATGAAGATTAACGAAGTTGTTGAAAATGTGGAAGGTAGTCTACACCTGCATAGAAATATCCATGTTTTGTGAAATGGGCTGAAAAATGGCAAATGGAGTTTATTGCACAAACTGCCTGTCAGGGAATGTTGCCGACTGGCCCATTTCAGACTACAGGAGTGCCTGCTGAGAGATGCACTGAAGCTTTGGTGCAGCCAATTCCAAGACCCTGGGGGGGGGGGAGGCCAATGGGGGGAGGGGGGGGGGCAATGGGGGGAGGAGGGGGGCAATGGGGGGAGGGGGGGGCAATGGGAGGGGGGGCAATGGGAGGGGGGGGGGTCAGGACCACAGTTTAGGGTCTTTCTGCTGCTGAACACTGAGGGGCAGAGTCCAGTCGGAACAATCCTCAAACAAGGGAAGGGATATCACCGCAAGGGGCCACATGAGTGGCAAGGGTGTTTTGTTAGATGCTGCAAACACTGCTGAATATGAAACTATTGAATGTATAGACGGAGAGTTTTTACATTGTTTTTGTTTTGTATGTATGTTTTATTCTGAATAAAATTTATATTTGGAAAAATACTGTTAAACCCTTGAATAAACTGATTTCTTTGAGAAACTCACAACTGCTCTACGAGATTTCTTTTGTGTGCTGCCCATCCAGGTCAAACACAGGAGGTTCACCACAATGTTGACTGAGATGGAGCAGTTCAGTCACGAAAAGGGACTGGAGAAGCTAAGTGTGGTTTCCCTGGAGTGACGGAGAACACAGGGGACATGACTGAAGTATATAAAACTACGAGAGGGTTTCTTTCCTATAGATAGGGAAGAAGCTTTTCCAAATTCAGAGGTGGATAAAACTTGAGGACATAAGTTTAGGGTTAGGGGGAAGAGATTTAGAGGAGATATGAGGTTGGTTTGGTTGCACTACGAACTTCAGTTTTATACAATTATGGTCTGGTTATCTACTATTATGATTATTAATGTATTGTATTATTGATTTTTAAATATTTGTTTGTGTGTTTTGCATTAATGGGCCTGTAAAGTTACGGCAAGTAAGAATTTAATTGTTCTATTACTGGTAAATATAACGATTAAACACTCTTTACTCTTGACCTTTAGTTCAGTTTAGAAATACAGTGCTGAAGCAGGCCCTTTGCCTCATCGAGTCTGCACTGACCAACAATCCCCACACATTAACATTATCCTACATCTAGGAACAATTTTTACATTTATACCAAGCCAATTAACCTACAACCCTGTACGTCTTTGGAGTGTGGGAGGAAAGCAAAGTTATCGGAGAAAACCCATGCAGGTCACGGGGAGAACGCACAAACTCCCAACAGACAAGCACCGGTAGCCAGGATCAAACTTGGATCTCGGGCACTGTAAGCGCTGTAAGGCAGCAACTCTACCACCGCACTACCGTGCCACCACCCATCTTCACCCAGAGAGTGATAAGTACATTGAATGCAACAGCTGAAAAAATGGTTGAAGCTGAGATGCTGATACATTTAAGAAGTGCCCTGGACTGCACTTAAACCATAGAAAGCTATGGGCAAAGTGCTGAGAAATGGGTTTAATATGGAATGGTGCTGGGCTGACATTGGGCAGAATGGCCTGTTTTTTAAAGCTGTACAATTCTATGACTTCTGTGAAGCTGAGGATGGAAAGTTCAGTCTGGGAGTGAGGCAAAGAATTAAAATGTGAAGTAGCTAAGCGCAGGGTCATGTTTACAGACTAAATAGACAGATTCCTCAAGGTGATCAACTATCCCAATGTAGAGGGGAATAAGGAGAGAACAGAGAATGCTGAACTGGAAAAAGTAGAAGTGAACCTGTCTTACTCGTCAGTGGGAGAAAAAAGTATGAATGAGGAGCTGAGAGGAAATTGGTGAATCTCTGGAATATTCTCAGCAAGAACTCTGTGGGGGATCAATCATTCAGTATATTCAAGTCAGAAATCAATAAATATGCAAATATTAAGGAAATTGTGGATATGGGGTTAGTGTGGGAAAGAGGAGCTGAGGTAAGAGATTGCAAAGCAAACACAAGGGTCCAAGTGCCTTACTCCTGCCTCGATTTCTCATATTCTTATTCTGCATTTCTGCATAATAATAATCTTCCACAGCCCAGGGGGAGTTACCCACTCTCCCTTGTTTCCACCCAGGGTTGTCATAATTTTAGCTATATATCACGCTAGGATCCTGTGGTGCTGTGGCTGTTTATCTGAACTCCTACCAACTTGCGCCTGAAAATTCCACGAACTGTAGTTTGGAGGCCAGCGAGTGAGCTTTGATAAAACACATGCAGGTTGATGATAGTATGTTATTTTTGGGAGGGGAGTTGGTGAATGATAAGACCAGCCTTTTCCATTAAAGTAATCAGTCTTTTTACTGTTCATTGTAGTTAAAGGATGATTTTGCAAAATAAAAACCTTTAGTGTTAGCAAGGTTATACTCAAAAAATTATTTTCCCCTGTCTCATCTAATGAGGCTGACTTGAACAATGGCAGTAAATTCTACCTAACGGCTCATGTTGTCATCTGATTAAAGAATGGAATTAGAAGACAGTGAAAGATTATACATAAAAAAGTCACAAAATTTGTTTCTCAGAACAATAAACTATGAAAACTTTATTCATAAAGTATACAGAGCTAACACAAACTAGAAAAAACAATAAAATAAGTGGTGTCATTTTTTGCCAAGAAAAAGACAAAATATTTCATAGCAACCTTCATGAATGAAATAGTTGACAAATTAACACTCAACTTACAGACAACAAGTCAAAATTAATTTCAACAATTGCCATCTGTAATTTGTGTTTCTTGTTTTAACCCAAAGATAAATGCTTCATTCCATGACTGGTGGACCTCCAAGATTTGGGATGAACCCGTCCTCGGCCAGCATGCTCCTTTACTCTGCAGTCTTTGTGCTCTGGTGACAAGATGCAGACAAAACAGTGAAGAATTGTTAGATTCAAACTCACATTTTAACCACAGCAGCTTGCGTTGCTCTGTAACTGAGTGGAATGAATACCTGAACTCTTAGTGTTGGGCTTTGAGTTTGCATTAACAGGCACAACATTTTGGAATTAAGTTTTGAAGTCATTACCTCAATCCAGTCTTTTTCAACAAACTGATATACACATGTCATTGAGGGAAATAATGATTTTATCTGAAAATTACCAGAGAGGTTTAAATGAAATCATTTATTTTTTAAGATATTGGGGGGATTTTCAACCCACAATCACACTTCTCTTGCTTGGAAAACAAGGGGTTGGCAATTTAAAATATGAGTGAGGCAAGGTGAGGAATGGAGAGCTGGGGAGAAGAGCATTGTAAACATGTGGTCAGAAGGGCAGTTAGGGATGGCCAATAACTACTGGTCCTGTTAGCAATGCTCATAAGCCAAAAAAAAGACTAAATTAAAAAGCAAGGCATCCAGACGGTTGACCGTAATTTTTACAGCTGTTGCATTTTGTGGGGTCCTCCTGAGTATGCTCTGTCCCGCATCCACAATATCCTCTGCTGACCCCACTGTGCCAGAGTGAGCAGGGGAAAGATCTTGCAGTCCACATGCAATCAGTTGTACACCAACTTCTCTTGCTATGTTTGCTTTGTAGTAAGTACTTCAAGAATATGAATTGACTAGCTACACTCCATATGCTTAACATCTTTTTCCTGGCGCAAAGACCTTTCTAAACAAATTAAGAAAATATATATATTTATAGTTGGGCATTTTAACATGTGAGTCGGTAGATTGATGAATTACAGTGGGTTCATAAACTGTGCTCATCTCCTGCTGCACTTTCATCAAACAACACTGAAAATCAGCCAGCATTTATAACTTTGACTGTAAGTTCCCTCTCCATAGCACAGGGCTCCCAATTTTAGCTCTCTTCTGCTTTAACTGGGATTATTTTAGCACAGAATGGCCAAAACTAAAACTGGTATTTGTGATCTAAATAATTCAAATTTACGGCACATTTAGCAACTGACATTGACATAATCTGCATGTACATTTCTAATATTGCTATTTAATGTTATAACTCCAATTCAAGCTTTTACTTCTTGTAAAAATAATTCCCTTACTGATTCCTACTCCAGCTAATAAAACACATTTTATTAACTGTAGTAGGAAACAACAAGGAAAATGTCTTTATGACTTCTTGGTAGCAGACTCTAAAAGGATCCTAATCTTAGGAGAAAAGCTGAGGTATATGGAGGAAGGAGCAGTCATGAGAGGTAAACTGGGAGACAAATTAATGAGACTAAAGGCTTAGATCAGTTACTTTAAAAATATATCAGGTCATGGTGGTTTGTGACCTCATATGATTTACCAAGAGACTTGAGTGGTTTTGTAAAAGGATTTTCCTTTGGTATAGATTAACTTCTGTAGTGATTTAATTGTAAGTGGACTGCATCCTATTTGTGATTATAATAAATAATAGTGGCAGCTTTACGTTATATAAAGCTCCATGTATTCAGACCAACAAATTCTAGTTTGTAATTCCACAATGGTTTTGTTTGTAAAATATTTCTGTCAGATCTTGCTTTTTCATGAATCTACCCTTTCTATTAAGAAAATTGTTTCCTTAAAAATAGACTATTCGTAGTAGTAAACTATCATGAAGAGAGAGCATCTGTGCTGGAGAAATCGATAGTTCAAAACTAATGCAATCTCAGAGAGAGGAAATGTTTTAAATGTTTTCAAGAAAGAGTTAGATTTAGCTCTTAGGGCTAACGGAATCAAGGGATTATGGGGAAAAAGCAGGAACGGGTACTGATTTTGGATGATCAGTCATGATCATGTTGAATGGCGGTGCTGGCTCGAAGGGCCGAATGGCCTACTCCTGCACCTATTTTCTATGTTTCTATGCTTCTAATACAGAGATGTAGGTGGAAAATGGAAAGGGGATTAGTGTATCTAAAAATCTGCATTTATTAAGTGCATCAGGGGAATTGAAAAAAATAACAAACTTGTATGAACTTACCTGTATTTTTGGTCATGATGCTGGTTGTAACATTCACTGTGTTCTTCTGTGTGGTTGCAGATTATATCAATGAGTCAGTTGCTAAATGTGCCTTATAATTGAATTATTTAGTTCACAAATATCAGTTTTAGTTGTGCCCATTCTGTGTTAAAATAATCTCAGCTGAAGCAGAAGAGAACTAAAATTGGGAGCTCTGTACTAGGGAGAGGGAAGTTACAATCAAGGGGAAACCCACAATTACATTAAGACTTTGGTTTAACATTGGTAATGTGATTGTGCGCTACTGTGCCAAAGTTATCACTACTAAAACGTTTTGGATGAATAGACAGAGCCAACTATTCTACAACCGTACACATGAGTAATTACTCTGCACCAGATGGTTGCCGAAACTGACATTGAACTGCTGTAATTCTATGAATAGAGCAACTTCCTGCTACTGCTTGCAGAAGTAAGGATTGTCAACAGACCTTCTTTGGCATTTTACAAATCTGTTAGAAACCACTGGGATATGCAATTCTCATTTAACATTTTGTGCAATTTTTGATCAATTCAGTATATTACACATGGAAATCTAAGGCTGTCTTAAAGGATCATATATTTGTTCTACTGAATATGCACCAAATGCTGAAAACCAAATTTAGAGCAGGGTAGTAGTCAAGGTTTGGCGATCTTGTGCATGCATGCGAATAGAGCCGCAGTTTAATTGACTGAATACAAAACATTGTATCGGCAAAGGACTTGCACAAATTGCTATAGATGGTAAATTTTCAGTACACAAAAGACAGCACTCAGATATTATTTTCTTGCAAATAATGGAATATATCTGCACACTACTTGTGTTTTAACATAGAACAGTACAGCACAGGAACGTGTTTTGGCCCATGATGTATGTGCTGAACATGATGCCAAATTAAACCAATCCCTTCAATCTGCAGATGATCCATATCCCTCCATTCCTTGCATATCCATGTGCCAATCTAAGAGCCCCTTATATGAATATTTTACTTGCTTCCACCCCCGCCCAGGCAGGACATTCCAGGCACGTACCACCCTCTGTGTAAAAACAACTTGTCCTGTGCAGCTTCTAGCACAAGATGACTTTAGATTTTAGTTGTGGATTTTAGATAGGACTTCCTCCCACCCTCCCAGCCCACTTCAGTGGGTGCTGAATGGCCAGCAGCAGCATCAGTAAAGAAACTGACTGAGATAAAACAGCACACCTTTGCAAGAATATAGATTTATCAATGAACATTCAGGAATTTGATCAAGAACATTTGATAAACAAATATTATTTAATCTCTGATACTTGTGATTAAATAAGGGCATCGCAAATGTACAATCATTTATTTTGAAGGTGATGTTTATTGCTACATAGAGCAATTTGGTGGCCATTTTGGCACAGCAAGATCCCAGGATCACCTGATACTCCTGGTTATGATTTGGTTAGCTGCAGCAGAAAGACTAGAAAGATTATGAAAATCAGTGCTTGATCACTTTGAAAGTCAGCCCAGAGGCCCAGCCCAGTTGACTGTAGTGATCTTTCAAGAATCACTGTATTCAGGAATGATTCCAGAGGACTGGAAAATTGCAAAGGTGACTCCATTGTTTAAGAAGGGAATGAGGCAAAATAAAGGAAATTATAGGCCAGCTACACTGATTTCTGTATTGGGTAAAATTTGAGTTCATCAATAAGGATGAGGTTTTGGGGTACTTGGTAGCTCCTAACAAAATAGGCAGGTTAACATGGTTTTGTTAAGGGGACATCTTGCCTAACAAATCTGTTGTAGTTTTTGGAGGTCTTTGTTAAGGTGCCACACATGAGGCAGCAAAACACGATGGAATTGTAGGCAAGGTGGAGAGGGACCAGATGAGGTTTATGAGAATGATCCCAGGGATGATTTGGATTAATGTATGAAGAGAAGAGCATTTGAAGGCTCTTGGGCCTGTACTCGGTGGAGTTTAGAATGATGAGGGGGGATCTCATTGTAACCTATCAGATAATGAAAGGCCTAGATAGAGTGGACATGGAAATGATGTTTCAGCAATGGGAGAGTCTAGAACCAGAGCCTCAGAATAAAAGGACGCATCTTCAATATTGAGATGAGAAGGAATTTATTTAGCCAGAGGGTGTTGAATGTGTGGAATTCATTGACAGATGGCTGTGGATGCCAAAATATTGGGTATTTTTATGGCAGAAAAATTGCGAGGTTCTTGATTCATGAAGGGCATCTAAGATTACAGGGAAAGGGCAGGAGAAAGGAGATGAGAGGGAAAAATAGATCAGCCATGATTGAATGGCGAAGTAGACTCAATGGGCTGAATGACCTAATTCCACTCCTGTGTCTTACTGTCTTATGGTCTTGATACAATCAAACTGGAATGCATATGCACCTATGATTTGATCATGGCACTCAAAAGGCGATAGAAAAAGGATACACGTGCTGAAAGACAATTTTTATGAGGCTTGAACATTAGAACCTATGTGTTTAAGGCAAGAACTGCTTACAATTGATTCCAAGCCTAGCAGATAAAAGTTATTTCACTTCTGGTCTCGTATCAACATGCAAGACATATTCAAAGTGGTAATCCACTTCGCTGACTCCAAAGCTAATTCACAGCTCCCTTTATTTAATGTTGAGTAAGCTGAACTCAAAATATTCAATCAAAAACTCAGAAATCATGAGTACGTTCCTGTCATGACCATTTCAAGCAGTAGAAAGGTTGTTTATTCTGTACAACTGCAATTCAACACAATATTTTATCAGTACAAAGAAATCCCCCTAATCTTTCCAATTTGGCTTCTGGGGATTAAAACAAAAATCTAACTAGTTCAAACAAAAAACATTCAAGCTCTAAAGATGAATAGGAAGGAACTGCAGTTGCTGGTTATAAACCAAAGACACACAAAATGCTGGAGTAAATCAACGGGACAGGCAGAATCTCTGGAGATGATGATTCTTTCACCTTTTTCCACTTTAACATCATTCCCTCTCAGAGGCTCCTTCTTTATGTTGTTCCATGTACGTAGCTGATGCCATACATGTTAGTGTATGTTATCTCTTTTTTCTGTTAACTGAAGCGCATCAATCAATATAACGAGTTATACTACAGAAAAATGTAGCCCGTGTGTAGGAATGAATCTTTTTGGAAGTGGAATGTTCCAGCTGGAACTGTTTGCTGTGCTTACTTCCTTTATATTCAATTACTGTTGCATGTTAGGTTCTGAAATCCAGCTGTCATCCTGTGGTAGGTCAGATATGTCACTGAGCTGTATTAACCACAAACCTGCAATGGTGCAAAGTACATAAAGGAGCATTTGCTGTCAAACCGATGGTATAAATAATTTGATTGGCACATCTCTCATATCCCTTCCTACACATCTCATATTAAAGCATTAGTTTATTTTCCCTGTACCAGGTTATATTAAAATAATTTATATAACAATTTAGCTCTGCATTCAACACCATTGTGCCAGAGCTACTACACTCCAAACTCTCCCAGCTGACTGTGCCTGAACCCCTCTGTCAGTGGATCATCAACTTCCTGACAGACAGGAAGCAGCATGTGAGGCTGGGAAAGCACATCTCAGACCCGCAGACCCTCAGCATAGGAGCACCACAAGGCTGCGTACTCTCCCCTCTCCTTTACTCTCTCTACACCAACGACTGCACCTCCGCAGACTCCTTTGTCAAGCTCCTCAAGTTTGCGGATGACACAACCCTGATTGGACTGATCCAGGATGGTGACGACTCTGCCTACAGACAGGAAGTGACCCAGCTGGTGTCCTGGTGTCATCGTAACAATCTGGAGCTCAATCAGAGGAATTGATTATAGCCTTTAGGAGAGCTCTCCCTCCCCATCCCCACTCACCATTAACAACACCACAGTCACATCTGTGGAGTTATTTAAGTTCCATGGAACCATCATCCCCAGGGACCTTAAATGGGGGGCCACCATCGACTCCACAGTCTAAAAGGCCCAACAGAGGATGTACTTCCTGCGGCAGCTGAGGAAACACAATCTGCCACAGGCAATGATGGTTCAATTCTATACTGCCATCGTTGAGTCTGTTCTCACCTTCTCCATCATGGTCTGGTTTGGCTCAGCTACCAAACATGACATCCGAAGGCTGCAACGAATTATTCAACAGTTGAGAAGATTGTTATAGACAATAGACAATAGGTGCAGGAGGAGGCCCTTCGAGCCAGCACCGCCATTCAATGTGATCATGGCTGATCATTCTCAATCAGTACCCCGTTCCTGCCTTCTCCCCATACCCCCTGACTCCGCTATCCTTAAGAGCTCTATCTAGCTCTCTCTTGAATGCTTTCAGAGAATTGGCCTCCATTGCCTTCTGAGGCAGAGAATTCCACAGATTCACAACTCTCTGACTGAAAAAGTTTTTCCTCATCTCAGTTCTAAATGGGTTGTTGGTTGCAACGTTCTCCCCATTAACGAACTGTACACTGCAAGGGCCAGGAAGAGAGAGGGCAAGATCATCTCTGACCCCTCTCACCATGGCCACAAACTCTTTGAAGCACTTCCCTCTGGTAGGCAACTCCGGACTGTCAAAGCAGCCACAGCCAGGACATAAAAACAGCTTTTTTTCCGCGAGTAGTAGCTCTACTCAATAACCAAATGTCTGTAGTCTCTTTTTGCTCTGGTTTATTTCACTCACATGTTTAAACCGTAATGATGTATTCTTAATGTTTTATGCATTATTCTTAATTGCTTACTGTATGTTCGTGTTGATACTTGCGAGCGGAGCACCAAGGCACATTCCTTGTATGTGTACATACTTGGCCAATAAACTTATTCATTCATAATATTTAAATAATGTCTTTAAATCTATATGCCTACCATGTCACAATTACTTTTATATTTTGATTAGCAATGTGCATATAGGTTTTTTTTCTCTCAGAAATGGTGTATACTCTGTAGAATTAGATCAATTCATTTGTGATCTCTTATTATTGTGTGATGTTTGGATTTTAATAAGGTTATGCTTGGATTTTAAGAAGGTTAAAAGTTATATCATAGCTTTGAGACTAATATTTAATGCTGGGAGGGAAATCAAGGTAACTTTTATAAGTCATAGGAGCAGACTTAGGCCATTCGGCCCATCAAGTCTACTCCACCATGGGCCGAATGGCCTAAGTCTGCTCCTATGACTTATAAAAGTTACCTTGATTTCCTTCCCAGCATTAAATATTAGTCTCAAATATTTTTCCCTTTCAACCCCATTCTCCTGCCTTCTCCCCATAACCCAACATCCTTACTAATCAGGAATTTGTCAATCTCCACCTTAAAAATACCTAATACCGGCCTCCACAGCCGCCTGTGGCACAAATTCCACACATTCACCGACTAAAAAATTCCTCCTCATCTCCTTTCTAAAGATATGTCCATATAAGACCCTTTGGTCCTAGACTTTCCCACTAGTGGAAAGATCCTCTCCACATCTACTCAATCCAGGCCTTTTACTATTCGGTAAGTTTCAATGAGATCTCCCCTCAACCTTCTAAATTCCAGCGAGGACAGGCTCACCCAATCATCCCCGAGGCCATTCTTGTAAACCTCTTCTGTACCCTCTCCAATACCAACACAACCTTCCCCAAAATATGGGCCCCAAAACTGCTCACAATACTCCAAATGTGGTCTGACCAGTGCCTTAAAGCCCAACATTACATCAACAACTTTTTCTGTCGATGACCTTTCGGATGAAAGATCCATCAACCTGAATCTCCCCACAGATGCTGCCTGACCTGCTGACTATCCACATCAATTTCTATATTCTATGTTGGATTTTCAGTAGCTGTAGGTGGTTGCCATGCAGTTTGGCTAGGGAAGGAAACAGAGTCAATGTGTCAGGTCAGTGACTATAAGACATTAGCAAGTGTTTGATTACAAATAAACATTGTGATCTATTAAATATCCCCACTGCATAATTTTAGCTTCAAAAACCACCAATGATATTCTTAGATTCCCACTTGAGGTTATCAAAAAGCCTGTATTTTTAAAATGATGTAGTACTTGGTAAAATGTCATTTAAAAAACTAGATTTGTATTTGAGTCATTTTCATGTCGTAGTTGCCTTACCCTTTTTTTGTTATTTTTGTTATGGTGTCTTGTGCTTCATTTATGAAATTATAAGCACACCAGATACTATTACTTATTGCTACATTCATGTTCTTAGGTGGGGTTGGGGCATTTAAAAACAAGCCTGAGTGGCCAGGCATGGTTTATAAGACACTATCACAGCATGGAGTGCTACCAATGGGGCCACAACCGAGGTGTTCATTAACATTTAACGCCTGGGGTGCTACTCAAAGAAAGGTTTATTGCATTTTTGGTAGATTTTAGAAGGTGTTTCAATAGCCTGTAGAACATCTGACAAAAGCCAGCCAGGTTTCCCATGTCAGCATAATGTCCTTTTATACAGCATGAAATGCAAAAATCTAGCTCAATGTGCTCCTGGTTCTCATGATACAGTTCTACAGCAGTCATCATATTCATCAAAGATAGACACAAAATGTTGGAGTAACTCAGTGGGTCAGGCAGCATCTCTGGAGAGAGAGAATGGGTGATGTTTCGGGTTGAGACCTTTCTTCAGACTGATGTCAGAAGAGGGGAAGATACATAGATAAGGTATGAAAACAGCACAAAGGGAATGGAGATCAAGGAAAATGTAGAATAGATCATTGTTCATCATTTTGCCCACAACAATAAAAACAGGTGACAATTATAAATACAGATGTCAGAGATTATGGGGAGAAAGCAGGAGAATGGGGTTAGGAGGGAGAGATAGATCATCCATGATTGAATGGTGGAGTAGACTTGATGGGCCAAAAGGGCCTAATTCTACTCCTATCACTTATGAACGTATGATCTTATGAAGCTGTATTAAGCATGGAAGAGAGATTGATAAATAATGGAACAGAGTATACAATTCCACATGGTAAAATGGGAGGAGACAGAAGAAGACAAGGGCTGCAAAGACAGTGGAAGAATGGTATTAAAGAGACCTTTAGCTTGTTTGCAGCAGCTTTGGGCTTGCATCATTGTTGGTTGTCTTAGAGTGTGTTGGACTGGCTGGTTGGTCAGCTGGTTGACAAATGGCACCTGATTGGCTCTCTTCAGGCACTCATTTCCTCTGATACTCTTTATTTTTTTCCACAAAAATGCAATAAAACCGTTGGATACATTTGAAAACAACTGTAATTATCAGATAATTATGTCATTTGAGCAATGTGGGCTATCTTAGTTTTAATATCAAAAATAAATAAATTATTTTCTGTGCACATGCAATGAACTTAAACAATGGTCATGTCATTAAAATAATTAAGGGATGACATTCTTACAGAGATAAAGATGAGAAACATTTGATTTAACCTATAATAAATTATTGGAAGATTACTTCACATTTCTTGGTATAATTCTACAGTTGGATGTTGTGATACTGCAGTTCACAATCCTGCTTCTTTTCAAATGAAAATAGAGTATACTTTGTTTACAGCAAGAACAATTGCTGAAGGTTTCCATTAAGTTTTATTTTGTTAAGAGTTTTAAGTTATCATTAGGTCTTAAAGTATTCTTTGCTTATTCTCAACATCAGACAAAACATGCCATTTCGTGTAATCGTAACACGCCAATGGACTGTGTAAAGTCAGTTCCTCAATTACTTATTTTCCTTCCGCAGTCTACCAAGTAATGGCCTGTTTATCTTTTAGGATCAAGCTGTTTATGTTATTAAATGTAAGCCTTGCTTTTAAAAAAATTCCTTTGCCCTATTTGAGACTGACTTATGCTGTGGGATAATGTTTTGGCACCATCAGTGTTCACTACCTCAGCGAAGCAATTTTTTCCTGATTCCAGGATTCTCATTACTGCCCCACACAGAAATTAGTGAATTTAATGTAAACCAGACATTTCTGGCTATAAATATGTCTGTTGCTTTGTATTGTAATAAGTCTAATTGCACCATATCCTTTCATTCCCTCAATTAAGTTGATCTATTCTACATTTCACAAGATTTTTTTATGGAATCAAGTTTTTTAAATTTGAGGGCTGTATTTAATGCACTAATCAGTAAAATAAAAGCAGGCCTATACCAAGTGCTTGTAATTTGATGGAAGTTGTAAAACTTGATTAACTTCTTACTTAAAAAGAGGGCTCAATTCTCAATCTGGCTTTTTTTTGTTGTAATTTTACATTTTCATTGATATGGCAAACTGTAAAACATTTTGTTTTTATATTTCATTTGCACTTTGAAATTGGACCAAATGTGATGTGATATATATATATATATATATATATATATATATATATACATATATATACATATATATACATATATATACATATATATATACATATATATATATATATATATATATATATAAGATATATAGAAGTATCTCAGCGGGACAGACAGCATCTCTGGAGCGAAGGAATGAGTCACGTTTCTAGTCTCGATCCCGAAACGTCACCCATTCCTTTGCTCCAGAGATGCTGCCTGTCCTGCTGAGTTAGTCCAGCTTTTTAATGTCTATCGTCAGTTTAAACCAACATCTGCAGATATATATATATTTATTATTATTATTATTATATATATATAATATATTTAGGTTAGTTTAGTTTAGAGATACAACGCGGAAAGAGGCCCTTTGGCCCACCGAGTCTGTGCCGACCAACAACCCCTGTACACTAACAGTATTCTACACACACAATGAACAATGTACAATTTTACCAAGCCAATTAGTCTACAAACCTGTACGTCTTTGGAGTGCGAGAGGAAACCAGAGCACCCGGAGAAAACTCATCCAGGTCTCAGGGAGAACCTCCAAACTCCGTACAGACTGCACCCATAGCCAGGATCGAACCCGGGTCTCTGGCACTGTAAATAGCAACTCTACCCCTGCATCGCCGTGCCACCTAGTTAGATCATAAAATTGTCTGTGGAATTAGCACATTCATACACAGTGCAACAACACATCCTCCCTAAGGTCTTCCCTGATCCCTGTTGCTGGCAGACAGACCAGAGGAAGCCTCCAAACAATACCTGGCTGCCAGAAAACACCAACACTCAGGACTGAGCTGAGGCCACAGTCAAATGAGCCATAGCTTGATCCAATTAGTGATTATTGGATCAACTCAGCCTTGCTCCTTATAAACCCAGGAAGAAGGCAAGGAAGACCCTTTATTGATTGTGCCTCCTCAGTGACAATGAAAGACTGCGGCCTGTGTGGACATGAACCTTCTCGTCACTATAATTACGTGAGCTCACCCTACTATGAGTGTTAGTGTAGTCATTCTCAACCTGGCATCATGACCAATGCCACAACAGTTAGATATATTTAGCAAACCTCAAACAAGGGCCAAAGATGAGAATTAGTTCCCACAAAAATACTGACTATGCTGAAAATACTGAAAGCAGTTGCTGCTATTTTAATAAATTAAAAAATAGCAGTTGTTGCTATTTTAATAAATATTTAAAAGAGGAAATACAGATAATGAGAACCAAATTAATTTTAGATGGCAGTGGTTTCTAAAACATGAAAACACCATGAATGGAAAGGGTGAGTATTGTACATACTTGTCAAATGAGATTTATAGAATTTTGTTTAAGGAAGAGAAATCATTAAAATCAGGAACGCTAGTGTTTTATCGACCGTCAATTTTCCTGTCTTGTAATGCTACAATTGCTGATCGTGTCCAGTAGAAGCTAAACCATACAAATACAGCAGAGACAAAAGTTACAACTTTGCACACAATTACACAAAACAAACTGTGGACTGACTGATTTTCAGTGACTAAAACTTCATTCATGCTTCTATTTATCGTAGTAGTAATGATAAAAGCTGGTTGAACAAATAATCAAAAATCTTAAAAATGTCTAATTCTCAGCAAATTATGGGGAAGATCTTTTGTCTGTGTGGACAGATTAGCTGATGGACTACATTCAGGATTAACCTAACAAAATGAAAGATAACAAACTGCATTATGTCCCAAAGGAGTGGACCTGACATCCCTGTTCTTTGTCCGGTGTTTTCTTTTGGGGGTTAAATGTCCTTGTTGAAACATAAGAGTTTCCTTTTTTGATAATAAATTTGTTGCCTTTTTTTATTAGAACGGCGTAGCAACAGTTTTTCATCTTCTCTGGGGTATATCATTGTTTTTCTTTTTTTACTGGCATTCACAATGGCAGAATGACCTTTGTAGGTGTGAATATCGCAGAACATGCTGGGTATTTTCTTTATTTTTTTCCAAATGGAAAAAGTTCCATAAACAAAGTCTCAATCTAAAGAGCTGTTTGTTAGCTGTAACCTCAACAACAATGGGTAGAAAATGAAAATCACAAGATCATTACCTGAATTGCGAAAAAATATATAAACCAGGAAAGATAGAATAATCTGTGGGTTTTCAATTAAAAGTGAGTTTTAAAAAGAGAACCTTTATAGATCTTCAAATTATAAAAGTGTAGAATATGATAGATGTAAAGAAACAGCGAACAATGAAGAGACACATTTATAAAATAGCTAAGTTATCAAAGACCATTGACAATATTTCCTTCTCTAGGTGTATCATATTAAACCAGCACAGACACCAGGGCTCTGATAGACTGTGCACTACAAAATAAACACCACTCTATAATGTTATCCTTTTAAAGGTCTATATAGATATGCTGCAGAATCTGGATGATACCCAAATCTGATTTAGTAAAAGACAATGGAGCTCAAGGGGATTGGCAACAAAGGGCAGGATCTGGACCTCTGTGAGAACCAACTTTTGAAAGAATACTTTCTGAGCATTAAAGGCTAAACAGTCTTTGGAGTCTCTGCCAAACAATGTGTCGCCAGTGAGGAGTGGAGGCTTTTATCTTCCCTTTCTGCTTATGCTTCATGTAATAAAAATTCTATGGACATCAGAAAGCATGTAGCAATCCAGGGAAGAAACTCACCCTCAACTCCATCACTTCTCTCTACCCCCTTTCACCCAGTTCCACTGGAAAGTTGCAAAGTTGTTACCGTTGAGTTTAGAGGGTTCACAATCCAGCACTCCCTGGGATTAAATGAATCCTATTGTTGGCCAGTAACACATTCACTCATTACTTGTGTGTGACACAGAGATCAGTGAGCATGGTGAGACTAAATAGTAAAGCTCACCGGAAAGTGATCTGCGATGATGGTACAATTTCTCAGAAACTTGTAATTTGAAAAAGCATCTTGTGCCCAGTGACATACTTATTTAGACTATTCCAGGGCCCTTGGTTACACTGTCAATGAACAGGTTAGTGAACATTTTCAAAGATTCTCATAATATTTCCTCTCTGGAAACTTCAAACTATTTTAATTTCTAATTTATTTCACAAGGTCAAAAAGTAATAAATTAATTTACAAGTAAATGAATTGCAGAAATAAATAAAGAGACACATACTGACATGCAGATTGTGATGAGAGGGTAATTTACCATTTTTAAATATCTGATTTGTATTAGATAGATACAGGTGGTCCAAAAACTCACCATTATTTGTATCTTTTGATATAAAGTTATTCATAAGTTCGTAAGTGATAAGAGCAGAATTAGGCCATTTGGCTCATCAAGTCTACTCTGCCATTCAATCATGGCTGATCTATCTCTCCCTCTCAACCCCATTCTCCTGACTTCTCCCCATAACCCTTGACACCCGTACTAATCAAGAATCTATCTATCTCTGCCTTAAAAATATCCATTGACTTCGTCTCCACAGCCATCTGCGGCAATGAATCCCACAGGTTCACAACCCTCTGACTAAAGAAATGCTTCCTCATCTCCTTCCTAAAGGAACATCCTTTTATTCTGAGTCTATGACCTCTAGTCCTAGAATCTCCCAATAGTGCAAACATCTGCTTCATATCCACTCTACTCAAGCCTTTCACTTCAGTAAGTTTCAATGAGGCCCCCCTCATCCTTCTAAACTCCAGCGAGAGCAGGCTTGACATCATCAAACGCTCAACCTATGTTAACCCATTCATTCCTGGGATCATTCTCGTAAACCTTCTTTGGACCCTCTCCGGCTCCAGCACATCCTTCCTCAGATATGAAGTCCAAATTGCACACAATACTCCAAATGCGGTCTGACCAGTACCTTTTAAAGCCTCAGTATTACATCCCTGTTTTTCTGTTCTAGTCCTCTTGAAATAATTACATTCGCCTTCCTAACTACCGATTTGACTGGCAAATGAACCATTTGGAATGTTGCAGCAGCACTCCAAGTCTCTTTACACCTCTGATTTCTGAATTCTCTCCCCATTTGGAAAATAGTCTATGCCTTTAGTCCTACTACCAAAATGCATAACTCCACACTTTGCTACGCTATATTCAATCTGCCACATCTCTGCCCACTCTCCCATCCTGTCCAAGTCCTCCTGCAGTTCCCTGCTTTCTCTACACTCCACTACCTGCTCCTCCATTATTTTATTAAAAAATGCAAAATATAAATTTCCACCCTCTCATAGTTTTGTTATTCTGATATTTATTGGATGGAAGTCAGAAATAACAAACTAGCAACTAAGTTGCTAAGAACGTCATGATAATTTTGGATAGAATATGTCATTGGCAACCAATCAGTTTATTTATCAACTGTGCAACTGAAACCCAGAATTATTTGGTCAGAGTCTGAGATTGTTTCTGCGAAATGGCTGGGGTTCCATTTCTTAAACTTTGTTTATTTTGAGTAATGCATTATTTTACATACCTAACTTCCCGCTTAATTATTTTGAAGGAACATTAACAAATTACTATAAATTTGCATGCTTTTGTTCCTTGAGGAAAGGATATCTATCCTTTTCCTGGGCATTTTTACAAAGTCAATGTGATATTAGTCATGCCTGTGAGATTTGTGATGGAAATGGTAAATATTTTCTCAACTCCTCTGGGGTACATGACTCTACTGGAGTGAGACAGCTTTATCAGTTAATTCAACTGCTTCAGGGAGATCATGAATTCACTAGGTACCAAATGAAGATAAAGTTCGCTTACTGACTTTTTTCCCCTGTTACATGCCAATTTTCTCCCTTTCCCACCTCTCCTGAAAGTAATGATGCCTTGCAGGCTAACCAGGCACACACCAGTAATGTTGACTCAATGATCGTTCTCTTTCTTTGAAAGTTAACTGTATTTGTTAACAGAGTGGTTGCTCACAGAAGCATTATGTCAAAGTTTAACCCAATCCTCATTTTACATGCACATAAATGCATACACAATTTTAGCAGGTATATCAATTAAGAATGTAACAATGATCTATGTGTTGTTTCTCTACCCAGCTGAAGGGAAAATGTCTGCCATTGTGTGCCAGCTGTAGCTTGATGTCAGCTGTACCACAATAGATACACTTTTGCCTCTGAGTCAAATGGTTCTGGATTCAAGTCTCCGAGCAGCGACTTAGGACATAGTAACATAAGAAACAGAAGCAGTGTCTGGCCAATCTGTCCCGCACACCTGACTACCATTGAATACCAATCATGACTAATCCAATCGTCACTTTCCTTGTCTCTTTCCAGACCCAATTCCTTTTGCAATTCAAATGTGGGCAATAAAGAGAAAGGAAAGAATAAGAAGATTGAGCCTACATTCATTGGAGTGTAGAAGAATAAGAGGTAATCCTTTTGAAACATACACATTCTTGAGGGCAGAGTGGATGGATGCTGGGATGATGGATGCTGAAAGAATCTTTCCTCCAGTGGGGTTATCCAAACATGAGACATTGTTTCAGATCACCCATTTAAGCACAAAAGAAAATGGTTGGAGGTCAATCTGCAAAACTGATGAACAAAACATGTGTCAAGCCAGCATTATTTAGCTCATGAAGGTTTCTTTAAGTCTGACTTAGCCCTGTGTTCATGAAAATATTTGGCACTGTCTTATTATGAGGACATTTCCTAATTTGTTTTTCAAAACTAAATTATGCAAAAGACCAAATCTGCTGAAAACTGCAAGGGATCAAATGAAAGACATAGATACAAATTCTGTTGGTGCCACAGATAGTTTCAGTTCAGCTTCACATTTCTTGTGTATTAATGCGTTGATTTTTGACAAAGAAAAGCCCACATCCTGCGATCCTTTGTTGATGAGAAATCATAAGAAAAAGCAGGTTTTTGTTTCAAAATATACAATAAAATAAACTGTAAAATTCTCTTTTCTCCGCTGTTAAAATAGTGCAAAGCTCTGAAATGTTAATCTGCCTGACTACACAGTCAACGTCCTGTGTTAGCTGTACGAGCCAATTGGATTAATATGCTTTTGATTGCTCAGGATTTTCTTCCTGTGAAGACAGAGTCTGATGTGTTGTTTTTTGATAACATAGATTGAGATACAGCAATAGTGCTGTTAGAGTTTCCTGTCTAATCTAAAAGTAATTGCTGCACTGCTATCGAGAAAGCTTTTAGCAGTGCACAATTTAAACTTTGGACAGTAAAAGGAATGTTTCCCAACCGCAACACAGAAGTTGGATTTTTTCAACAAACGATTTGCCAATACCCAAAGTCTCACTTGAGGGTACATTTTTTTAATCCAACTTTCATTGCTTTTAAACAAAAATATCATGAAATAGCCTGTTTTTTCTCTCCTCAAGGCTCAGTTAATAAATGCTCCATCTGACACGCTACCGAGTCATTCAGATTGGAAAATAATTGACTTCAATGCCTGTTATCTGATCAAACCAGTCAGTGGAGTGGATGTAATAATTAGCCTTAGATTGAGTAAAAGAAGTAAGCAGCCAGAATCATAGCTCTCCATCATTTTTTTAGTGATTTATAGGGGAGTTCAGATTTATGATCAGACAATCTAAGGAAATTATTTAATTTCATTGTTTGTATAAATGAGATATGACAGCAATGTATGTGCCCAAATTAACTGCATTAGGCATTCTTAATTAACTGAATAATTCTGTATAATTTCATTGTAATAGACATAACACCATAATAATGCGCAATCTCCATCTGTACAGATGTATGTTGTGGAAGCAAACCACTGATATCAACAAGCATTGCGAAGACGTGGACCAAAGGCAGAATCCAGATAATTTGAGGTTTATTGCTTTTGTTTTCCCACAAATCTTCATGGGTGCTTATTCAAGCCTTTTACTCTGGACTCCAGAATGCTATTTAAACAGGACAATGTTTTTCCTTATGTCCAAATTCTTTGCAAATTTAGAATACTTGCATTTAAATATTCCCAGCGCAATTTCCCTGGCTAGGCTTGTAACCATGTGTTTTGTGTATTGTGTAAGAGTTAAAGACAAATTTATCTGAACTTCGGTTTTCTGAAAATATAAACATAGGGTGAAGTCAGACAGGGCTCCAATTAAGGGACCGACAGGAGATTCTATGGCTACATATGGTCTCCAGGATAGTGTGTTGTCTCCCTGGTGGCTGAAGATCTGGTGCAGGGGGCAATGGCGCTTATGATTTTGGATCACTGGAATCTTCTGGGGCACAGGTGACCTGTACAAGAGGGATAGGTTGCACCTGAACAGGAGAGAAATCCATATTCTGGGAGTGAGATTTGCTGGTACTATTCAGGAGAGTTTAAACTAAATGGAAGGTTAGAATACATGGATTCAAGGAGAGATAGCTGTATGGATAGAAAATTAGCTTGGTGGAAGGCAGCAGATCGATTTTTTGGACTGGAGGCCTGTGACTAGTGGTGTGCCTCAGAGTTCACTGCTGGGCCCATTGCTGTTGGTCATCTATTTCAATGATTTGGAATGTACAAGGCATGATTAGTAAGTTTGCAGATACCACCAAAGTAGGTGGTATTGTAGATAGTGAAGATGGTTGTCAAAAATGTTAGCAGGATCTTGATCGGTTGGGCAGGTGGGCTGTGGAATGGTGATGGCACTTAACACAAAGAAGTCCAAGGGGTTGCATTTGGGGAAGTCTAATGAGGGCAGGACCCCCAAGTGTCCAAAAATAATACAACAAGATACAAAATAATATAATATGCTAAAACAGCTAGTACAAACACAAATGGCTCCTACCACCCATCCTTGAAAGTGGCGCATTGGCCTTTATCAGTCAGAGTATTGAATTTAGACTTGGGAGGTCATGTTACCATTGTACAAGGCACTGGGGAGGCCACATTTAGAGTATGGTGTTCAGTTTTGGTCACCCTGTTATAGGAAAGATGTTATTAAACTGGAAAGGGTGCAGAGAGTTACAAGGATGTTGCCGGGACATAACGGCCTGAACTACAGGGAGAGGTTGAGCAGCTAGAACTTTATTGCTTGGAGCACAAGAGGATGAGGGCTGATCTTATCGAGGTATCTAAGATCATGAGAAGAATAGACAGAGTAAGTGCACAGAATCTTTTACCCAGAGTAGGGGAATCAAGAACTAGGTTGATAGGTTTAAGGTGAGGGGGAATGATTTAATAGGAACTTGAGGGGCAACTTTTTTGCACAAAGGATGGTAGGTATATAGAACGAGCTGCTGGAGGAGGTAGTTGAGGCAAGTACTATCACAAGGTTTAAAACTCATTTGGACAGCTCCGTGGATAGGATAGTTTTAGAGGGATATGGACCAAACACAGGCAGATGGTGCAGTTGGGACTAATGTGGCATGTTGGTTGGTTTGTGCAGGTTGGGCTGAAGGGCCTGCTTCCATGCTGTATGACTCTAGATTGGCAGGAGGGAGAGTGTGAGAGCAGTGGGAGGCAGAAAAGACGTTGGGGGCAAGTATTGTAGTCAAAGTGGGCATAATTAGCAAACAGGATAGGCAGGTACACAGCAAAAAGAAAGGACCAGTGGTTTAAATTGTATTTATTTCAAAGCTAGAGGCTTAACAGTAAGGTGGAAGAGCTCAGTGTGTGAATTGGCTTGGTGACTGGGATGTGATAGCCATAACAGAAACATAGCTGAGAGAAGGGCAGGATTGGCAGCTCAATGTTCTAGTGTACAGATGTTACCAGCATGATAGAGGCACAAGAAACTGCAGATGATGCAATCTTGAGCAAAAAGCAAAAGGCTGGAGGAACTCAACAGGTCAGGCAGCATCTGTGAAAGGAAATGGACAGAACACATTTTGGATCAGAACCCTTTTTTCAGAATGATGAAGTAGTGTGTAGAAAACTGGAAGGAAAAGTGGGGGTGGAGCAAAGCCTAGTAAGTGAAAGGTAGAGGCACAAGAAATTGAAGATGCTGGAATCTTGAACAAAAAGTGAAGTGCTGGAAGAACACACAAGTCAGGCAGCATCTGTGGAGGGAATGGATAGATGACATTTTGGGTCAGGACCCTTCTTCAGACTAATGAAGGGTCCCGACCTGAAATGTTGTCTGCCCAGGGTTTTCTCCGTGTGCTCCGGTTTCCTCCCACACAAAGTGCTGGAGTAACTCAGAGGGTCAGGCAACACCTCTGATGTCAGGTCCACAAGTCAGATGGGAAGATGGGCTAAGGTATGGCAAAATTAATTTAACTCTGACAAACGCGAGGTGTTGCATTTTGGCATGTTAAATCAGGGCAGGAATTACACCGTCAATGATAGTATTCCTGGAGAATGCTGCAGAACAGAGAGGGCGGCACGATGGCACAACGGTAGAGTTGTTGCCTTATAGCACCAGAGACCTGGGTTTGATCCTGACTACGGGTGCTTGTCTATATGGAGGTTCTACATTCTCCCTGTGACCGCATGGGCTTTCTCCGAGTGCCCCATTTTCCTCCCACACTCCAAAGACATAGAGGTTTGTAAGCTAATTGGCTTGGTATAATTGTAAATTGTCCCTGGTGTGTGTAGGATAGTGTCAGTGTATGGGGATTGCTGGTCGGTGCGGACTCAGTGGGCCGAACGGCATTGTATCTCTAAACTAAACTAAAATCTGTGAGTACAGGTGCATAGTTCCCTAAAGGTGGCAAGTCAAGTGGACAGTGTAATGAAGAAGGCGTTTGGCATGCTTGCCTTCATTGGGAAGGATATTAAGTACAAATGTTGGGACATCTTGATGCAGCAGTACGTCATTGGCGAGACCAGTATTTTTTTTAATGAAAGTATGTTTATTGCAAGTTCAAAGGACAACTAATACACAATACAGTACTAATGAAATATTTATCCAAGAAAAATAAAACATAATAGCAAGTATCAAAACGAAACATTATCTTTGTTATCCAAGATGCACTCAAGTCCCTGTGGTTCCTTTCTGTCCCGGAAAGCAGCCAAGGTACCTGTTGACACTGCGTGCTCCCTCTCCAGGGACACACAAGCAGGTGAGACCACACTTGAAGTGCTATATGCAGTTCTGGTTCCCCAGCTACAGGAAATATGTCATTATATTGGAAAGGGTGCAGAAAAGATTCGCCAGAATGTAACCTGGGATTTTGGCCTTGCGTTCTAGGGATAGGGTTGGATTGGTGGAATATTTTCATTGAGTATAGGAGGCTGAGCGGTAACCTTATTGACGAGGTCAAGTGGGGCATGGATAACGTGAACGCTCGGTTTTTTTTTCAGGGTGGAACTTTCTAAAACTAGCCATAGGCTTAAAGTGCGAGGGGAGAGATTTAAGGGGGGCCTCAGTGGCAAAGTTTTCACTCACAGGATACACTGTACCTAGAATGAGCTGCCAGAGGAAGTTGTATAAGCTGAGACAATTGTGACTTTAAAAAAACATTTGGACAAATATATGGGCAGGAAGGGTTTAGAAGACTATGGACCAAGTGCAGACAGATGGGACTAATCCAGTATGCCAGCATTGTCTACATGGGCAAGATGAGCTAAAGTTATACAGCTCTAACTCTGTATACACTTTGATATGCATAATATCCATGTGCAAGTAGAATAGAAGAGGTAGTAGTGAGAGAAGCTATACAAGAGGTGTGCTATCTTTGGATTCCATCCGATTTTCATCTAAGTATGTGGTAGCTGTAAGATAAACTTCATGTGTAGGAAAGAACTGCAGATGCTGGTTTAAATCGTAGACACAAAATGCTGGAATAACAGTGAGATAGGCAGCATCTCTGAAGAGAAGGAATGGGTGATGTTTCGGGTCGAGACCCTTCTTCAGACAAATATGGATAAACTTCATGATTTGTTTCCTAGTTGTATGTGTAAAATTCATGAATTATGTTTCATAAAATATATTTTTCCATTTCTACGTCCAGGAATGTTGACTGTAAGTCATAAATACCCTCTTTAATACATGTCCTAATGGTTTCTTATCATGCTCTGCTGACTTTATAAACATACAAAACTAATAATCCTCCAGAGGAAAATATGTCAGTTCTCAAGGGTTCATAAAATAATTTGTTCTCCAGAATCTATCACATTTAATTGGACGAAAATAGAATTCCCTACAAGTAAAGAAATAAATCTCTGTGCAACTCTCTGGACTCACTGTAAATGACTGATTTTGAAGACAAAAGACTGGCTGTCTGCACTGCCTGAACGGCATGTACTTGGCCATTTTAGAAGTTGGGTATCATCAATGGGATTTTTATAAATGGCAAGTGTGGAACATGGTATGTCCATAAACTGAGTTTTGACACTTTATCAATTATATTTTTCAATATTCTTGAAGATATTTTCCCTGCAATTCTTTCAAAACAGTGTATTCTTGGGGTTTATTTGTCACATGGTAGCAGGAAAGTTGCGAAATAAATAGCCTTTCCTCTCATTGATCTTAAAGGTCTGAAACTATGTCAACCACATAGCTAGTGACACAAAGCTGGCATAAATGTAACATTGCACTTACACAACTGGATTGTTGCTACATCTATAATAAGTACTAATGTGAAAAATTGTGGTTTTACTACATAAAGGTTTTACGACACACCTTCGTTTCTAATTTTAAAATTTACCAGTGCAGTTATGCAAGTAATTGTGCTTGCACCACTTCCTGCAAGAACAAAATAAGTCCTTTTTTTTGGTGCTATATATTCTTTCTTTCATAAAGCTTAAAAAACAAAATTATTGGACTAGGTTTTTAAATCAACAGCTGGCCATCTGCTTTTCCTAATTTACATTCAGCAATTTGAACTTGTTGCACAAAGACATCCAGATATTTAACATAAGGCCCTAAGCAATGAAAGGTCCATCATGTACCTATGGCACCGTGAGGGGTGCCTTGGACCAAGCCTTGTCCACAAAACAAGTGCTAGTCTTGATAGCTGACTTAATAATGTCTTGGTCAAGCCCGTTGATAAACTTTCCAAGAACTTTGAATGTTCATTCTTTCTGAAGAACACTGTCCCTGAACTAAGTCTGTGGGGAATTGCTGCAGCAGTATGTTCTGCCAATGAAGAATCTAATATCGGAGCATATATAGGAATAAACTGGTAAGGTGAGAGTAGTTAGTTCAGGATTTTGGCGTGCACGTGAAAATACAGGAATGTTAAACTTGGGCACTGTTCAGCAAAACATTGACATTTCTGCATGGAACAGCTGACATTTCCCTGCAAATTTGAACCACTGTGCTTTTTGATTCTCGACTTACAGAAATTATCTGAGAGATTATCTTTTTTATTAGAAAAATTGATATACAGATCTGATGTCTTCTCTGTTCTTGTGTAAAAAAAGTCCTATATTAACCATATCTCTTCGCAGCTCATCTCCAGTTTTCCTCAGTGAGAAAAGGTTCCAGCTGGAGTACAATGTGACGTTCTGGTCAACACATGATAAGAGGGACATGATTGCGTTGGATAGGGTGCAGAAGAAATGCGCCAGGATATTCGTGGAATGGAGCTTTTTAGTTATGATGAGACTGGATAGGCTGGCTTTATTCTTTAGCATAACTGAAAAAGAGGCACTTTAGTAAAATGTTTTTAAAGAACTGTTCAAGTAATTCAGTAATTTGTTCTCATTATTTTAATTTGTTGTTGTTTGAACTTAACATCCTTGGAATGTTTTATATGTTTAGACAGGCCTTCATAACGTCACATAAAACAAACATTTCCCCTCTTAAGCATTTGATCTATGATTTTCAATGAGTAAAAATTGGTCCTAAAATACCGAATTATGTACACAACCATCATCCGTTTGTGAAATACAGTAAAAATTCCATTGTTTTGCAATCTTGATGGTTTGGCATCTACCTCACCAGGGATGATTCCCATTCTCCCTTTGAACCCATTGGTATCCCGGTTCTTGCAATTCTTTGAATGGATCATGGCCCTGGTTTTGATGATTTCTTTCACCTCACCAGGGCATTGGTTCCTGTGCTCTCTTTAATCTGACGGGGCACTAGTTCCTACAATTTTATTAAATTCAATGGCGCCTAAGTTTCCTTGGTCCCTTTAATCTTACTGGGTGCACAGGAACAATCATTTTGCTCATTCACCCCATGACCGCGTGGGTTGCCTCCAGGTGCTCCGGTTTCATCCCACATCCAAAGGTTTTGCGGATTTGTAGGTTAATTGGCCACTGTAAATTGCCCCCAAATGTGTAGGGAGTGGATGAGAGAGTTGGATAACATTAATCTCATATACAGGGTTGATCAATGATAGGCGTGTACTTGTGGGGCCTGTTTCCACGCGGTATTTCTAAAACTAAAATAAAACTATCGTGTGGCAGCTAAAGGAAGTGAATTAAAAGTGTGTTGGGATTTTACCAGGAGTAATATCTAACAGTCTGGAAAATCTGCCGGTCCAGCACGATCAAAGTCGATGAGTGCTGGATTATCAGAGTTTTATCATACATTGAAATAGCAAGGAGTTGCACATTTTTGCTGCACATTTTTGGAAATTGCAGCAGCCTTGCTTGTGAATATTTGATAAGGGGTATACATGCAAAATCGTTGACATTTACAAAATAGTGGAAGTGTGGTAAGTAGTGAGGTGAATAATTGTAGGCTTCCAAGAAGGCATAGGCTGAATGTTGGAATGAGTGGACTTGTGCCAGGTGAAATGTAATGTACTGAACTACAAAGTGATGTACTTTCGTAGGGTTGAATGAGAAAAGGACAGTATAGTAAAGAGGATTTGGTTCTACAGAGGGTGCAGTAGGAAAAAGATCTGGCTGTATCTGCACATGGAAGATTGAGAAAGTAGTTCAAAAGACCTCTGCGATCCTGGGCTTCGTAAAAGAGAGCCACAAGAGTGAGAAGATTATGTCAAATCTCTATAAAACTGGTTCCACTGTCAATGGGGTATTGTGCTAAATCCCAAATGGAATCTTGTGTTGCAGTGAGAGAACCAAAGGCTACAAGGGAGAAATAACTTCACGCAGAGATTAGTTATCTTCCATGTGTCTGAACGTATTGTCCGAAAAGGTAGTGGGACCAGATTGAGGCATGGCATTCAAAAGGAATTAAGTGTTCTCTCCATCCCTCCCACCCTCTGTAACTTAACATATGCTTGCTTACTACTGTTCCAGTTCTGATGAAGGGTCCATGACCCAAAATATCTCTCCACTAATCCTGCAGAGATTAGGGTGCTCTACTTTTGTTTTGGTACAGTACTTTACTGATGTAAATTTATTATTCTCATGCTCCCATGTGCATCACAGAACCACAGGCCTGAGATAGGACTACAATGCCAATTCTCTCCTGGGGTTTCTTGCCAGATGTGATAAATTACCTTCCACATACTTCACTGTAGCATTTTACAATGGATGCCAAGATGAGAAAAAGCATTCTGTAACTGAAAAGGAAATGGAAAATTTGAGGATTTATTACTTCTTCCTGGAATTTATTTCATTCTTTGTCATGTTAGATTCACCTTCATTCAGTAAAAAATTCGCTCTCAACTTTACTATCATCACGTACAAAATTGATTAGTTATGTTGCCACAGCTCCATCCTACATGCAACCATTAAAAACACAATGTTCAGGGATCATAAATCCAAGCTCAAAGGTTAGCTGTACTTCAAAGCTGCTGCTGCATTCCCATCACTTTTCCGATCAAAAACAATGTGCTATTCATTACCTATGTTTGTCAATGCGATGGTTTATAATCAGCATTTTTTCCATTAAATATTTTCTACTTCCTCACTGTTACTGAACTGTAAGCAATAACACCAGTTCCGTTAGCGTATTAATTAGACCACAGAAGATGCTGCATAATTGATATACGTGTTTCCTGCATAATTGAATTGTCATGAATTTTGAGAGGAAATCAGTGGAAAGAAACAATTATGGCGAGTCTGGAAACTTGTTCTTTGTTGAAGAAGTTTATTGCGACAGCAATATTCGATTACAAAGTTTTCTTAACAAGATTACAGACAACCATTAAAACTAACTGTTCTCTTCGAAGACGTCTCTCAACTGACTCTTTTTGGGCGCCAAAAGCGCACATGACCACGCTGTCCAATCAGCGGTGTCGCTCTCTGGACCAATCCCTATGGTCGCACCCACACGTGACCTTGCTGGCCAATCTGAGGGTTCGACAACTAGGACCACTTTCTATGGTCGCTACATGACCCCCCCCAGAACCCGAGGTACGGAACCTAGCAGGGAGCCGGATTTCGCGACCAGAACGAGTAAGGAGAGGGGCAGCCTGAACCACAGGAGCAGGAGATTCCGGACCTGGTGGAACTACCGGAGCGGGGGGCCTGGACTGAGCGGAACTGCAGGAGGCCGACCTCGCCGAGGTGGTTGGCCGACCAGGACCGGGCGGTCCGGATCCAAGTGCACAGGTTTAAGCCTGGACACCAAGACGAGCTCACTCCTGCCGCCCACGTCTAAGGTGAAGGTGACCGTCCCCTTACGCAAAACCCGGAACGGCCCTTCATAGACCCTCTGCAATGGGGAACGATGGGCATCTTTACGCAGAAATACAAACTCGCAGTCCTTCAGGGCAGGCGGTTCGTGTACCAAGGGACACCCATGACGTGAAGTCGGAACCGGGGCCAGGGAACCCACGCGTGCCCGGCGAGATGCTAAGACTGACTGAACTGGAGGCAGCTGGCCGGAGGAGTCCAGAAGCAAATCCCCGGGTACTCGAAGTGGCGAGCCATATACTAGCTCCGTGGACGAAGCACCGAGATCCTGCTTAGGAACGGTCCGGATGCCCAGAAGGACCCAGGGAAGTTGGTCTACCCAGTCCGGGCCTTCCAGCCTTGAGTTGTCGGTGGAACCTCTCCACAAGCCCATTAGCCTGGGGGTGGTACGCTGTGGTGTGTTGCAACCGGGAACCGTACAGCTCTGGTAGCGTGGCCCAGAGGGTCGAAGTGAACTGTGGCCCCCTGTCGGTGGTAATAACAGCCGGAACCCCGAAACGTGCCACCCAATGGAGGGCCAAGGTCCTGGCACAAGAGGCAGCAGAGGTATCTGACAATGGGAAAGCCTCGGGCCACCGGGTGAACCGATCTACCACCGTGAGCAGATGGGTGTAGCCCCGGGAGGAAGGCAAGGGTCCTACTAAATCCACGTGAATATGGAAAAAACGGACCGCTGGGACCTCAAATTCCTGTATCGGGGGCTGGACATGGCGTTGGACTTTAGCGGTCTGGCAGGGAACGCAGGAACGGGCCCAAACAGCTACCTGTTTACGCAGGCCATGCCACACAAACCGAGCGGCTACTAAGGCAGAGGTGGAGCGGATGGACGGGTGCGCCAGCCCGTGAATGGCATCCAACACCCGGCGCTGAAGGGAGGGCGGCACTACCGGCCTGGGACGGGGAAGGGAAACATCACACCAGACTTTTGTGCCCTCCGGCCCGCAGGCCACCTGAGCCAACTTCAACCCTGAAGTGGTGGACTGGTATACAGAGGTGGTATCCGCCAGAAGCTGTGCCTCCGCAAGCTCCTGGGGATCCACCTCGCAGTCCACTGCTGAAATGGGGGGAAAAGCAGGCCGAGACAGGGCGTCAGCAACGGCATTAAGCTTACCAGCGACATGACGGACATCGATGGTAAACTCGGAGATGGCAGTCAGGTGCCGTTGCTGGCGTGCCGACCATGGGTCGGACAATTTGGAAAAAGCAAAAGTTAATGGTTTATGGTCCGTAAAGGCCACGAACGGGCGGCCTTCAAGGAAATACCTGAAGTGACGAACAGCTAAATAGAGGGCCAGAAGCTCTCGGTCAAAGGCGCTATATTTCAGCTCAGCCGAACTCAGTTGCCGGCTGAAAAACGCCAAGGGCTGCCAAAAGCCACCCACCTGCTCCTCCAAAATCCCTCCCACCGCCACGTCAGACACATCAACCGTCAGGGCCGTGGGGGTGGAGGCGCTCGGGTGGACCAACATGGTGGCATCTGCCAAAGCCGCCTTAGCTGCTGCAAAGGCCGACTCCGCGGCCGGGGACCATATCAACTCTACAGGTTTACCCGCAAGGCACTGGAAGAGCGGGCGCATGACCCGCGCTGCTGCCGGGACGAACCTATAGTAGAAGTTAACCATGCCTACGAACTCTTGCAGACCTTTCACTGTGGTGGGCCGCGGAAATGCCCGGATAGCCTCCACCTTCTCGGGCAAAGGGGTGGCGCCGGCAGGGGTGATTCTGTGCCCTAAGAAATCGAGAGAAGGAAGGCCGAATTGACACTTGGAGGGTTGGATGACGAGCCCGTGTGCCTGGAGCCGCTCGAATACGGCCCGCAAGTGGGCCCGGTGTTCCTGCACTGAGGGGCTGGCGACCAGGATATCATCTAAATAAATAAACACAAAAGGCAAATCCCGACCCACACGGTCCATCAGTCGCTGGAAAGCCTGTGCCGCGTTCTTTAAACCGAAAGGCATGCGCAACCATTTGAACAACCCGAACGGAGTGATCGTGGCAGTTTTTGGTATGTCCTGCGGCCGCACAGGAATCTGGTAGTATCCCCGCACCAAATCGATCTTGGAGAACACCACCGCACCTTCCAGCCCAGACGAGAAGTCCTGCAGGTGTGGTATGGGGTAGCGATCAGCCGTGGTGACAGCGTTGAGACGCCGATAATCGCCACATGGTCTCCACCCCCCAGATGCTTTGGAGACCATATGCAACGGCGAGGCCCACGGGCTGTCGGACTGACGGACAATGCCCATTTCCTCCATCTTCCTAAATTCCGCCCGCGCCACCACCAGCTTGTCGGGCGGTAGCCTCCGGGCCCGAGCGAAAACGGGGGGGCCCTCGGTGCGGATGTGGTGGACCACGCCATGTTTGGCCGAAGGGGCGTCGAAACGCTGGATGAGCAGCTCTGGAAACTCCGCCAGGACCTCAGCATACGGTTCGGGGGCCGCGACGACGGCCTGGACAGTCGGGCTGGGCGGCGGTTGTCGGAGCGGCGGGCTCATCATTGCTGGCGGCGGGTCGGAGGTCGTTACCGCGGACGTCGGGGACTAGTGAAAAGGCCCAGAGGATATCTGCGCCTAGGATCGCCTGGCTGACGTCTGCTATAATGAATGGCCATTCATACGTGCGGAGGCCTAAAACCAGGGACATTTTCCGCGTACCATACGTGCGGATGGGGCTGCCGTTAACTGCGATGAGGGTAGGACCTGTCTTACCCGATCTGGTCTCAAGGTCAGTCGGCGGTACAATACTGACAATGGCTCCCGTGTCAACCAAAAATTCTGTGTCCATGAATCGGTCTCGGACGTAGAGGCGTCGGTTCTGGCCAATCGCAACTGCCTCTATGTACGATCCGCCGAGGCATTTCCCGAGAAGGTACAAGGTGAGCGGCAGTTGCGGGATTCTCCACCCCATCGTAGATGGTAATAACACCAGCCGCGCTTGTGCGGATCCTTTTGGCGGGCTTTTGGAGAAATGGCGGGAGACGCGGCGCCATCTTGATGTCGCTGTGGCGCGACCGCTGATGTCGAGACCTTGTTGATCGAACCTCTTTCTTTCGATTTGGACGCCATGAGCGTATCAGTTTTTTCTGCATATGCCACAGGGTCCTTAAAAGAACAATCAGTGAGCATAAGTTTGACATCTTCGGGAAGCTTCTCTCGGAATGCCTGCTCGAACATGAGGCAATCCGTATGTTCACCTGCTAGCGTTAACATTTCAGCCATGAGAACGGATGGCAGCCGATCTCCAAGATCCGGTAGGTGCATAAGACGCTTAGCCCGGTCCTGCCTGCTGAACCCGAAGGTCCGTAACAACAGTGCCTTCATGGCCTCTTACTTGTTTTCTGCCGGAGGATTGATGATGAACCGCATCACCCGCGCGGTCATCTCCGGCGGTAGAGCGCTGACGAGGTAGTAATACCTTGTTGCGTCTGTTGAGATGTTTCTTAGGTGAAACTGGTAAGAAATTGGTACTTTTTTTCATTCTACTTGGTCCTGTTCAAAAATACAACCTTTTTGGACAAACTTAAGAAGTTTTCTAGAACAGATTATCGGAATACAACTTCCATACAACCCAAGTTTTTTGTTATTGGGTGATGTTGAAGGAATAAGACCACAACTTAAAATGAATAAATATCAGAAAGAATTTATAAACATTGCATTAGCAGTAGCCAAAAAAACTATCGCAGTTACTTGGAAATCTGATTCCTATTTAAGTATGGACCTTTGGAATAATGAAATTTCTAACTGTATCCCACTTGAAAAAATTACTTATAATTTAAGGAACAAATATGATACTTTTTTAAATATCTGGCGTCCTTATCTACAAAAGAGGGGCCTATATATATAGAATTGTTCATATTCTCAATGGTTCTTTTGGGAGAGATGTACATATATATTTATTCACAAAATGCTAGAGTAACTCAGCAGGTCAGGCAGCATCTCGGGAGAGAAGGAATGGGTGACGTTTCGGGTCGAGACCCTTCTTCAGACTGATGTCAGGGGGGCTGGACAAAGGAAGGATATAGGTGGAGACAGGAAGATAGAGGGAGATCTGGGAAGGAGGAGGGGAAGGGAGGGACAGAGGAGCTATCTGAAGTTGGAGAAGTCGACGTTCATACCACCGGGCTGCAAACTGCCCAGGCGAAATATGAGGTGCTGCTCCTCCAATTTCCGGCGGGCCTCACTATGGCACCGGAGTAGGCCCATGACAGAAAGGTCAGACTGGGAATGGGAGGGGGAGTTAAAGTGCTTGGCCACCGGGAGATCATTTTTGTTAATGCGGACCGAGCGCAGGTGTTCAGCGAAGCGATCGCCGAGCCTGCGCTTGGTTTCGCCGATATAAATAAGTTGACATCTAGAGCAGCGGATGCAATAGATGAGGTTGGAGGAGGTGCAGGTGAACCTCTGTCTCACCTGGAAAGACTGTTTGGGTCCTTGGATGGAGTTGAGGGGGGAGGTAAAGGGACAGGTGTTGCATCTCGTGCGGTTGCAGGGGAAAGTGCCCGGGGTTGGGGTGGTTTGGGTAGGAAGGGACGAGTGAACCAGGGAGTTACGGAGGGAACGGTCTCTGCGGAACGCAGAGAGGGGAGGGGATGGGAAGATATGGCCAGTGGTGGGGTCCCGTTGTAGGTGACGGAAATGTTGGTGGATGATATGTTGGATCCGCTGGCTGGTGGGGTGGAAGGTGAGAACGAGGGGGATCATATATATACAGTTTATTCTGTTTGGAATTCCATGGGGCGTGTGCTGGACCCCCAACACCCAGGCAATCTTTAATCTTTTTTTCTTTTTTCTTATTTGGGGTTAGTATAAGGGGGGGGGGGGGGGGGGGGGGGAGGGTGGGAGGGCTTGTTTTCTAAAAAGTTCTGTAAAAAAAAAAAAATAATAATAATAATAAATAAATAAAAAGTGAAACTGGGCTTCGGTATGGACAAACCAAGATTGTGGTTGATGTATCCAAAACGACGGAAGGTGAATGCTGACCGCACTTAGCTCCGGTGTGCTGGGCATAGGAACCAACAACGAGGCGTTTGATTCACTCATGGTAAGTGATCGGCTGGATCACGTCGGGGTCACCAATATGGCGAGTCTGGAAACTTGTTCTTTGTTGAAGAAGTTTATTGCGACAACAATATTCGATTACAAAGTTTTCTTAACAAGATTACAGACAACCATTAAAACTAACTGTTCTCTTCGAAGACGTCTCTCAACTGACTTTTTGGGCGCCAAAAGCGCACATGATCACGCTGTCCAATCAGCGGTGTCGCTCTCTGGACCAATCCCTACGGTCGCACCCACACGTGACCTTGCTGGCCAATCTGAGGGTTCGACAACTAGGACCACTTTCTATGGTCGCTACACAATAAAGATATCACTGCACTGCAACTTAACATTTTCAATATATTTCTCTTTAAATTTTAGTCTGTCTGTTATGAAACTTTGTTATGAGTCTTTGAAATTGATTTTTCATTACTTACTACCACCTGGTGCAACAATTTATTATCTAAATATTCAAAGATATAATGGGCATTCATCATATGGTAAATTTCAAGTCTCAGGAAATATGAGGAACCTCCATATCAGAGTTAAAAGCTTGGGGTAAGATGTGTGGAACACAGCAGATTTACTGTTCAATTGCAGCTTCTGCTGCGGATCGCATCAGTCATGTATGGAACATCAACTTTTACATTGAATAATTTTACAAACATGTCTTAAAGAGTAAAAGGAATTGTATTTTGATAACTCATCTCAGTATCTGCCTTGGTACAGAGTTGCTTTGAATCATACGGGCGAATGCCATTTGATGCCTGATCTATCATATAGGGGCATGGCTAAAGACCCATGGCATGCTAAAAGTTTCTATCTGATGACTTTACATGGACATGAGCCTACTGGATATGGAACACACAAGCTTCAGAGGCATTACTGCCATCAACCCCACGAGAGGTCAGCTATTTAAAATACAGATGAGGAGCTATTTCTTTATCCAGATGGTACTGAATCTCTAAAATTCTCTTCCAAAGAGGCTGTGGCTAAATATTTTCATGATGGAGATTGACAGGGATTACCTTTAGGAATCAAGAAATATGGGATTAGAACAGTAAGGTAACACTGAGTAGAAGATCAGCCATGATTCAATTGAATGGCGAAGAAGGCACGAGGGCCCAAATAGTCCACTAGGTCCTTCCATTTCTTATTTAGTTTAGAGATACAGCATAGAAACAGGCCCTTTGGCCCACCAAGTTTGTGTTAACCATCGATCAACTATTCACACTAGTTCTATGTCATTCCATTACCTCACACTAATGACAATTTTTCCGAGGCTAATTAACTTACATGTATGTCATTGGGATATGGGAAGAAACTGGAGCACCTGGAGGAAACCCATGCAGTCATAGGGAGTCTATATATACTTGTCTTTGACAACATCCATCAGGATTGAATTTTGGCCACTGGCGCCAAGAGGCAGCAGCTCTACCAGCTGCACCACTGTGTTGTCTAATTATGTCCCAATTAAAACAAAAATATTATGTCATTTGGCCACAAGATTGAAGGACTGCCATTCAAGATATTGACAGGTAAGGGTTCAATCAATGGCTGTTGATAATGAACAAAGTTTGGGTGCATCTTGAATAATCTCAGGATGCTCTTTCAGAAATACTACTCCCTGCTGAGTGCACACTTAATAAATAGTGCCACCTTCAGGTGGGGAGACTGGGGATCTTTTAGAGGCAGTAATATAACTTGTAAATCTGTATTTATCTGGTACAATTCATCAAATTGATCAATGCCCAAAAATGATCAGTTCTTGTTGAATTTTACTTGAGAAATTTGTAGCTGTTGGTGTGATTTTGTCAAGAGATAAACTGGGTGAGAAACATTGGGTGAACAAATGCTGCCAGCTGTGGGTCAGGGATGCTCTCCACTGGTCTACACTGGTAAAAACACAATCACCTTGAACAGATCTTGTGGTGTTGACTAATTTTCACATGGTGCCCCATTGGCAGGGCTTTGCATGATCTAATGCTTACACTTAGATGGATTAAAAGTGCCTTTCCAATGGAACAATGCCAAACCTATCAAGGAATTGCAATGTTTACAAACATCCCTAAAATTAAATGATATCAAAAATTAAAGGCCAATGAAGAAACTGAACACTTTAAATTAATATAACTTTTGAAAATTTAAAAAAGATGTAAACATAACTTTTTATTAAAAAATTAAAAAGTCAATTAATTAAAAATGTAATTACCATGCTTTTTCAGTATTTTTTTCCTATTGTAATGCTCACAGCCTTTGATCATGCATAAAGTATCTCTTAGGTCAGCTAAGACCTTGGTTTATCATGGCAACGATGCTTGGACCAGACCTGTTATCTCTAATTACCTCATTCCTCATGGGAGCTTCCTTTATCATCTGCTGCTGCAGAACCAAGATCTGATTTATCTGATAAGGTAGAAATAATCCCCAAATAACTTGTCGAATTAACTTGCATATTATAAAATCTTACTACTACTTTTGCCTTATACTAAGCTTTTATAATATGCAACTTAATCCCACAAGTTATTTTCTTCATGTTCACAACGGGCGGCACGGTAGCGCAGCGGTAGAGTTGCTGCTTTACAGCGAATGCAGCGCCGGAGACTCAGGTTCGATCCTGACTACGGGTGCTGCACTGTAAGGAGTTTGTACGTTCTCCCCGTGACCTGCGTGGGTTTTCTCCGAGATCTTCGGTTTCCTCCCACACTCCAAAGACGTACAGGTATGTAGGTTAATTGGCTGGGTAAATGTAAAAATTGTCCCTAGTGGGTGTAGGATAGTGTTAATGTACGGGGATCACTGGGCGGCACGGACTTGGAGGGCCGAAAAGGCCTGTTTCCGGCTGTATATATATGATATGATATGATAATTGCACCATTTCGATTCATACAATTTGCAAGTGTACAACCTTCCATTAACTTCATTCTTTTCAGAGACAGGATTTACAGCTTATCACCTTGATATCAATTTTCCTTCCACATACAGCCATGAATAATAAATCTGATATTGACATGTTTCAGCCTCTCAGCACAGAATAGGGTAACACTTGAAACTGTGGGCTCCTCAAGGGACTTTTATAGTGGCTGCAGCTGGCTAACTTCAGTGGGCGCCTGAGAACTTGTTTTGGATCTTGGTATTAAGCCTATCTGCAAATTTGGTTGTTGTCAGTGCTCTGCATCGATTTATTGCCATGTTTTGGGCAGACCACTGAATTGATCATTTTCCAGCAGCCATTGGTTTTTGTCTCAAAGTACAGCCCTGTGAAGCATGGTCTCGTATTACATATTTGTACAGGAGGAGCCTTGACAAAAAACAGCGACCCTCTTGGCAGACACACATTCCAGAAGGAGGTGGATGATGGCCTCACCCCCACTATGGTTATATCAGGGCAGCCTATAGTGGCGCTGAGAATGTGGTAGAGCATGATCGATTTGACACAAGTATCAGTCAAGCAAATTCCTGGTACTTATTTGGGAGTTCTGTTGATGAGGCATCATGCCAAATGATTTTGACATTCTGTCTAGAGAGCCATATGACAGGGTCCACTATCTTCTTTTCCCACAGCACCTCAAGGACACTCTATGCAAACTACTGCTTGATTAACTTGATAATGGATGTTCTTCGGCACAGACCTTTCAATAAGGGACAGGTGGAATGGCGCCGTCTAAATGAATGAAAGGTTTTGTGACAACATGGTCAGCTTATTTTGGCAACACTGACCTATAGAGCTTCAGCAAATAGTGACACAAGGTTTATATACCGTGGATTTAGGCACAATTTGATACCACCACACAAACATACCCATCAGGATGAGAGCCACATTGAGTTTATTTTATTCCTCTCTCTGGAGATTTGTACATTTCATCACTGCATGGGGTACTTTCCCCTTCAATCACAGGAGATGTAATATCTGTCTCTGTACCTCTTCCCTTGCCTCCATCTAGGGACCATAGGAGTCTTTCCAGGTGAGACAGAGGTTCATGTGCACCTCCTCTAACCTCAACTACTGCATCCAGAGTTCCGAATGTGGCCTGTACATTGGCGAGCAAGTGTAGATTCGTTGACCGTTTCGGCAAACATGTTCTCAGTCTGCCAAGGACTACTGGATCTCCTGGTTGCTAACTAGTATAACTCTCCTTCCCAATCCCATACTGGCCTTTCTATCTTGGGCCTCCTATGTTGCTAGAGTAAGGCCACATGCAAACTAGAAGAACAGCAGCTCATATTCCACTTGGGTAGCTTGCAACAAAACAGTATGAACATTGGATTCTCCAATTTTAGCTAACTTCTACAAACCCCTAGAACCCTTCACATCCTCATTCTCCCCCCCCCCCCCCCAACCAGAGGTAATGGGGAGAAGGCAAGAGAATGGGGTTCATAGGGAGAGATAGAGATTGAATGGTAGATTAGACTTGATGGGCCGAAAGGCCTAATTCTACTCCTCTCACATGAACCTGGACTCCCATTTCTCCAATCCACTTCCTCGTACAATCATTCATCTGGTTTCACAACACACAACTCAATCCCTTTTAATCTCTGGCCTTAGTTCCAAACATCTGTTAATCAACCCCCACCCTCACCTGTGCCTACCTATCACTTACCACACCTTGTCCTGTCTCTCTTCTCCCCACCCCTCTCAACTATCATTCTGAAGGGTCCCAGCCCAAAACATCACTTATCCATGTTCTCCAGAAATGCTGCCTGATGTGCTGAATCATTCCAACACTTTGTGTCCTTTAAAAAAAAATGTAAACGAGCATCTGCAATTCCTTGTTCCCACCATTTTCTAGTTCTACTCCTCTGTAGTGTTCTACAGTATTCCTTGCCAGTGTGATTTCAAGTATTTCTTTTGCAAAATAATTCTGAAAATCTCTACACTCAAAAGAAAAGAAAATATAAATATCTGAAGTATTGGTTTTGATGAAGTCAGTGGAAAATGTAATAAATGACTTAAACTTAGTTTAAGTAGTCTTGGCAGTGGGAGGAGTAGAATTAAGCCTTTCGGCCCATCAAGTCTAATCTACCATTCAATCTCTATCTCTCCATACGAACCCCATATGTAGGTTCTGTCAGTTACCACCCTGCTTGCCACACCCAATTAGGATGTTTTTTGGGAAAATGATATTGGTATTTAAAAAAAATTACTTTGATTTTCTCAAAGCAAATCAAGATTCATTCAAGTAGTTATAAGACTGTGCACCCAGGAAACAAATCATGTACGGCAACATAAATCATACTGTCATCTAGCCGAGGAGCAAACTTTAACAAGGATTCAGACTTATGGGTACCAATGCTCTCTGGCATTCATCTTCTTTTAAAAGCTTAGGTGTTGGCAAACTCTCCAACCAGTTGTGGATTGGCCATCAGAGGGAAGTCCTCATTATAACCCCATTCAGTAATCACAAATTATTTATTTTTATTATCAGAAGTTAAAGAGCAGGAATCATGACCAGGAATACTGATATATTTGTTCTTCTTTCTCTGGACCACCTCAACCATCTCACTTTCTCTCATACCTACCCCATCAATTGCACCTTGTATCCCTGTTACATTTGTCATGCCCAAATGAGAATGGTTAAGTCAGCATTGTCCGAAATACCTATAATCAACAGTATAATATTTTACCACATACATCAATTGAGACACAATTCAATAACTGAAATGCCACACCTCAATGAAGCACCATTGCAGGTGGAACTTTTTCTTACTGAATCAAATCATTAACTAGCACTTGGTATGATTTGTCTGGATAGCATGCAAACAAAGTGTATCCTGGTATATGTGACAATAATAAACCAATCACTTCTGCACTCTAGTGGATTCACTAAGCATGTGCACACAAATAAAAGTACCTTGTAAAACTTATTTGAACTATTATCCAAGGAGGGGAAGCAAATATTTTCACCGGGAATCCTATGCTCAATGGCTAAAAATTAAGGTAATTGATAGCAGTTATGTTAGCATTCAGATTTTCTAATTGTAAATGTCACGTCTTATAAACGTTTGAGATTTCAGCCCATTTCCAATCCAACTTTTGCATAGTTTTCCTTTCCTCTATATCCTGAGATCTGGTATTCTCTTCCTCAATCTTATTCTGTATCTCACTTTAAGATACCCATTAAAATTGAACACTTTGACTAATCTTTAGATTATGTCTCGTGCCCAGAGTCTTAGAGAGATTCAGCAGTGTTTGGGGCACAGAGTCCACACTGAACATCATGCAAGCATTTGCACTAATCCCACCATATTCCATTTTTTTATTCTCCATATTCCCATCAACATTCTCGCTCTTCCCCCAGCAGTTCTACCACTCATCTACACAGTGAGGTCAATTTTGTTTTCAATTCACATTTTTTGAAAGAGGGTGGAAATAGGAACATTTAGAGATGGTTAAAAGGAATTCCACACATACAGCGCAGGTCAGGATTGAACCCGAATGGCTGGAGCTGTGAGGATTTTTAGCTCTAAAATTCTGCCATTGTATTGCCCACATTGTTCATTCAGCCACCCAGTGTAATCTCCTTGTGTAGATTAGCATTAAAGTATTGACCTTACTGCAAGTAGCTCAAGGAAAGTTTATTGAAATCTCTGCTTAAATGTATGCTTATTAGAAAGTTGTGGGGCTGTTGCCTGCAATTCCCAAATAGCATATTGCCATGGAGGTTTCTAGAAAGGAAGCACTTGGCTTTTTTAGGATAGCTTTCCATGTGTAATGAGTAATTTAGAATTAATAATTCTGTCAATAATATCCTAATTCCTATATCCAACTGACCAACGATTGGCTCTGTGAAAAGGCAAAATGGTGATCGGACACATCTTCACTGAAATTCTCTCCTTTTCTCTTTAGAGGAACACAACATTGTTCCTGACAACAAATAAATTCACTAGTGACCTAACCCTAGTCACTAAGACATATGCAAAAAAAAAAGGGAAGGATGCAAATCTTGTTGAAATTACTCATCTCTTTGATTCTGTACCATGGAGCTTTTAAAGGGCAGCACAGTGGCACAGCTGGAAGAGCTGCTGCTTCCCAGAACCAGTGACCCCGGTCAATCCTGACCTCGGGTCATGTCAGTGTGGAGTTTGCATGTTCTCGCTGTGACCATGTGATTTTCTCCAGGTGCTCCTGTTTCTTCCAACATACCAGGGACATGAAGGTTTGTATATTAATTGGCTTCTGTAAATTGCCCCTATTGTGTAGGGAGTGGATGAGAAAGTGGGATAGCACAGAACTAGTGTGAACAGGTGGCTGATGGTAAACATAGACTTTGTTGGCCGAAGGGCCTGTTTCGAACTAAACTAAAAGGGGAACTGTCAGACGTCAATCTGCATCTTTCTTTGCAAACTACATTTCAATATAGTATGTTACCATAAAAAGTATGTAAAATGTTGAATATTTCTTGGATGTTTGCCATTCTAGATTTTTTCTTTGTGGGAAATCTCTTAACATATCTAATGGACAGACTGATACAATGTTTTCTGCACTGTATTCACATCGATTGACCTGTGTGGAGAAAATATTGAATTAATATTGGAAAATACTTGTTTTCCTTAACATTTAATAGTAATTTAAGCATGTTTACAAATGAGTAATAATCAGAAGCAAATCTCATCAGCAGGTTTCTATGATAAATCAGAAGGAGATGTAAATAGTTTACAGTGGTTGGCTGATCTTGAAAATACAAAACAAATGTATTTAATCTATCACTATGGGACTTCGGCTGTGCCATTCCAGTAGATTTTCTGTACTATTGCAAGTTATTCTTATTAATATGTCAATAAACTATTAATTCAACTTTTCTTTTAGATATTACACAGTTGAATAATAAATTTGTCAGTGAACTTGGCAAGTTTTAAAAGAGCGCAGGTTTAGAGATAATCCAGGTCAGGCAGTATCTGTAGCAACTGAAACAGAGTTAACGTTTCAGATTGAAGAACCATCTTCTGATGTAAAGATGCACAATCTTAAAAGATCATCATAATCATAACATCATAATCATACATTATTACTCTCTTTCTCTCTCTCCGAATGGCACCGACGATGGCTGCCAGGGTGTACTGCTCCTTGCTGTTTTGTATGCGTTTGTTCGTTTGGGTCGTCTGTGAAAATCCCACAAAGATCACTTTCATGAGAGAGGTACTCCTTAACATCGTTCCGGATGTCTCTCACTTGCTGGATTATTTGGACATACTAGTCGGCGGGGCTGTGGCTGTGTTCAAGCTCTTGAAACGGAGGAGGATCCGTGAGAAGCGCTCTGGAGCACTCACCCGACTCTGGCGACAAGGATTATGCACACCGCTCCCGAGTATATTCCTCGCAAATCTACGTTCTCTCAACAACAAAGTGGACGAACTGCAACTCTTGCGCCATACAAACAAGGATTTCTCTCAAGCCGCTGCCCTGTGCTTCACTGAGACCTGGCTGTGTGAGTCGACCCTGGACAACGCGCTGCAACTGGCTGGCTTTCAACTAGAGTGGACCGCGAGGCGGAGGCAGCGGGAAAAACAAAAGGAGGTGGAATATGCTATACTAACCAGCACTGGTGCAGCGACATCACGGTACTGCCTAACTTCTGTTCCTCAATCTAGAATCTAGAATCTTTCTTTATCAACTGCAAACCCTTTTATTCTCCGAGGGAATTTATCTCTTTTATTCTCGCTGGAGTTTACATCCCCCCCCAAGCCTGCACACGTGAAGCGCAAACACAACTCGCTGACCAGGTGTTGAGGGTAGAGAGTGACTTCATGGTCATTGTTTTGGGGGACTTTAACAAGGCTAACCTCAGTCGTGAGCTCCCAAAGTACAGACTTCATGTTACCTGCCCCACCAGAGGGGAGAGAACACTTGATCACTGTTACACTTCAATCAAGAACGCATATTGCTCTGTTCCCCAGGCGGCTCTGGGACTCTCTGATCATTGTTTAGTTCACCTTATTCCGATCTACAGGCAGAAACTAATATCTACTAAACCTGTGGTCAGAACAATGAAAAGGTGGACAAGCGAGGGCATTGAAAAACTAGAGTCTTGCTTTGACTGCAGATTGGAATGTGTTCAGGGAAGCAACCACAAGCCTCGATGAGTACACAGACACTGTGACATCCTATGTCAGCTTTTGTGAGGACAGTTGCATTCCCACTAAGACACGGATCTGGTTCAATAAAGACAAGCCCTGGTTCACTGCAGAACTCGGAAAGCTCCGCCAGTCAAAAGTTGAGGCCTACAGGAGCTCAGCCACCAAGCACGACATCCGGAGGCTGCAACGGATCGTTCGATCAGCTGCAACCTTCCCCCTTTTGACAAACTGTACATTGCAAGGGCCAGGATGCAAGCGGGCAAGATAATCTCTGACCCCTCTCACCCTGGCCACAAACTCTTTGAAGCACTTCCTTCTGGAAGGCGACTGAACTTTCAAAGCAGCCACAGCTAGACTTTCCACTGGTAGTAGCTCTTTTCAATAACCAAACATCAGTAGTCTCTTTTTGCTCTGGTTTATTTCACTCACATGTTTAAACTGTAATGTTGCATTCTTAATGTTTTATGCTTTATTCTTAATTGTTTACTATATGTTCGTGTTGTTACCTGCGAGTGGAGCACCACAGAGGAGCACCACATTCCTTGTATTCATAAACTTATTTATTCATCCATTCAACATACGAAGAATTTCATTTGCCATACAGTCATACCAATGAAAAGCAGCAGAACACACGAAATACATTTAAAATGAACATCCACCACAGTAACTCCTCCGCAATCCTCACTGTGATGGAAGGCGAAAAAAAGTTCAACCTTCTTTGTCCTCCAGTGGTCGGGGCCTCTAACCTTCCATTGACGAACGATCTTACTCCCGTAGCCGGCGGCGGGCCTTCCGCTTCGGGGCGATCAAGCTCCCACGCGCCGGGTGATCTACACCGGGTCGGGGCTAGTCGAATGTCGTGCGGCTTTTGGAGCTTCCCCACATCGGTCTCAACCCGTCTGTGAGCTCCTTGATGTTAAAGTCCGCAGGCCACAGTTGGAGCATCGATCCCAGGCAAGAGATTGTACGCTCTGATGGCATGTTCACACCCCGCTGTGAGGCTCAAAGTCAGTCCCGAGCAAGGCCTCAGGTGTCCACGGTGTTAGGCCACAGAGCGACCGGAGATACGATCTGTAAAACAATCGCATCTCCGGCAAGGTAAGAGATTGAAAAAAAGTCTTCCCCCCCCCCCCCCACATAAAACAAACCAGAGAACATTAACACATACTTTTAAAACTCACTAAAAATAACAAAAAAAAGACGAAAGGGACAGACAGAATGTAGACTGTTGGAAGATAGAACTATAAAGCTTGATGAGGCTAAGTCACCAGAGTTGTTGGGCGGTAGTGTTAACCAAAGTTTGGTTTGTAGTCACATAATGGGGGGAGGTGGTGCAGAATAGTCTACTCTTCCCAGCTATACCTATACAATACAATATCCTTACAACAGTTAGATAATTATTTGGTACAGAATTACCCTTCATTCTGTGATGTGGAAAATATTAAGTCATTTTTTCCAATAAATCCAGGGCTTGAGCTATATGGAGCTATATACGTTGGGCAGACTAGGACTTTAATCCTTTGGACACTGAAGGCTGAGGGGTGATCTTATAGAGCTGTATCACGGGGGGAATAAATAGGGTGAATGCATAGAGACTTTTACACAGAGCAGAGGAATCAAGAACCAGAGGACATAGGTTTACAGAGAGCAGGGATAGATTTAATAGGAACATGAGGGGCACTTTTTTCACTCAGAGGGTGGTGGATGTATGGATGGAGCTGCCAGAAGTAATTGAGCCAGGTACTATACACATTTAAAAGACAGTTGGACAGGTACATGTATAGAAAAGGTTTAGAGGGATATGGGCCAAGCACGGCCGGTAAAGCTAGTGTAGATGGGGAATCTTGGTCAGCATGCGCAAGTTGGGCCAAAGGGTCTGTTTCCCTGCTGCATGATTCTACGACACTATTACATAATAATTTAAACTTTAAGAAAAAAAAAGTGGAGATACAAGGAACTGCAGATGCTGGAATCTTGACCAAAACACATGGTGCTGGAGGAACTCAGAAGATCAGGCAGCAGGGAATGAACATGTGATGTTTTGGGTCAACACCCTTCAGACTAATTGTAGAAGGAGGGAAAAGAAAGATTGGGCAGGATATAATGTGTACGAAGGAACTGTAGATGCTGGTTTAAACCAAACATAGACACAAAATGCTGGAGTAACTCAGCGGGACAGGCAGCATCTCTGGATTCCGTTCTTTCCAGAGATGCTGCCTGTCCCGCTGAGTTACTCCAGCATTTTCTGCATCTTTGGGGCAGGATATATCATGGCAAGTGATAAATGGATACTGGTGAGGGAGGTTTGATTGACAGATGGTTGACAACTGGAATTTAGAAGGATGAGAGGAGATCTTATCGAAACGTATAAGATTATTAAGGGGTTGGACACGTTAGAGGCAGGAAACATGTTCCCAATGTTGGGGGAGTCCAGAACAAGGGGCCACAGTTTAAGAATAAGGGGTAGGCCATTTAGAACTGAGATGAGGAAAAACCTTTTCAGTCAGAGTTGTGAATCTGTGGAATTCTCTGCCTCACAAGGCAGTGGAGGCCAATTCTCTGAATGCATTCAAGAGAGAGCTGGATAGAGCTCTTAAGGATAGCGGAGTCAGGGAGAAGGCAGGAACGGGGTACTGATTAAGAATGATCAGCCATGATCACATTGAATGGCGGTGCTGGCTCGAAGGGCCGAATGGCCTCCTCCTGCACCTATTGTCTATTGACAAAGGCTAAAGGTGAGAAGGAAACAAAAGGGTGTCAGATAAAGAGGGAGGAGAAGGAGTGAAATGTAAAACTTGAGGGAAGGATATGGGTGGAAGCCGATAGGGGAGGAGAGGGTGGCTGATAGGGAAATGATGGTTTTGGGCATAGGAGTTGAGTGTATGAAGGAGGAAAAAGCAGCAGGATGACTGAGGGTGGTGGAAATTGGTGGAAGATATGGGTGTGTACCAGAGTTGTGAGGCAGAGGAAAGTTTTAATTACTTAAAATGAGAGAATTCAATGAATATACCATTAGGTCATAAGCTACCCGCAGTTCTGCTTTCCCTCCACCTCCCTCCAGATTGAACAAGGATAAGAGTTCCCCTGGTCCTCACCTTTCACCGCACTAGCCTCCACATCTTTAGCATAATTCCACCACCAGTAACAGATTTGCAGCCTCACCCTTTCCGCAGAGACCACTCCCTCCGCAAATCTTTGGTTCACACCCCTTCACACTCAAACTGGCCCCTCCCAGGTACTTTCTCTCCAAGAGATGCAACAACTATCCCTACAACTCCTCCAGGTGAGAGACTCACCCACACTTCTTCAAACAACCCCCCTCCTCTTTCCTACTCTCCTGCACTCTTTCATCCTTCCCCCACACCTCATTCTATCTATATCACTGAGGCTTTACATTTCACTCCACTTTCACCTTATCATACTATTTTGTCGCTTTTTCACCTCTAACCACTGTCACCTATTCCACTCATCTGTCAATGAAAACCACTTTCACCTGTATCCACCAAACACCTGCCAGGCTTTGTCCCACCCCATCTTTTTTTCAGCCTTCTACTCCCTACTACAGTCTGAAGGAACCTGACCTAAAATGTTGTTTGTCCATTCCCTCCACAGATGCTGCCTACTCGCTGATTACTTCAGCACTTGCTAAAAATAGAAATGGTTGGAAATATTCGAAAGGCAACAAGCAACAGTCTGGAGAGCAAGATAATCAAACCCTTCAGGTCAAACCCTTCAGGTTAGCCCCAAGAGGCCGAAGAAGGGTCCCAACCCCTCAATCTTCTCCGGAGGCTTTTGGACCTACTGAATATTTCCTGCATTTTCACTTTTTATTGCAGATTTCCAGCATTTGGTTAAAAAAAAATCCACCTTCAAACTTGGCGCAAAACACTTAACGTAAGAAACAATACAACCAAGAACAAGGCGGCTTAACCCAATAAAACTTCGCAAAATAAAACGTAGACACAAAAAGCTGGAGTAACTCAGCGAGTCAGGCAGCATCTCTGGAGAAGAGGAATAGGTGACATTTCGGGTTGACACTCTTCTCGGTAAACCAGCGTCTGCAGTTCCTTCATAGAAAATAAAACATATTCTTTTATTTCACGTAAGTCAAAACCAAAACAAAATAGCATGGCTTGATACACATTGCCTTCTGAACCAGACCTTTCACAGTCTTGCACCAAATGCCGTTGGAACTCTGCGGGCCAGGCGGCATCTGTGGAAGGAGGGGATGGACAGACGGTGTTTCGCGTCGGGACCCCTCTTCAGTCTCTCAACAACCCTTCATAAGTCGCAGGAGCGGAATTAGGCCATTCGACCCATCGCGTTCTACTCCTCCAATCAATCATGGCTGATCTATCTTTCCTTCTCAACCCTGTTCTGCTGCCTTTTTGGAAAAAAAATCCTACACGAGTCCCGGCCAGGAACGTCGCCTGTCCCTTCCCTCTCTACAAATACTGCCTGAGCCGCTTGGTTGCTCCAACACTAGTTCTCACAGTTCCAGCATCTTCGCCTCACCATCATCCTCCTCATCCTCTTCCTCTTCCCACTGCAGAGCGCAAGCGCCACTTGCCTTTGCTGTCCTCCGGCGTGCCGCGCAGGTCTTTGCTCATCCGAATTTTTTGATGTATTTTAAAATGAAAGAGGGTATTTCTAGTAAAGAAATAAAAAGAAGCAGTATTTTTTTAGATTGGCGGTTGCCGGTGGCTCGGGAGCTGCTTTGCGGGATGGAGGCGCGTCGCGGGCAGGCGTGCCCGCTGGTCCTGGGCCGGGGCCGCGAGTGCGCGCCCCCGTTCTTCAGTCTCGGGTGCTGTCGCGCCGAGAGAGCTCCGCTCGCCTCTCTTCCCATTTTCTTCCTTTCAACAAAAGTAGGGACTTTTTTTTGCCCCTCCCCGAGCCCGTTTCCTTTCCCTTTTTGTTTCACACAATATTTCAACAACAAAAAAAATCAATCTCAACTCGCAAAAGAGAAGGAACGAAAATGCCAGCAGCCACCGCCACAAAAGCGGCCGAATCCCGATCCTCTTCCGCCGCCGGGGCCGAGGCCGCCGCTGCCGCCGCAGCGGTGAGTCTCCAGGTCGGACAGGGGCAGGCGGCACACCCACAGAATGAGGCACTCAGGCAGGTTCTCAATGTCATCGACAAGAAAGTGCGCAACATGGAGAAGAAGAAGGTAAGAGACTTGGGGAGCGAGGGTTTGGGGGATGGCTACCTGCCAGCTGCCATTTGCTAAACATAGACATGCGGAAGGCCTTGCTATCAACCCTGGAGTGGAAGTGTCTACTCGAGAACCTCTTTTGCATTCTGAGGTGGTTACGGCGAATGGGGGAGGGGTGACGTGTGGAGTAACTGATATGAAAATGAAATGGAAGTCGACTGCATCGTGGTAGCTAACATTGGTGTCCTTTTCAGGTCATTTATTCAAATTGACATCCACACCTCCTGCGCTGGGTGATTTGTTTTTCTTTAAGATGTTATTTATGCTTTCTAATTGGAAGTACAACAATGAAATATAGTTTTAGAATAATAAACTGACATGCATTTCTCAGCTAATGTTTATGGTAAACAAGATATTTTGAATATTAAAATGCTGTGTTATCACTTCTGTAGTACATCATGTTCAGCCTTTCAGTGATTTTCACGCTTTGTGCGGAGTGAAACTGTTCAACATAAAATGTCTCAGTAAAAAAAATTGTGGATTCGTGCCCTGTTTTACTACTTGAGGATATAATCAGTACAATACTGAGAGAAACGAACCATATCAGATGCCAGAGACATAAACAACTGCAGTTGCTGGAATCTTGAGTAAAAAAACAAAGTGTAGGAGGAACTCAACAGGGCAAGGAGCATCTATGGAGTGCATGAACAGAACATTTCAGGTCAGACTTTTCTTCAGACTGTTGGTTCAGCGGAAGAAAACTAGAAAAGAGATAAGACAATAGTCAATAGACAATAGGTGCAGGAGTAGGCCATTCGGCCCCTCGAGCTAGCACCACCATTCAATGTGATCATGGCTGATCATTCTCAATCGGTACCCCGTTCCTGCTTTCTCCCCATACCCCCTGACTCCGCTATCCTCCCCTCTCATCCTTCTAAATTCAAGTGTATACAAGCCTAGCCACTCCAGTCTTGGGGCAAAGACTGGCAAGTGATTGGTGGGCACAGGTGAGGAGACGGGATTGACAGATGGGTGGGCGATAGTGACAAAGGCTGGAGGTGAAAAGAAGACAAAATGGTGTCAAATAAGGAAAGAAGGGGAGGAAGGAAATGTAAAGTTGGGAAGGATATTGGGGTGGAGAGATAAAGAGATGGATAAAAGTGAAATCGGGGATGGGAGGGTAGGGAGGAGTCTATAACGGAGGGGAAGGAAGCTAGGTAACCAGCGTATGGGAGAAATGTATGCACGAAGGAATGGGGAGGGGAGGATGTAAGGTATTATTACGACGTTGGAGAATACCATGTTCGTATGGTTGGGTTGCAGGTTACCCAAGTGGAACATGAGGTGTTCTTTCAGTTTGTGTGTGGTCTCACTCTTGTCAGTGGAAGGGGCCGGGGACAGAAAGATCGGAATGAGAAGGGGAGGTTAAAATGGTCAGGAAACGGGAGCTCCAACAGCAGACAGAGGCAAGTGTCCTTTGAAATGGTCGCCTAATCTACACTTGGTCTCACTGATGCAGAGGAGGATGCCAGGAGCACTGAATACCAAAGGCGAGTGGAATACGTGCAAATGAACCTCTGTCTCACATAGAAGGACAGGTGTAATACCTCCTGCGCTTGCAAGGGAAAGTGGTCAGGTGTGGGTTGCATGGTAAGGGATGAGCAAACCAAGGAATTGTGGAGAGAGTGGTCTCTACAGAAAGTAGAAAAGGGTTGGGGCCAGGAGGATGTGACTGGTGATGGGATCACATTGAAGATGGTGGAAATGTCAGAGAATGATGTGTTGGATGTGAAGGGTAACTTCACATCAGTTACTCCAGCATTTTGTGAATAAATCGATTTCTACCAGCATCTGCAGTTATTTTCTTATAATAATAGTGAAGGGTAACTTTATCCTTGTTCTGTCTAGGGGAGGGGGAGCGAGAACAGAACTGCGAAACACGTAGGCGGCACAGGTGTGGGCTTCATCCACTAATATCTGTAGTTGGTCTGTCCCTTGTGATGGATACAGAGGTTGAGAAAGGAGGGGGAGGTGTTGAATGTAGCAGAGAAAGCTTTGGAGAAAGGTGCCAGGGTACATTTGGAACCAGGAGTGTTCAACACAAACAGGAAAAATTCAGGCATATCTGGGGCCCATGCAAGTACCCATTTCTGTACCTTTGATTTGAAAAAAGTGAGAGGTATCAAAAGAGAAAAAGTTGTTAAGGGTGAGGGTAAGTTCCATTAGTTGAGAGGAACTGTTAGATCTCTGTTCTAGGTAGAACAGGAGGGCAATGGAAAATGGAGGTCTAAAGGGACTGGACATCCATGGTAAAAATGAGCGATGGCGGCCAAGGAATTGAAGTGATGCAGAGCTTATGAGGTGTCTTGGATGTAGGTGGGAACTGACAGACATGGGGAGGACAAAATAGAATCGTTATTTAGAGATGAGTTTGGTGGGGCTGGAGCAGATCCCACCAAGCTGCTAACCATTTTAACACGCTTTCCCATACCAACCTTCCGCCACTGCCAAAGTGAGGCCACATATAAACTGGAAGAACAGCACTGCATATTCCGTTTAGGTAGCTACAACCCAATGGTATGAACATTGAATTCTCCAATTTCAAGATATAACCCATTCCCTTCCATCATGTTGGTCATTTTGTTCCTTTCCCCTCCTCCTTCTGCCCCTCTCCGAGTCCCCCATTTTTTTTTATCCCATCCCTCTTTCCACTCCTCTGTTTTCTTCCACCCATATGCCTCCCCGGCTTTACATTCGACTCTTTCCTTATTTACCACACTTTGGCTCCTTTTTCACCATCTGAAATTGTCACCCCACACCTCTATCCACATCATTTTCCCCATCGATACCTCTTCTTTTCCAGCTTACTCTGCTCTTTGCCATGTCAGATGATGGGTCCTGACCCAAACGTTGTCCGTCCATTCCCTCCGCAGATACTTCCTAACTCACAGAATTCCTCCAGCACTTTTTTTTGTGCTCATCAGAAACCAATAAAATGTTAACTAAGGCTTTGTTTGGTCTGGGTGGGTACCAGATCCATTGGTCTTATTTAGAGAAAGTTGAAGTCTAGTGCACTGGCCAATGTTCACCTCTGAACTAATTATGGAGGATAATGTAGGAAAGTAACTGCAGATGCTGGTACAAATCGAAGGTATCACAAAATGCTGGAGTAACTCAGCAGGTCCGGCAGTATCTAGGAGAGAGGGAATGGGTGACGTTTCGGGTCGAGACCCTTCTTCAGACTGATGTCAGGGGGGGCGGGGCAAAGAAAGGATATAGGTGGAGACAGGAAGACAGTGGGAGAACTGGGAAGGGGGAGGGGGGTGAGGGGGGAAAAGAGAGAGACAGAGACAGAGGAACTATCTAAAGTTGGAGAAGTCAGTGTTCATACCGTTGGGCTACAAGCTGCCCAAGCGAAATATGAGGTGCTGTTCCTCCAATTTCCAGTGGGCCTCACTATGGCCCATGACAGAAAGGTTAGACTGGGAGTCGGAGGGGGAGTTGAAGCGCTCAGCCACCGGGAGATCAGGTTGGTTAAGGCGGACTGAGCGAAGGTGTTGAGCGAAACGATCGCCGAGCCTGCGTTTGGTCTCGCCGATGTAGAGAAAATGACATCTAGAGCAGCGGATACAATAGATGAGGTTGGAGGAGGTGCCGATGAACCTCTGTCTCACCTGGAAAGACTGTTTGGGTCCTTGGATGGAGTTGAGGCGGGAGGTAAAGGGACAGGTGTTGCATCTCCTGTGGTTGCAGGGGAAAGTGCCCAAGGAGGGGGTGGTTTGGGTAGGAAGGGACGAGTGGACCAGGGAGTTACGAAGGGAACGGTCTCTGCGGAATGCAACAAGGGGAGGAGATGGGAAGATGTGACCGGTAGTGGGGTCCCGTTGGAGGTGACGGAAATGTTGGAGGATGATTCGTTGGATACGCTGGCTGATGGGGTGGAAGGTGAGGACAAGGGGGATTCTGTCCTTGTTACGAATGGAGGATAATGTGGTCTTTTATCTCCTTGCTGTTTGTAGAATTTAGCCGTATGCAAATTTACTGTTCCATTCGCTTGTAAGAAAACTACATTAGAGCAGCAGATACAATAGATGAAGTATCATAGACACAAGATAGACACAGGTCGAGACCCGAAACATCACCCATTCCTTCTCCACAGAGCCTGTCCCACTGAGTTACTCCAGTATTTTGTGTCTATCTTCGGTGTAAACTAGCAGTTGCAGTTCCTTTCCATGCAGATGATTAGTATGATGTTGGTTATGAAATTCCTTGGGAGAGACTGAGATTGTAGAAGTATCAATATATTTATTTGTCAAAGACGAAGCCACAAAGGATCATTGCGACTGTAAGATAGCATATATTTTGTGTTCAGGAACAGAATTAACCTAATTGGGTTTAATTATGATGATTAAATGTCGAGAAATGTGTACGAGAGAGTGGCGTTCGTCATAGACTTCCAGGCCAAAGGCTGTGGATCCTCGGGTCTCCATTATAAAAAGTTTGAATTTGTATTCCAATTAATTTTTTATTCTTAAATTGTTGATGTGAATTGATTTGGTATTCTGATTTATCAGTTGTAAGCCAGCTATAACTCCATTCCTCAATATGCAGATTGAACAAATCACTAACCAAAGGCAGATCAAACTTTTATGATTTACTGGGTGGAATTTTCAAAGCTTAGATTTGATGATTTGGTCAGATCACTCGCTCAAGTTTTTCCATTTGAGAGCTCGATTTTCTAATCATGAATACAGATTAGATGCAGAATTTACTTCCTTTATCAATTATGATATACTCTTTTGTCTAAATAATATGTTATTGTATTGTTTATATGCATCTAATAATGGTAATGTACTAACCTAATGGCATTCAGTCCTGAATGCTAGTCTTGTTTAACAGTGGTTGAAATAATTAATTGAAGAACCATGATTAAGTAGGCAAACTTCAGAAATAAAATACTTGGGGCTGCTAACTAGGTTTCATATTGACATTTGATCATGTATTTCAAGAAAGGTATTTTTTCAGGCCATTTTTTTATTGTTGATTGTCATTCCAAAATTGATTCACCTGAAAAAGAAAATTGTTCAAGTAATCTCCAAATATGTCTGATGTTTATTGTAAAGCATCGAAATGCCATAATTAGAGATAATTCATTAGATTTATAATCCCACTTACTATTTCATTGGATAGGCTTTTCACTCAACATCCCAAATTAGCCTCAATTCCATCTCTTTGTTTCAGCTGAGGCATATGTTTGTGAGTAGGTAGCAGACTGTCTGACGGTTCTTCGTATGTGACCCAAAGTTGGTGTTTTCTTGTGTTGATTTTTTAAATCTCTCGTATCTGAATTTAAGGTATTTAATTTTAATTTTTATAGTTCTGGTTGATGAGTGGTCAGAATATTTTTTTAGATTTCAGCATATGGAATACTTTATTTGTATAAGGATTTGAAACTGAATGAGCATGACTGCAAGTAACTTTGATAATATTTTGTTGCACATATAATCAAACTTTTTATTGATTGGAGGTACAAAGAAATGCAGATGCTGGAATCTTGAGCAAAACAGTGTTGGAGGAACTTCGCTGTTCAGGTAGCATATGTGGAGGGAATGGACAAGGACTTTTTGGATTGTGACCCTTCAGATTGATTGTCGTGTGGGGGGGCTGAAAAAGAGTGGTGGGGGTGGGACGAGCGAGCGATAGGTCAGGGGGGCTGATTGGCAGATGGGTGGGGAAAGTGACAACGGGTTAGCGATTTATAAAGCAGACAATAGGGTGTCAGATAAGGAAAGAAGAGGACAGAAAGATCAGTATGGGAATGGGAAAATGTGTTAAAATGGTTAGCAACTGGGAGATCCAGTAGCACTTGGTGGATAGAGGGCGGGTGTTTGGCGAAATGATTGCTTAGTCCATCTTGGTCTTGCTGATGTAAAGCGGGGTGCATCTGGAGCATCAAATGCAGTAGATGAGGTTGAAGAGGTGCATGTGTAAAGGTTACTGGGGTCCGTGGTTGATGGTGAGGGAGGAGGTTTAGGGATGTTGTATCTCCTACAGTTGCAGGGAGAAGTACCTGGGAAGCAAGTGGGAAGGGATGAGCGAACCAAGGAGTTGAGGTGGCAGTCATACATCGATTGTCCTCTATCATTACCTACGTTCACTGGCCAATTTCTTGTTGAGGTTTGGCTGCTTTTATGGCACCTTTTAATAGTGCAAATTATGCAACACTCAGAATATCTTAAAAGTTACAGTAACCTGTTTACAATATCCTAAAATGCAGCATGCATGTTAACAAATGCCAGAACCTTCAATTTTTACCTTGAACAGACTGTTTTGTATGAATGACGTGGTTTTTAGGGCTTACAAAGGAACTGTTACTGTTGTGGTGTTTATAGACATGGTATGAGCCAGCCATTGAAAAATAATAGCTGCTACACTACCAAGAGGTGCTTTGCAGCATCAGGTTTTTATACTCAATTGAACATTTGGAATCTTGAGTTTAGAATCTCCAGCATCTGCAGTTGCCTCCGTCTCTGCGAGCATTTGGAATAATGTTAGGCCTTAATTTTAAATCACAGATTTTAGGTTTGTATAGAATTTAACGTTCTCCCCACCTAGCCCATCAAATATGCAGCATAGCTGCTCAGATATGAAGCTCAGTGGGCAATGATAGTTTATCAGAATCTCTCAAGTAGGATTTTATTTTGCATATGTCTGAACATTTAAATGTTCACTGTTGAGTCATAGAGTTGTACTGCTAATGAGCAGATCCTTCAGCCCACCGAGACGGTGTTGATCATCAGGCCTATCTATACTAATCCTAGCTGCCTACATTAATATCATGTGTAGGAAGGAACTGAAGATGCTGATTTAAATCGAAGATAGACACAAAAAGCTGGAATAATTCAGCGGGGCAGGGAGCATCTCTGGAGACAAGGAATGGGTGATGTTTTGGGTCTGAAGAAGGGTCTCGACCCAAAATGTCACCCATTCCTTTTCTCCAGAGATGCTGAGTTACTCCAGCTTTTAGTGTCTATCTTTGCATTAATATCAAATCCGTTTATGCTATGCTCATTCAAATACCTGTCCAGATACATCTTAAATGCTGTTTCTGTTCCTGCCTTTCCCATCTACTCTGACAGCGCAACACACTGTTCTGTGTGTTAAATGTTTATCTTTCAGTTTTCCTTTATACCTCCATCCTCTCCCCTTAAATCTTTGTCTTCTAGTTTTGGACACTCCTACCACGGAAACAGACTGCTATCTACCTATGCTGCTCATAATTTTCTATACCTCTAACATGTCACCTCCTTGGCTAAGAGAGGCAAGGATACCTTAGGCCACCTTCACCACCCCACCTACCTGTGTTCCACTTTCAGGGAACTGTGCCTTTGTACTCAAAGGTGTCTAAGTTGTGCAACACTCTCCTATGTTGTAGACCAGAGACTCCAATGGGATACAAGTTTCTCACAATTCATTGTGTATGTCCTGCACAATGTATGGGTGCGTACCATTTTCCACTATCCTGCTGCACCCCCATTACCTCTCTTCCCCGAACCATTTCCATCTTTCTCCCTCCCTCTTGCTTTACATTTCACTCATCACCTTATCTGAGGCCCTTTTGTCTCCTTTTCATCTCTAGCCTATGTTCATCCATCTGCCAATCAAACTCCAACTATTCATTGTACCAGGCTTTGCCCCGCTCATACCTCTTCCAACTTTCTCCCCACACTACAATCTGTCTAAAGAAGGGTATGTCGCAAAATGCCATCTTATCTATTCCATCCAGAGATACTGCATAAACTGCTGAGTTACTACCGCACTTTAGTTTTTTTTTGTAAATGAGCAATTGCAGTCCTGTCTGTCTCGTTAATGGAAATGACAATACAACAGAGAATCTAGCTCTGAACCTTGTGGCACAGTATTGCTCCAATCTGAAAACCAGCCGTCCACTACCATGATCTGCCTCCGACCACTAAGCCAATTTTGTATCCAATTGGCATGCCTCCCATGCTCCAACATTCCAGTACATGTGTTCTGCCATGTGGAATACTGTCAAATGCCTTGCTAAAGTCCAAGTAGACTATGTCTGTCACCCTGCCCTCATAAATCCTCATGGTCATTTAAAAAAACTAAATTAAATTTGTAATTTACATTTTTAAATAAAGTCATAACATTACCTATCTTCCATTTTTCTGGTCTGGTCAGTCAACTGTGTCCAACAAAGTTACAAACATCTCTGCCAGTGTTCCCAACAATCTCTCTTGCTTCCCATAACTTTCAAAGGCATATCTGGTTAAGCCTTGGAATTATTCACCTTTGCACATTCCAAGGCCTCCAGCACCACCACCTTCGTAATGTTAGTATACTGCAGCATATCACTTTCTCCTTCCCTGAATTCACTAGCTTGCATGTTTTTCTCCTGAGTAAATACAGATGAGATTATTTATTTAAGACCTAGCCTATTTCCTGTTGCTGTTCACATAGATTACCAGACTGATCCATAAAATGCCATATTCTCTCCCTAGCTCTCCTTTTACTCCTAACATAGGATAAACCTATAAAAATTTACAGCTATCTGCTAGGGATATCTCATGGTCCCTTTTTACCCTAATTTCCTTCTGGGGTGTATTCCTCTATCCCTTGTACTTACTTGCTTCATTCGCACCTTTCAAAGGACAAAATGCTGGGGTAACTCAGTGGATCAGGCAGCATCTGGGGAGGGAATGGATGGGTGATGTTTTGGGTCTGGATCTTTCTTCACAATAATTGTAGTGGGAAGCTAGAAAGTGGTGGGGGCGGATTTAGCAAATTTAGCAAATTTAGCGTAGATACAAGTGAGGAGGGTGTTAATTATTAAATGGGTGGAATGACAATGGAGAAGTGAAGTGTAAAGCCAGAGAGGGAGGGATATTGCCTTCTTTTTCATAACCAGACTCTTTACGTCCCTCGGCGTCCAAGATTCCCTAATTTTGTCACCCTTGCCATTCATTCTCACAGGAACATGCTGTCTTTGAATTGTTCCTATCTAAGCATCCCATTTGCCAAATGTACATTTACCTGGAAATCAACTTCTGAAAGTTACTATCTGATGCCATTGAAATTAGTCTCCCACCCGTAATTTAGGACTCTTAACTTGAGGATAAGTCCTGCCTCTTTCCATGATTATCTTGAAACTAATAGAATTATAATCACTGGTCCCAAAGTGCTGTAGGAAAATAACTGCAGATGTTGGTACAAATCGATGGTATCACAAAATGCTGGAGTAATTCAGCAGGTCAGGAAGCATCTCTGGAGAGAAGTGCTCCTCCACTGAGAGGCCTACATACCTTCCATGCTCTCAGTCCTGCTCCTCCCTGACCTGCCTGGTGGACTTGCTTGTTTTAACTTTTATATTTGGTTTAACTTTGTCATCTGATGCACTACTACTTTGTATCCCACTCTACCTGCCAGATTGGTTTAAACTCTCTTAAGCAGCTATAACAACCTCTCTCACCACCCACCCTCCTCACATGGTCCCCCTCCAGTCCAGATGCAACGTCTCTTGTATAGGTCATCTTTGCCACAGTAGAGATCTGAATGGTTCAAATAGCTGAAACCCTCCTGCTTGCACCAGCTCTTCAGCCATGCATTCAGTAGCATTATTCTTTATTCCTAACTTCACTAGCATGTCTTTGGAAATTGGTGATTTTTGTTTAAAAGTTCAGTTTCACAGGTGAATTGTGGATTCTACATCTCCAGTGATATGAAGTATACATTCTGCTATGGAATAAATCTAGGGAACGTGTAGAGATATTTTAGTCAGTAATGCAGCTGGTTGGATATTAGACATGCTGCCATACAAACGTTTATAGCTTCACTGAAGACCAGACTGGTTAGATGTTCTTAAAATTTAAATCATCAAATTATTTGTATTCACTTATGCCAGATGTTTTAGCACCACTAGATTTTTCTCACTCAATGATAATAAAAACGAACAGACACTTTTCTTTGCCACTATTATCACCAACCATCCGTTTATTTTGTATATCCTCAGATTAGCTTGAGTTTGTAAAATTAACTAATGAGTAACATGGCATCTGAAGTGAAATCTTCACATATATAACTTTGGCAACATTTTTATTTTCTATAATCAAGTTGCCACTGTATGTTTCTTTTTTTTTTTCCTAATCAGATGTGCAGCACTTTGGTCAACGTGGGTTGTTTTTAAATGTGCTATACAAATAAAATTGACTTGACTTGACTTGACTTGACATCTGTGAATGTTGTGTCCCATTTCTGCTTGCACTTTTCAATAGACAATAGGTGCAGGAGTAGGCCATTCGGCCCTTCGAGCCAGCACCACCATTCAATGTGATCATGGCTGATCATTCTCAATCAGTACCCCGTTCCTGCCTTCTCCCCATACCCCCTGACTCTGCTATCCTTAAGAGCTCTATCTAGCTCTCTCTTGAATGCATTCAGAGAATTGGTTTCCACTGCCTTCTGAGGCAGAGAATTCCACAGATTTACAACTCTCTGATTGAAAACGTTTTTCCTCATCTCCGTTCTAAATGGCCTACCCCTTATTCTTAAATTGTGGCCCCTGGTTCTGGACTCCCCCAACATTGGGAACATGTTTCCTGCCTCTAACGTGTCCAACCCCTTAATAATCTTATATGTTTCAATAAGATCCCCTCTCATCCTTCTAAATTCAAGTGTATACAAGCCTAGTCGCTCCAGTCTTTCAACATACGACTGTCCCGCCATTCTGGGAATTAACCTAGTAAACCTATGCTGCACGCCCTCATTAGCAAGAATATCCTTCCTCAAATTTGGAGACCAAAACTGCACACAATACTCCAGGTGCGGTCTCACTAGGGCCCTGTACAACTGCAGAAGGACCTCTTTGCTCCTATACTCAACTCCTCTTGTTATGAAGGCCAACATTCCATTGGCTTTCTTCACTGCCTGCTTCCTTTCAGTGACTGATGCACTAGGACACCCAGATCTCGTTGTACGTCCCCTTTTCCTAACTTGACACCATTCAGATAATAATCTGCCTTCCTATTCTTACCACCAGAGTGGATAACCTCACACTTATCCACATTAAACTGCATCTGCCATGCATCCACCCACTCACACAATCTGTCCAAGTCACCCTGCAACCTCATAGCGCCTTCCTCACAGTTCACACTGCAACCTCATAGCGCCTTCCTCACAGTTCACACTGCCACCCAGCTTTGTATCATCTGCAAATTTGCTAATGTTACTTTTAATCCCTTCATCCAAGTCATTAACGTATATTGTAAATAGCTGCGGAACCAGCACTGAGCCTTGCGGTACCCCACTAGTCACTGCCTGCCATTCTGAAAGGGACCCATTTATCCCCCACTCTTTGCTTTCTGTCTGCCAACCAATTTTCTATCCATGTCAGTACCCGACCTCCAATACCATGTGCTCTAATTTTGCCCACTAATCTCCTATGGGACCTTGTCGAAGGCTTTCTGAAAGTCAAGGTACACTACATTCACCGGCTCTCCCCTGTCAATTTTCCTAGTTACATCCTCAAAAAATTCCAGAAGATTAGTCAAGCATGATTTTCCCTTCGTAAATCCATGCTGACTCAGAATGATCCTGTTACTGCTATCCAAATGCTCTGCAATTTTGTCTATTATAATTGACTCCAGGAACTGATCCTGAATCTATAGAACATTGGAACTCTTGCCTTTTTCTTCAGCACTGTCAAAGAATCTGACTAACATAGTGGATAGGTCAGAAGTCCATGTTTACTTAAAAAAAAATGCTGCATTCTAAAAGCAAAATATAATAGTGCATGATTGAATTATTGCCAGCAGGTGTTTTATTGTGGCAAATGAACCATTTTGCTGAGAAGACTTCCACGACTATTTTTGTTTTTGGTTATTATTTAATGTGCCAATGCCAACCAATTTCATATTTGAATCAGTTGAATATGACAGTAGACCATATGTCTGTGCTTTAATCTGCTTTTCATAGAGAAATTCTTTGTATTATAGTAATTTAGGATATGTCTATTGATTTTAACTATACAAATTGTTTTTCAAAATTAATCTTTCCCATGAATGTAACATTTGATGTCTGCACATGTATGTGTATTCCCCTCCATTTCCAACACCAGGAGTTGTACATATAGATTAGCTTACAATTTTTTTAAATCTGTTGATAACCTGCTGCAACCAATATGTACACCGCACAGCATACAACAGGAATCAGTGGATACAAGTTAGAAACAGAAACTCTGATGTGAGGCTTGCTTTCTTTTGCAAATTACCTCCCCAACTCCATTATTGTACTAATTGTTTTTGTCAGTGTAATATCATTCAACTGCCTTGATCTTCATTGGGGAAAAAAAAACCTTGAATACAGGAGGGAAATAATAGCAATGTTTAATTAACAAGAGTTAGATAGAGCTCTAGGGGCTAGTGGAATCAAGGGATATGGGGAGAAGGCAGGCTGGGGTATTGATCGGGGACGATCAGCCATGTTCACAATGAATGGCGGTGCTGGCTCGAAGGGCCGAATGGCCTACTCCTGCACCTATTTTCTATGTTCTAATGATAGATGTAACCGAGAAGAAAAAGTATTAAGATTGAAATATTTTCACATGTACTTCAGTTTCTAAATTTTGTGAAGTCATCTGGAAATTTACAAATGTGAAAACTTTACAACTTTCATTAATTAATTGTTTTTGTTGGTTTAGCACTTGGTATTGGGGTATTAACATTACTGTGATATACCCAAATATTAATGTGAGACACTCTAATTGTACTACTTTGAAAATGAATTAATTCTCATAATGATGGAAACTTTCGAACATAAATGGATTTTAACCTCTTCTTGGAGATTGGACAATAGGACAGATGGTATGTGTTTTCCCACAGTTACCTTGTATTTGTTGGTACATTTTAGAACTATTAACTTATTTTGAAAAATTAATGTGTATAATTTAACATTGGGCAAAGATATGGCTTCATATCATTACGGTAACTAGAGTTTTTAAATTACAAAGGGGAATGACATTTAACCTGAAAATGTTCATATATTGGCTGAGGTATGATCGTATGATCAATATACAAGGTGAGGTTGGACAGAGAGAAAATTGTATCATTTCAGAAACCTGTATGTGTGAGGCTTTGTACAAGTTTGTAATGTCAGATTTGTAATTGTAACTTTTATAATAGCTGTAATGTTTAAAATATTCAAATGATACATGCTAGGATATGTTTGGAAACAATAGATCATCAAACCACATTTGACCAGACAGACAGGGTTTCAATGGTTCTTTATTGTCACTTATGCACCGCACAATGAAATTATTTTGCACAACCCACAAATACACAGTTGCCATATTTTGGTGCTGTTTTACAAAAAAAAATACCCAAAGTCTGGTCCACATGTTTGAAGCTCGGGTAAAACCCAGGCTTCTGCAGGCCCGCGCTCGACCATCTATCTCCTTGCCAGACCGCCTCTGTGTCGCGGGGCGCGCCGTCTACAGCCGACCTTGAAGGGACTGGAGGCAATACCCCGACCCTCTACTAGTCCACTCCTCGTGTCCGTAGTAGCCAGCGGCTTCCTCCATGAGTCTCCTTTCTTCGGGACTTCCAAGCTTCCCCTTGCAGGCAACAGCCCACCAGGCCCTTCTTCGCAGCGGTGAATCGGCATACCTCAGCTGGTGGCCCAACAGGTCTTTGTTGTCATCAGCTGCCAGGTCCGTGCTAGTTCTTGGCGGGCTGCCTAATGTTTGCAATGGCCGCTGTTCTCGGCCGCCTGGTCTGCTCTTGCACGGCCCAGCGGTGGCGGCCAGGTTCGTTCTTGCACGGCCCAGCGGTGGCTGCCAGTAGCTTCCCTTCTATGTTTTATTGAAATTTGTACCTTTATTTGGCATCTTCCTTGTGATTTTATCATATCATAACATATATCTACAGCCGGAAACAGGCCTTTTCGGCCCTCCAAGTCCGTGCCGCCCAGTGATCCCCGTACATTAACACTATCCTACACCCACTAGGGACAATTTTTACATTTACCCAGCCAATTAACCTACATACCTGTACGTCTTTGGAGTGTGGGAGGAAACCGAAGATCTCGGAGAAAACCCACGCAGGTCACGGGGAGAACGTACAAACTCCTTACAGTGCAGCACCCGTAGTCAGGATCGAACCTGTGTCTCCGGCGCTGCATTCGCTGTAAAGCAGCAACTCTACCGCTGCGCTACCGTGCCGTAAGGATGTTTTGATATTAGTTGCTGGTTTGTTGCATTCTGAGTTAGTAAAATATTTGTGCGGTGGCGACTTCGATCCTTCCCATTGAGTCGTCTACACTAGTCACCACTTCACGGAGGAGTGGAGTGAACATTCGTGATGCAAACAACAACAGAGATCTTCACACCGTTTCAGTTTAATTAGTCGTTTATTGAAGTAGTAATACAAACAGATTAGTATATCTCTAGTCATAGATCTGGTAAGAATTGTATCCCGCCACAGCTTCTCCGCGTCTGATGCATTACCTGCCTGCATTCCCAATTATACTGATAATTCTGGCTCCTCCCAGTCTATATATGCCCATTTTGCTTCATCTCACGACAACCCCCAAGTGCCAAAAATATTACAGCAGGATACAAAATGATATAATATGCTAAGACAGCTAGTAAACGCACATGGCTCCTACACACCAGCCCCTAATTATTCTAAGATGTAATGAAACAATTACTAATAAACATTAAAAGGAGCCATAAGAACTTCATACATAATCAAAATAAAGCGTGCACTATATGTTGGCATCTAGTCTACTTGAGTGATTCTTCAATCTTTAAGGCCACCAGTCTTTGCTGTACTCGGGTATTAGCTTCTAGGAGCATACAGATCTTCGTTATTGTTCTTTCCAAGATGTTGCTCTTAGTCTGAAGTTTAACTATGCACAAAACCTTGTGCATCTGGTATGGTCTCCAATATTTTGCCCATTAGCCAGGATCCTCTTCAATCTTCTCTTCCAGCTTAAGAAGCGGTCTGCTGTTAGTCCTCTAGATGCTTCATCTGCATGATTTTCCTTTGTGCTAACATATCTCCATTGTGATACATCAGTAGCATCCCTTACAAGAGATTCTGTTTGTTACAAATGTTTGAAAGCATTTAGTTTCGTCGTTGATGTATTAAGCACCGTTGTGTTATCGGCCCAGAAGATGGATATGTCTAGTTGAAGCTGTAATTCATTACGCAGCATTGTGTCAACTCTGACAGCTAGGACTGCAGCTGTAAGCTCCATTCTGGGAATCGTCATTATAAACACAATATGCACTTCCTTGCTATTGTTTTCCCGTCTTACATATGAAACAGTACCGCAGCCACTTTTGCTGGCGTCTGAAAAGTGGTGCAGCTGTGCACATCTGATTTGGCCAAAGCTTGCAGGCTTCATATCATATCATATCATATCATATCATATCATATCATATCATATATATACAGCCGGAAACAGGCCTTTTCGGCCCTCCAAGCCCGCGCCGCCCAGTGATCCCCGTACATTAACACTATCCTACACCCACTAGGGACAATTTTTACATTTACCCAGCCAATTAACCTACATACCTGTACGTCTTTGGAGTGTGGGAGGAAACCGAAGATCTCGGAGAAAACCCACGCAGGTCACGGGGAGAACGTACAAACTCCTTACAGTGCAGCACCCGTAGTCAGGATCGAACCTGAGTCTCCGGCGCTGCATTCGCTGTAAAGCAGCAGCTCTACTGCTGCGCTACCGTGCCGCCATGCACCAGTCCACTTTAAACTCCACAATCTTGTTGAGATCTGCTAGCCATCCTGTTCATCGCTGAGAGAAGATTTGAGGTATGTCTTCAACCGGGGTTTCTCCTTGCAAAGCTCCTGCATAATCAGCTTGGCTGGTAGAGTAAATGGTGCTAGAAATCCTAAAGGATCGTATATAGAGCCGACAACAGATAAAATGCCACGTTTAGTTTATAGTCGTTCCTGTATAGCAATTCTGAACTTGAACACATCAGTTTCAACGCACCCAACGTAATCCCAGTGCTCTCTCCACTGGCAGATTGTCTTTGTCTAAGTCCAACTCCTTGATCTCCTTAGTTCTGCCTTCCTGAGGAATGGATGTCAATACAGCACAGCTGTTGCTGATCCATTTTGACAGCATAAATCCTCCCATTTGGCAGATGGCAGCCAGGTCTTTTACCATCTGAACTACTGCTTGTTCCAAAGGCATGGATTTTAAACAATCATCTACTTAGAAGTTGTTCCTTACCGTGTTTGTCACCTCTTCAGAAAAGCGAGTTTTGTTGTCCTCAGCAGTTTTCCTTAATGCAAAGTTTGCACAACTTGGTGACGACACTGCTCCGAAAAGATGTACCTTCATCCGGTATTCAACAAGATCTTGCTACACATCACCATCGGGCCACCATAGAAATCGCAGATAGTCAATATGCTTTTCTGATACCTTGACCTGATGAAACATTGCTTTGATATCAGCCATCAAAGCAACCGGTTCGTGTCTGAATCTGATGAGAACTCCAATGAGTGAGTTGGTTAGGTCTGGACCCTGCAGCAGTTGGCAGTTAAGCGATGTTCTTTTGAAGACTGCACCACAGTCAAAGACCACCCTTAAAGTTCCTTTCTTAGAGTGATACACCCCGTGGTGAGGAATGTACAAGAGTTCTCCATCACTTTGAATCAGCTGATCCACTGGTACCCTTTCAGCATAACCATTGCCAATCATTTCTGTGACGAAAGATGTGTATTCATCATAAAACTTCTCATTCTTGCTGAACTTGTGTTTCAAGTTCTGGATTCGTTGCTCTGCAATGCAACAGTTATTTTGCATACAGGAGTTTTCTTGCTTGAACGATAAGTCTAGATAAGTGTCCATCTGCCATTCTTGCTGAACGATTCATAATGTCCAAGAACTTTACCTCTTTTCTGAACATTTCTTCCGTTTCCTTGCTGGTTCTCTCACTGAAGTCGTGATTGTATTGCTTGACCAGAAGCTCTTCTAGGTTTGCAATGGATAAAGCAGTAGGTTTAAAAAGATTGCAAAAGGTAGGTTTGTAGTCTTTGAGTGAAGGTCGGGAGAAGCAGCAGCAAGAACGACCGTTGGCTGGACTTGGTGAGTCACAGGCAAAGTAGGTTTAAAAAGAGTGCAAAAGGCAGGTTTGTAGTCTTTAAGTGAAGTTCGGGAGAAGCAGCAGCGAGAATGAGCGTTGGTTGGACTTGGTGAGTCACAGGCAAAGTAGGTTTAAAAAGAGTGCAAAAGGCAGGTTTGTAGTCTTTCAGTGAAGGTCGGGAGAAGCACATAGCTTCAAGTTCATCAGAGGAAGGCAGGTTAGGAGTGAGTGCAGGGATTGGCTGAGCAATTAAATTAGAAGATCGGTAAATTGGCCAATTAGTCAATTTAACAGCTAATATTAGCAAGGCTCGCTCAAGGGGAGTGGCTTGTCAGGGAGTGGCCTTATCGAGGGAAGTGCCTTGTGAGTAAAGTGCGAGTCTTTGGCGAGGAGGCTACACCTGATTTGAAACTTGTGATTTTTTTGACCACTGAAGAAATGGCAGGCAGGTTGGTGCAATGTGTTTCCTGCAGGATGTGGGCGGTCAGGAGACTGCATCTGCAGGAATTGTGTCCAGGTGCAGCTCCTGGGTAACAGTGTTGGGGAACTGGAGAAGCAGCTGAATGACCTCGGGGCCATCCAGGACACCGAGAGCTTCCTGAACAGGACTTACAGTGAGCTTGTCACGCCAAGGATGCAGGACAAGAAAGAGAAGGTGGGTGACTGGGAGAAAAGGGAGTAAACATGAAGTACAAAAAAATAAAGTCGATGAGCTTGAGGCTCGGTTAGATATTGGAAAGTTTGATGTTGTGAGAATGACAAAGACATGGCTGCAATGGCACCAGGGCTGGGAACTGAATATTCAGGGATATGCGACCTATCAAAAAGACAGACAGGTGGGCAGAGGGGGTGGGGTCGCTCCGTTGGTAAGGAATGATATTCAGTCCCTTGCAAGGGGTGACATAGAATCAGGAGATGTAGAATCAGTATGCACAGAACTGAGGAATTGTAAGGGTAAAAGGACCCTAATGGGAGTTATCTACAGGCCTCCAAACAGTAGCCTGGATATAGGGTGCAAGTTGAATCAAGAGTTAAAATTGGCATGTCGCAAAGGTAATGCTACAGTGGTTATGGGAGATTTCAACATGCAGGTAGACTGGGAAAATCAGCTTGGTAATGGACCTCAAGAAAGGGAGTTTGTGGAGTGCCTCCGAGGTGGATTCTTAGAGCAACTTGTACTGGAGCCTACCAGGGAGAAGGCAATTCTGGATTTAGTGTTGTGTAATGAACCGGATTTGATAAGGGAACTCAAGGTTAAAGAGCCATTTGGAGGTAGTGATCATAATATGATAAGTTTTAATCTACAATTTGAGAGGGAGAAGGGAAAATCGGAAGTGTCAGTATTGCAGTTGAGCAAGGGGGACTATGGAGGCATGAGGGAAGAGCTGGCCAGAGTTGACTGGAAAGAGACCCAAGCAGGGAAGACAGTGGAACAGCAATGGCAGGTATTTCTGGGAATAATACAGAAGGTGCAGGATCAGTTCATTCCAAAGAGGAAGAAAGATTCTAAGGGGAGTAAGAGGCGACCATGGATGACAAGGGAAGTCAAGGACAGTATAAAAATAAAGGAGAAGTATAACATAGCAAAGATGAGTGGGAAGCCAGAGGATTGGGACTCTTTTAAAGAGCAACAGAAGATAACTAAAAAAGCAATACGGGGACAAAAGATGAGGTATGAAGGTAAGCTAGCCATGAATATAAAGGAGGATAGTAAAAGCTTCTTTAGGTATGTGAAGAGAAAAAAAATAGTTAAGACAAATGTGGGTCCCTTGAAGACAGAAGCAGGTGAATTTATGATGGGGAGCAAGGAAATGGCAGATGAGTTGAACAGGTATTTTGGATCTGCCTTCACTAAGGAAGACACAAACAATCTCCCAGATGTACTAGTGGACAGAGGTCCTCAGGTGACGGAGGAACTTCACATTAGGCAGGAAATGGTGTTTGATAGACTGATGGGACTGAAGGCTGATAAATACCCAGGGCCTGATGGTCTTCATCTCAGGGTACTTAAGGAAGTGTCTCTGGAAATCGTGGACGCATTGGTGATCATTTTCCAATGTTCTATAGCTTCAGGATCAGTTCCCATGGATTGGAGAGAAACTAATGTTATCCCACTTTTTAAGAAAGGAGGGAGAGAGAAAAGGGGAAATTATAGACCAGTTGGCCTGACATCATTGGAGGGGAAGATGCTGGAGTCAATTATAAAAGAAATTGCGGAACATTTGGATAGCAGTAATAGGATCGTTCCGAGTCAGCATGGATTTACGAAGGGGAAATCATGCTTGACTAATCTGGAATTTTTTGAGGATGTAACTAGGAAAATGGACAAGGGAGCCAGTGGATGTAGTGTATCTAGACTTTCAGAAAGGCTTTGATAAGGTCCCACATAGGAGATTAGTGGGCAAAACTAGAGCACATGGTATTGGGGGTTGGGTACTGACATGGATAGAAAATTGGTTGGCAGACAGGAAACAAAGAGTAGGTATTAACGGGTCCCTTTCAGAATGGCAGGCAGTAACTAGTGGGGTACCGCAAGGCTCGGTGTTCGGACCGCAGCTATTTACAATATACATTAATGACTTGGATGAAGGGATTAAAAGTAACATTAGCAAATTTGCAGACGACACAAAGCTGGATGGCAGTGTGAACTGTGAGGAGGATGCTATGAGGATGCAGGGTGATGCAGGTTGTGTGAGTGGGCAGATGCATGGCAGATGCAGTTTAATGTGGATAAATGTGAGGTTATTCACTTTGGTGGTGAGAACAGGAAGGCAGATTATTATCTGAATGGTATCAAGTTAGGAAATGGGGAAGTACAAAGAGATCTGGGTGTCCTTGTTCATCAGGCACTTAAGGTAAGCATGCAGGTACAGCAGGCAGTGAAGAAAGCTAATGGCATGTTGGTCTTTATGACAAGAGGAGTTAAGTATAGGAGCAAAGAGGTCCTACTGCAGTTGAGCAGGGCCCTAGTGAAACCGCACCTGGAGTACTGTGTGCACTTTTGGTCTCCAAATTTGAGGAAGGGCATTCTTGCTATTGAGGGAGTATAACGTAGGTTCACTAGGTTAATTCCCGGAATGGCGGGACTGTCATATGTTGAAAGACTGGAGCGACTAGACATGTATACACTGGAATTTAGAATGATGAGAGGGAATCTTATTGAAACATATAAGATTATTAAGGGATTGCACACACTAGTGGCAGGAAACAAGTTCCCAATGTTGGGGGAGTCCAGAACCTGGGGCCACAGTTTAAGAATAAGGGGTAGGCCATTTAGTACAGAAATGAGGAAAAACATTTTCACTCAGAGTTGTAAATCTGTGGAATTCTCTGCCTCAGAAGGCAGTGGAGGCCAATTCTCTGGATGCTTTGGATGCTTTCAAGAGTTAGATAGAGCTCTTAATGATAGCGGAGTCAGGGGGTATGTAGAGAGGGCAGGAACGGGATACTGATTGTGAATGATCAGCCATGATCACATTGAATGGCGCTGCTGGCTCGAAGGGCCAAATGGCCTACTCCTGCACCAATTGTCTGTTGATATTCGATTGACAGCAGCAGTAGGGCAGCCATTTCCATCCCTGCTGTCGTGGTCTCTTCTCAGTTCACCATCCAGGGCAGTTCCATTTGTAACAGAGATTTCTGGATGGTCATCTTCAGTTTTGCTGGTGATGGATTCATGTAGATTTCCACCATCGACAAAAACTGTAGAGTTCTCTGTGGAACTAGTTTTTTCAGCAATTACTTTGGTTGAAACGTCTTCAAGGTGTGCTGGGTTTTCTGGTGCAGGATCCCCTGGAGTTTCCAGTTCTATCATCTCTTGATCTGAAGATTCACGATCTTTTGGTGCTAGTTCAGAGTTGGTCTCATTCATCTCTGTGCTCAGACAAGTATTTTCAGGACCAAATTCTCCAGCCAATGGATCAGCTTGGACAGCTTTGGAGGAAATGCAAGTTTCATCACTGGCCCCAATATGCCCACACATTTGAGATGGGAGAACAGCATCACTCGCAATTGGCTTTTTATTCTGTTTTGCATGTTCTCTGGCCTTCCGGTTTCTTTCCTCTAACTCTTCAATTAACAAATCTATGTCTTTCAATTGTTCTTTCCTTAGTCTCCTGATCTGTTCTTCTTCAATCTCACGCTGGCTTTTCAGGGAGGCAACCCATTCCAAGACGTAAGAGAACTTTGAAACTCCACAAAATGAAGAAAAACCATTTTCCGTTACAGAATCCATTCTGATGTCGCCACCTTGTGGCTGAACATCAGATCTAACCACAGACATACTTTTACGTCACTATCCCTTTAAGACATGTTGACGTAATATCGTATCTTCAAAGGAATTAAAAACAACTGATGATGCTCAAGGTCACTTCTTTGTTCTCAGCATTTCCAAAAATTTTCAGTCGCAGCTTTCCAATACAACTTCTGAAAGCCAACTTTTCCAATAAAGCCTAATGCTGAACTTACAATTCTTGTGTGAAGTCAGATTAGCGCAGTTAATGACCCTGTTCCGTCCAGTCGATTTCCAAGCTCCAGTCTCCCTCCTACTTTATCTTCACTCAGAGGTCAGCTCTTGATTTATTCACTCCGGCTGCGGTAAATTCTTACAATGTAGTGGCGACTTCGATCCTTCCCATCGAGTCGTCTCCGCTAGTCGCCACTTCACGGAGGAGTGGAGTGAACATTCTTGACGCAAACAACAGAGAGATTTTCACGTGTTTAAGTTTAATTAGTCGTTTATTGAAGTAGTGATACAAACAGATTAGTATATCTCTAGTCATAGATCTGGTAAGAATTGTATCCCGCCACAGCTTCTTCGCGTCTGATGCATTATGTTCCTGCATTCCCAATTATACTGATAATTCTGGCTCCTCCAAGTCCATATATGCCCATTTTGCCCATGTATGTGTTCATCTCATGACAACCCCCAAGTGCCCAAAAAGAATACAGCAGGATACAAAATGATATAATATGCTAAGATAGCTAGTAAGCACATGGCTTCTACTATTTGGTTAGGGAAAATAAGATTGTATGGTCTTGCGGAGGCTCTATATTGGAGAATGACTTGTAAGCTCTTGTACTCTCATCACTTTTGCAATAATAGTCTTGCATACCTTTGGGTTTCCTAAATGCTGTAGATTTATTTTATAACGTTTTGCTTTAAAGTTCATTAAAAATTTGCAGATGACCCCAAGATAGGTGGTATCATAGACATTGAAGATGGTTATCAAGAATGACATGATCTTGATCAACTTGGCACGTGGGCTGAGGAATGGCTCATGAAGTTTAATTTGATAAGGTGTTGCAATTTGGGAAGTCACACCAGGGCAGGATCCTGTCACAGTTAATAGTAGGGCACTGGGGAGTGTTGTGGAGCAGATGGATCTAGGGGTACAAGTACAAACAGGTTGAACACCGATTTTTCCAGCAACTGATGGTGTGCCACGCCCACCATCATCCAGAGAAAATATATGAGAGCTCAGTTGAAATTCCCTGAGCTGCTACAGGTGGTATTGCGAGTGGCGAGAGCTCTTTTGGGTAATGTCCCTCCGTCGCGAAAGAGTTATTTGTTTACATCTAAATATTGAAATCTCTCCTTGGCCTTGTCTAATTCTATCTCTGCTGACTCAATGTTTAAGTTTTTCGTGTTTCTACTCGGCCTGGCCCCCACGCACCACCCAACAACCCCTCCTTCCACCATTTTGTTCAATTTTCCTCTTGTCCTCTGAAACGCTAAACTTCCTGTCAAGCCTTTTCTAATTTACTGGGCACCTTTAAAAGGCTGCTTCCCAAAATCCCTATTCAATTATGCTCTGAATCTTCTATCCTAACGGTTTCACAAAGACAATACGGTAAACCCTCATTTAACAGACCCCCCCTCATGGATATTGGATAGAGCGTATAGACCTGCCCACCCATCTCTGGCTCACACTCTCTTTGGCTGTTTAGACCCCACTCCTGAATTGCAAGGACCAACTGCTTCTTCACCCAATGCACAGTCTTGTGACATAGTGGTTGTTGTGGCTCATGTTGCAGCCCTTTGGAACAGTGCTTTCTTCGTGCCGCCACCATCAACTAACGCGCTCGGTGACTCTGGGGCTTCCTCCCCTCTCACCTGCTGCTGTTTCTTGCTGTCCGCTTTGTCTGCTTCCCACAAGACTGCCATGGCCTGCTTTTCCCGTAGCTTTGTCCAATCGGCCTTTTTCTCCATCCCCCCCACCCTCCCCCCACTGCTGCCGCCTCCTCCTCCCCCGAAGTCGCTGACATACTCCACCTTGGAAGTGACAGCAGGTGAGAGGGGAGGGAGCCCTACAGTGATTGAACGCGTTGTTAGTCGGTGGCGGGGGCCTGAAGCAAACGCTGTCGTCAGGGGCTACAACGTGACCCGCAACAACAGCCATGTCACCAACCATGCGGTGAGTAAAGAAGGGCTCTGGTGCATCTTGCAAGTTGGGAATGGGGTCAGAAGCCAGGTCCCTAAATGGCCAAGGAGACGGTGGGAGCTGGGAATGGGTCGGCAGGTCATTATTCGCATTCCGTTTACATTTTATATTTGTTTTATTTAAGTTTCTGGCACTCCATGGTGCTTTAGAGATACGGGAGGAGTGTTATTAGCGGGGCAGCGGTGTATTGTCTTTTCATTATTATGTGACCGTTGTTGGTTCAGTTAAACGGATAATCCAGAAAGGTTCTGCTACCAAGGATGTTGGAAAATCGGTGTTCAAAGTTGGACAGTATGTTGGTGAAGCTACATTTGGAGCATTGTGTTCAGTTTTGGTAACCCTTCTGTAGGAAAATTGCCATTGTTGGAAACTGTGCAGAGAAGGTTTATGAGAATGTTGCCAGGACTCGAGGGCCTGAGCTATATATATGTATGAGGTTGGTCAGATCAGGACTTTATTCCTTGGAGCAACAGGAGGCCGAGGGGTGATCTTGTAGAGGGATGTATAAAATCATGAGGGGAATAGAGAGAGTGAATGCCCAGTGCCTTTTTTTCCCCAGGGTAGCGGAATCGGGAACTATTATAGATATATAGTGAGGGGAAAGATTTAATCCGAACCTGAGGGGCAAATTTTGCACATAAGGTAGTGGGTGTAGGGGACAAGTTGCCAGAGGAAAGTGTTGAGGCAAGCACAATAACAACATTTAAAAGATATTTGGATAGGCTCATAGATAGGAAGGGTTAGAGGGATATTGGTCAAACGCAGGCAAATGGGACTATCTTAGATGAGGCATCTTAGGCGCCATGAGCGAATTGGGCTGAGGACCCTGTGTCTGTGCTGTATGACCCTGACTCTACCGTTGTCTATACAGTAAATCATCATTAATTCATGGTAATATATTCAGCTCTGAGTCATTGTGCAATTTCTACTTGTGTGGAATTTTCTAGAATGTTTTAACATTCAGATACACTTCTTCAGCTGCTTCCAGGGTCACAGCAGGAGTGTTCATGCTGAGGCTCTGGGAATCTTTCTGATTGTAAATACTGCTTTTGTTATTCACCTTGGAGTTCCAACCTCAAAGACATTGCAAATATTATTATGGTTTGGCATGAGGCAGGGGCACATCACACCTCAAGGGAAAACATCAACAAGCACTGAAGACCATTGAAGAGGCAACAGCAAACCTGAGTGTGTGAGCTATGTGGTTGGAGCCAGGGTCAGTGTTTGTATATTTTCCACTCCCTTTAAACTCATTGGATTCACTAGAAAAATCCATTATACCACTGTATGGTGTGTATAATGTTAAAATAGTGAAATGCAAGTGTTTTAGGTGTTAAGAGGAGTCGGATCCAATAGTTCAGAACATCTGCCAAAGGTCTCATGGGTGTCAGATTATAGGAATTTTACTGTATTTATTTTTCATATTTTAAAGTAGGAAAAGCCACTGACAAGGAACATTATTACTATTAATAAGCTTGCTGCATTGCACAATACTAGATCTCAAATACCTTGATTGTTTGATAATTCCTTGACATATTTAACTTGAACAATATCACCTTAGGGACTCGAACAAGCTGAAAACTCCCAGTCAACAGGAACGGCAGTGTGTCAACAATGTCTGAACTGCGTGATCAGTTAGGTCCACAAAAATGGAACCTGGATGTGACTCTCGTCTCCTCTGTCAGAAAGAACCAAGATCAGCATAGTGATTATGACCAGGAGATCCACAAACTAATGAACTCCATATAGTGGGCAATCCTGGATTGTAAACTCAACCATGCTTTGAGGGAACAGGAACTCCTTTAAAGGAACTCAAGGACCAAGGTCCAGCAGAAAATCTGCAAGCTAAAGAAAAGGTGAGAGTGGAAAGAGCAGAAGGGCCAGCAAATTATAGTGATGATGACTTGTGGATTCTTAAGCATCATCATGGTCACCCACAACTAAATGCCCAAGGCAGAAATTCGGCTCTTCCAGCCCACTCTCTGTTCTTTGTTACAGATGTACTGTCGCACTATAGTCTTCAGTGCCTGTAGGTCGCTTTGTTTTCCCTTGAGTTGAGATGGAGTTTCTAATCCAAGAACACTTTGTGTTTGTGTTTAATTAGCTCCTGGATCTTCTGGTCCAACCAGACCTGATGTTTTCTCATATGGAGAAAATTATGTTTTCTCATAAACTTCCCCAGCTATTCTGTGGACACTGAGTAGCTCCTGTTGGCTAGGAATTATCGGATTGTTTGTGAGACTCAGTCTGAGAAGAGCAAAGTTAATGTGGTTTTTGACACTTTCTGGCATTGCTGTTGATTTGAACTGGGCTGGTGGAGATAACAATGCAGAATATTAGGTGGTTAGCTTAATGGTCATTGATGGTAGCCAAGGCTTGAGTGATGGGGAGGGAGTCTTGCTTGGTCAGTGAAATCGAATAGTTGCTAGTGCTGGGGTGTTGACATGACATATTTTGTGTTTGTGATGAAACAAGGTGTTGGTTATGACAAGACATTTGTGTCCAAACACTTTGTAAAGAGTTTGAAGAAGGATCACAATACAAAATATCACCTGTCCTTTTCCCTTCACAGATGCTATCTGATCTGCTGAGTTACTCCAGCTCAAGTGGCAGTTGGTAGAGCTGTTGCCTCATTGTGCCAGACATCCGGGTTCAATCTTGACCTTGTGTGAAATTTGCATTTTTGCCTTCTGGCCGAGTGGGTTTCCTCCCACATACCACAGATGTACAGGTTTGTAGGTTAATTGTGAAATTAACCCTGGTGTGTTGGGTGTGGATGCCAAAGTGAGATAAAACATGGGCATTGGCTCAAAGGGCCTGTTTCCATGCTGCATCTTTCAATCAATCAATGTCTTCTATCTCCATTTTGTAAAGAGGATTAATTTGAGGTTAACTTTTAAAAAAATCTCCTTCAACGGAGATGCGACCTTTTTCCGGGTCACATCTCCGTTTGTCCTGCGGCCTAGCAACAGGGAGCTGGCGGCCTCCAGACTTACCATCGTGGAGCTGGCTGACTTTGGAGGCTTCGGCTGCGGGCCCTGTGGACTGTGGCGTCGGGAGCTCACGGGTCCCTGGTTGGCGACCGAGTTTCGGGGGCTCCAGTGGCAGCGTCTTCGTCTGCCCAGAACCGTGGGCCTTGGGTCGGCCCGTTCACGGGGCTTTTCGACGTCCGGCGCGGCTTGGAATTGGTCGCGGGATCTTCCATCGCCTGGCGGGGACTTCAAGGTCGGGAGCCTCGATCAATGCACCGTTCGCAAGACTTTTCACCCGGCGTGGCTTTAAAAAAATCGGCCGCGGGATTTCCCGGCGGGGGCTTTGGAGTCGGGAGCCTCGATCGCCTCAACACACCAGTTTTGACTGCATGACCGCAGGTGAGAAGCAGGAAGGAGAAAAGACTTTCTTTTACCTTCCATCACAGTGTGGCGGTGCCTGGAGGAGAATCACTGTGATGAATGTTTGTGTTGAATTATGTGGTTGTGTGTTTTGTGCTTTTTTAGTGTTGTGACTGCAGGGTAACTAAATTTCGTTCACACTTGTTTTGAATGACAAATAAGTTATTCTATTCTTGCCAGAGGCTTTTTTTTGAAAATTGCCTTTTCTGACATTGGAGGATCATTGTTTCTCTTTAGGGACATGAGAAAGGGACTGAATACGTGTCTGAAGTAGATCCCTGACCCAAAACATCACCCATCCTCTTTCTCCAGAGATGCTGTCTGACCTGCTGAAATACTACAGCACTTTGTGTCCATCTTCAGTATTTACCAGCATCTGTAATTCCTTTCCACACATATGGTCTACTTTTGTTCAATTATTTAAATTATCTGATTGTTTTATTGAGCTGATATTCCTTTTTATGTTTGGATGCAGTTTGGACATTTGAGAGATGGCCAGGGGAGTGGGACAGGGGAAATTATTACTTTTTTTCATTGCAGTGGTGACTAAAGCCAAATAACTTGGAATGCGATCATATAAATGTAGTTGTTAGGAGTAGAGACCAACATAATCCTAGATATTTGAATTCAACTGTAAAATATGGCATAATTGTGGGGCAGAAAATGGTTTCTGCTAGTCTAAAACAGTAATTGTTCAGCCTTCAGTGCCTAACCCAACTGTTTTCAGCATTTCTATTTTACTTTGACTTCCACCACCCACAATTTTTTTATTTCCTGCTGGTCAAGATCTGACGATTAAATGCTCGTTTTTGATTATATACATTTAACATTTTAATAGGATTAACAGTAACACTTAACATTAATTCTGCAAATTATCTTATGATTTGGCTTGAGCCATCGGGCACTGAAACAGATTGAAAATAAAACAAAAACCGACTGAAATAGAAAATGCTGGAAATACTCGTCAGGTCAGGTAGCATCTCTGGAAAGAAGAACAATTACCTCTTCAGATGAACAATTTAACATGATAGGAAAAAGAGAGAGGAGGAAAGCTGCTTCAACGTAGGCCTTGAAACATGGTCACGTTTTATCACGGAGCGCTGATATGGTTGGTATTCCTATTGGTAAGACCTAATTGAACAGTTCGAGGCACAGTTGGAAGCATCTTCTGGAGACGAGTTTGTATGCGACAAAGGAATTTGCGAGCTTCAAGTATGCACATTGAAAGTATTTTTGAATTGATTGTACGCCTAATAAAATATTCAAACCGCCTTGCGTTCTTCGCTATGACTTCTTTAGAGTCTGCCGACCCACACATTGTACGACGAATCTCACTTATGTTTATTTTTTAAAACGTACAACTGCCTCGAAGTGCAATCTGGTTCTCTTCGGCATGAGAAAGTGCTGGTTGATTTCTCTGGGTTTCACTTGTGGCAGCGCGGCCTGGTGCCGAGCTCGCTCCTTAGTTGCTCTTCCCGTTCTTAGTTTGTACCCAGTGCCCTGAAAAGTGCCTGAAATATTTGCTGCATTTCATCAACAAACACCAGTCAATTAAATAAAGACAACCATTGTACAAGCATTTAAAATTTAAAAAAATAAAAAATGCGTTGCATGCACAGTTAGTGGCTGCCGGTGGGTCGGGGGCCGCTTTGTGGCATGGAGGCGAGGCGAGGCGCGGGCAGGCGGGCCTCGGGGTCCTGTGCCGAGGCCGCGAGTGCGTGCCCGCTGCGTGCTCCCGCCCCTCAGTCTCGGGTGCTGTCGCGCGGAGAGAGCTCCGGCCGCTTCTCCACGTTATCTCAACAAAAAGTCGGAACTTTTTCCTCTCCAGCGCTTGTTTCACAGCACATCCCCCCCCCCCCCCCCTCCTCCACAAAAAAAGAAACAAAAATTACAAAACATCAATTTCAACTCGCAAAAGAGGAGCGAAAATGCCAGCAGCCACCGCCACAAAAGCGGCCGAATCCCGATCCGCTTCCGCCGTCGGAGCCGAGGCCGCCGCCGCAGTGGTGAGTCTCCAGGTCGGACAGGGGCAGGCGGCACACCCGCAGAACGAAGCGCTCAGGCAAGTTCTCAATGTCATCGACAAGAAAGTGCGCAACATGGAGAAGAAGAAGGTAAGAGAGAGCACGGGCCTAGTTGAACCAGTGCAGGAGGCTTAGGCCATAATTTAAAATAAACGCGAGTCTAATTGGGACTCTGATATCGCAACAGCGATTTCATTTTTTTATGGTTTGATATTTAATCTGTAAATTGAATGCATAACTTGCTCCCTTCCCTCTCCAGATCAAATATTCGTTTCACAGGAAACTATTTCGAAGGTGGTGCCTAAAATTTAATAAAGGAATATGCTGCCCTGATAAACTCAATTTAATCTGCTCTATTTTTTCTTGATTAAAGTCCCATGTTTAGCACAAGCAAAATATGTCCTGCAATTTAAGGTTCTTCAATCATTTGTGCTTTAGAAAATAAAGGCATGGACAAGATTTGGATAAATGCCACTCCACGTAGGATGAATTTCAGGAAATGCCAGTTCACACAAGATAGAAATCTGGAACTCAAACCTTAATAGCTGACGAGGCTTGTTCATTGAAGTTTCAAATTGAAATTGAAATGTTCATTACATTTATTAAGTATTACGGATCCAAGGTAAGTAGAAGTTATGACTAGATGCATTAAATTGCAGGTGCTGGTTTACAAAAGTAAAGTGCCAGAGTAATTCAGCAGGTCCTCAGGCAGCATCTCTGGAGAACCTGGATAGATGACATTTTGGGTTGGGTCTGAGGAAGGGTCCTGAGCTGAAACATCACGTATCTATGTCCTCCATAGATGCTGCCTGACCTTATGAGTTACTCCAGCACTGGATGTCGAAATGTGGATGAGCCATGATTGGGTTGAATGGGAGAATGTTCTCAAGGAATTAAATATCCTTACGTTCCTAGTGCTTGACTATCCTTATCAGTTCTGTGACACAAGATTAATTTTATATGCCTGCAGGGCCCTTGCACTGCAGGTGAGATCATGACCCCTGACCCATACTGTTGCCATGCTGCGCCTTCTGGAGTGCAAGTGGTGTGTACAGGAGGCAAGCACTTACTACGGCTGTCAGTACAGCTGTCTTCGGTCCCAGCAGCCATTGAATTGTCGCAGTTTTCTGCCAGAATTCTGCCAGAGACTCTGAAGCCAAAATCGCCACTAAACTTGCAACACCTCAGTCCCAGCCAAAAATCTTTATGAATGGCACCACATAATTACAGTGCTTAAACACATCAGGCTGCTTAACTTCGTCCCAATAAATTTAGTACACCTGCAAACCTCATGCTACATGCTACAACATGCATACACTGCCTGTTGAACCATGCCAATCTCACCACCCCAGTATAATCCGCAACACTTCCACATTCTTGTAGAAGACAAGTTTCTGCAATTAGAGGTGGTAAGAACTAATGAAAATGGGAGAGACTTTTCTGCAGGGCCTGACCCCCATGGAGGATACAATGTTGGTCATTGTCAGAGAGACATTGGACAGGGCTGAATGAGCATTTGAATTGCCAAGGCATAAAAGACTATAAATGAAGTACTGTAGATGAGATTAATATAGCTAGGTTGTTGATGATCGGCAGGACACGATGGGCCAAAGGGCCTGTTTGGTGCTATATTCCTCTATGATTCTATGAAATGCTACTTGAGTCCTGAGTGTACTCACTATTCTTTATTTTTTGTTTCAAATTCTGTTTTTCTTTTTCTTTTTGGAAATAAAGGCCAAAACACCATTTGACATACAGCCCATTTTAATTTTCTATGTTTTATGCATCAGTACTCTTGTAAGTCTTTACAGTGATATTTAGCAGAATGTTAACATTTTTCTAAATAAATTTGTTTTAATTCTTCGTATCAAAGTAAATAATTCATCTCGTAGCTGAAAATAGGATATATTCCTCAATATTTCTCTGCTTGTGAAGCAGACCTTTTTCATTCCATTTTTCTATTTTGTTTCTACCTTTCTGGAAATGACTTATGGAATATGGTTCTCTCTGCTCTGGTATTTTCTCCCTATCCCCCAGCAATGTCTTTCCTACATTCTCCCTCCCCATACTCATTGATTGGGTGTACTAATTTGTCTTTGTGTTACTTTGTGCCATTTGTCGTAGCGTTCTTTGGGAGTTCTTTCTATGGTAAAAATGATATTTAAGTTTAAGATGTTCTTTTGATTACAGATGATAACCAGCTGCAGAACTCACCAATCACTGTTCTTTGGGGCTTGTAATAACAAGGAACTGCAGATGCTGGTTTATACCAGAGAAAGACACGTATGCCAGAATAATTCAGCAGGTCAGGTAGCATTCCTGAAGAATGTAGATAGGCGACGTTTTGGGTTGGAACCCTTCTTCAGACTGATCTGAAGAAGGGTCCCGGCTCAAAACATCACCTGTCCATGTTCTCCCGGGTTGCTGCCTGGCCTGCTGAGTTACTCCAGAAATTTGTGTCTTTCCTTAGGGCTTAATGAAAAAGAGCTTACTTATAGTTCCTTTTTCTTGCTTTGGTACACAGGAGACCAATTGCAGTGGCTCTGGGTGGGGGGGAAGAGGTACATGGTTTTACAACATGCCATGGTATTATAGCGCTAACAATGCATCTGATTCTTTTTGAGAGAGAATGGAAAGAAATCAAATTTCCATTTAGGGCAGCACCGTGGCGCAGCGGTAGAGTTGCTGCCTGGGTGCTGTCTAAGGCGTTTGTACGTTCTACCCGTGACCGCGTGGGTTTTTTGCGAGATTTTCAGTTTCCTCCAAAGATGTATAAGTTTGTAGCTTAATTGGCTTGGTATAAATGTAAAATTGTCCCTAGTGTGTGTCGGATAGTGTTAATGTGCGGGGATCGCTGGTCGGTGCCGAAGAGCCTGTTTCCGCGCTCTATATACTGCCAAAAAAACAAAATAATTAAAAGAAATTAAATGAGCAAGAAGTAAAGAAACATCAACATCTATAAAATTGGAAAGTGTATAAAAATGATCCTTTTGATAGTTGGACAGGAGGAAATTTTCAAGGAATGAGGAATGACTAGGATTTATGATTTTTGTTTCAACAAAAGAAACAAAATAGTGCAGATAGGGAAAATGAGGATCCAATGGCGAGGGACAGAATCAAATGGTCTGAGGAATTAATTCTGAAAGGGAAAAACTGGAGCAGGATATGGGCCAAAAGTCTCCTCCACCCTGGAGTTTTGACTGAGGATGCAAATGCATTGCTTGTAAACTTATAATGATGATAAACGTAAAAAGGTTGGAACATGCTTGGCCTAGTTGGCACCTCATCCTTCCCTCTGAGAGGATATACACAGTCATTTTAGTTTTTTGCTGCTGTGTAGCACGAACCTCTTCAATGTTTTGCTGCTACAGTTGACGGTGACTCATTACCAAACCTGCGTACGTTCAGCAGTTCCATTGTCAGCCCACCTTGATAACCATCTGCTGCTCTTACTGTGTCTTTAAGTACAGTGGCACTTTCTGCAGATGCACACAGCCTTCAGTGAAGCCATATCTGATCCACTGTACACAAATTTGGTCTTTATGTAAAGACATATGTATATGACGTATGTGTTTTTATGATACATTGATTGTGGGATGAGTTGCATGTGAGGAGAAAAAATGGGAAGGATTTTGCGTTGAAAATGGTAGGAATAGTAATTTCTTCACTTAGAAGTCAAGTTGTGGAAGCTTTGGAAAAGGCAAGTGAATTATATGACTTTGTTTGCAGGCATGGAGTTTAAAACCAAGGAAATAATGCTGAATCTTCCAGGTCTCTGGTTAGGTTTCATGAAGAATTATTCTGTACCTGGCTTGGAATTTTTTTTATAGCATTCCACAGAGTGTGGGGAAGATTTGCTGAAATTGCAGTTTTGTGGCGAGTTCTTAGAAATTGGGGTTTTCTCCTTGATGTACCTTTCTAAGAATAGAATAGTTTTATAAAAGGGAAAATTATGTTTGTCTAATTTACTGGGATTCTTTGAGGAGAATGGATAGGGGGGACCTGCAAATGTGTAATTGGACTTCAATAAGTTTTCAAGGAGGAAGTTGGTCAACAAGGTTCGGGCATGGTGAGTTATTGATAATAAACTGGTGTGGGTTAAAGATGAGTTAATGATCACAAAGAATGAAAATGGTTTTTTGATATTGTGTCATCGGGACTTGCTTCTGCACTGATCGGCGGGTCGATTTTGTGCCCTGTGGCTGGGGCTCTGGAACTCTGGCCCGGCCGGAGCCAGTATATCTGTTCCCATTGCTGATTGGCGAGTTAAAGTTACTCCCTGCCGCCGAGGGTCTGGAACTCCCGGCTGGAGCCGACTTTGCGGGCCGATATCTCTGCTGCCTAGGTGGACCGTTCTGACACCATTGGACTCCTCTCGGAAGCCGTGACCATTGTTGGTCTGGCAAAGCATATAATCCAGAAAGGCTCTGGAACCAACAATGCCAGAAAATCGCTTGTGGACCTGTATCAAACTGCAATGGCATGACTAGCAGAGCTGCAACCTCGCAGCTATAGTAACCAGTATCCAAACCTGATCTTGGGTGCTGTCTGTGTGGAGAGAATTCACGTTCTTTTTGTGATTAAATCCAATTCGCTATTTAGGTCCCTGGTTTCCTTCCACATTCTCAAGATTTGAGTAATCAGATTGTATAATTGTCCCTGCTGTATAGATAAATGGTGGAATATCGAAAGAAAAGGTTACAGGGAAATGTATTGTGGGAATGACGTACCTCTGAGCCAACATAGACTTGAAGGGGCTGGCAACGGCACAAGGAAAAATGGAACTAGTGGCCTAAAATGTCTTGCAAGCTTGCTTTGGATTCACCCTGGAAATATAGCAACATTGTAACCATGTGCCATTAGTGAGGCAGATAACAAAGTGCAATTTGCAGGGTTCTAACAATGGAGCAGTTAATTTTGCATTGTATTTAACTGCTCACATTGCCTTTTACATGCACATGACAATGAACACCAGTTGCTGAGCTGTTATTTTGATGATTCTGACTGGGTGTTGGGAATCCAACAAATTGAAGTGGAGATATGACATGAAGGCTTGGTCCAATCGAATGAATGAATAGTGGGTTCAGGAGAACCCAAACTGTGAACTTTGCATGTGATTGTATGCTGACCTGCTGAATTTAAAAAAAACGTAAGCATAATGTTGAAGCCTGTGATTAACTAGTGTACAATAGCAGTATTGTGTTTCATCTGCAAGTATAGTAATTTGTTATGTGCAAATTCCTCATATAACAACGCATGAACGCACTTTTCTGTAAAGCTTTTTGTCTTAAGGCCTCCTTGTAGATTGCACAAGAAGTTGAAGTTTTCCAATAAATTTCACAATTCAACCTTTTTTCCCCCCCAGCAAAACATCAGAATCTCAATCTTATTTTAAATTAAAACCAGTGGATTGCTTGCATTAATATTGGAGCTGTAAAAAAATTGCATTCAATTAAAATTGACACAGGTCCGACCACCCTTGGTTCCAAAGCTTCTCTGGATTGTCTGTTTTGCTGGACTAACAAGTCATGGCCTCCGAGAAAAGTCCAACGGTACTGGAATTATCTGTCTAGGCAGGCCACCGAAGGTCCGAGATACCAGCACGCAAAGTCGGACTTGGATGTTGGCTATGGGAACGGGTCTGCTGGCTCCGGCCGACCCAGAGTTCTAGATTCCCGGCCACGGGACAAATTCGACCTGCCGATTAGCGCAGAAGTCGCGTGAGGGCGAGATCGGCCGCTTTACCCGGCCAAGGTGCCACATTTTCAGCTTGACTTTTGGGATATAGTTCAAGTGCAGATGAAAGGAGGAACCATCAGTTGTTGAAAAATCGGTGGTGGACGTGTGTTGAAATCTGTGGCGAAAAAAATATGTACGATCTTATCTGTACAGTTATATCTAACTAATGATTTAAGTTTAATTGTACAATTAAATGATTGAATATTTAGAGGCTTTGATGGGTATGTATGCTCAAAACCAGTTGATGTTAATATGGGCCTTTTTTATTTACTCATTAATTTATGTGCAGTTTTTTGCTGATGTGCCACAAGTGGTTGATATTTTGAGGAATGCGAAAACCCCAAACTTGCTATTACAAAACAGATCTGCTTCTATTCCAATCTTAAATATTTAATACAGACTACCCAATGGATCACCAGGTGTTAGGAAGCGTTTAGGCCACCATTGGCTTCATTCTTCATGAGTCAATCTTAGGGCAAGCCCTGGTTTAACATTTTTGTGGAAATTTAAAACAAATAGTGCCAACACTCAGATCTGAAGTATTAACTTGCTCTTCGTAGAGGTGACTTGACTGAATTTATAACAGCATCCTTTTTGATTCAGGTGTTTAAAGTTTTATTTGAATATTCTTCTGTTTCTGTGAATGCCTTTTTGTTTCAATTGTAGCAAATCAATATTCTATTGTTATTTTTTTTCTGTTTTTAAGACACGTTTGGAGTAAAAAAATCCCACTTTATTTTGATGTTCAAACATACATTATTGCACTGTCACCCACACTTTTCTGATTTGGTAAGGAAAGGGTTTTATCGCACATCATCCAGTCATGCAGATGTGTGTTATAATTTAGGTTAATAATCTTTGTCGAGTTTTACTTTATTTCAAATGTGCCCAATTTTTTGTTATAATCCGCATTATTGAACGTAATATTTCAAGTGAGTGAATGAAAACTAGTTTTGGTGGGTGATTTTATAGTTGAAATGGATGCAGATAAACCATGTTTGTAATCTGTGTTTGCAGCATTTACTATTTAGTGCAGTCGGTTCAATTGAATTTAATAAGTGTTTTTATAGTTGTACAACATGGAAACAGGCCCATCTTAAACCTATATCCTCTGGTTCTTGATTCTCCTGGTCTGCATTCACCCTATTTATTTCTCTCATGATCTTAAGAACACTCATCCTCCTGCTCTCTAAGGAATAAAGTCCTATAGCCTGTCCAACCTATCCCTATAGCTTAGGGCCTCAAATCCTGACAACATCCTTGTAAATCTTCTCTGCACTATTTCCAGTTTGACTAAATCCTTCCTATAACAGGGTGATCAAAACTGAATATATTCAAAATGTGACCTCTTGTACAACTGTAATGTAACATCCCAATTTTCATGCTCAATACCCCGTCTGAGGAAGGCCTATGTTCCGAAAGCTGCCGACCACCCCATCTACCTGTGACGTCATTTTCAAGGAATTGTACCTGCACGTCTAGATCCCTATCTCTACAACACTCCCCAGGGCCCTACTATTCACCGTGAAGCTCCTCCCCTAGGGCGCCTAGGCTAGGTGAAGCTGCTGATCTCAATCCGGACCGAGGCCAGACGACAACTCTCAGACACCTCCTACTTATCCTTGGACCACCGGCGAACACCTGACCTTAATCACCAACACTATCACTGATCTCACCAATTCCGGCGCTCTGCCCACTAATGCCTCCAACCTTATTGTTCCCCAGCCCCGCATGGCCCGATTTTACCTTCTCCCGAAAATCCATTAACAGAACTGTCCTGGCAGACCCATTGTTTCTGCCTGTTCATGTCCCCTACTCCCAATTCCTCCGTCTACGCCGCATCTGCGCCCAGGATAAGTTGTTTCACACTAGGGCATCAGAGATGTCCTTATTCTTTAGGAAACGGGGCTTCCCCTCTTCCATTGTAGATGAGACTCTCACTAGGGCCTCCTCTATATCCCACATCTCCACTCTTGCTCCCCCTCCCCCCATTCGTAACAAGGACAGAATTCCCCTTGTCCTCACCTTCCACCCCATCAGCCAGCGTATCCAACAAATTATCCTCCAACATTTCCGTCACCTCCAACGGGATCCCACTACTGGCCACATCTTCCCATCTCCTCCCCTTTCTGCATTCCACAGAGACCGTTCCCATCGTAACTCCCTGGTCCACCCGTCCCTTCCTACCCAAACCACCAGGCACTTTCCCCTGCAACTGCAGGAGATGCAACACCTGTCCTTTTACCTCCCCCTCAACTCCATCCATACCCAGTCTTTTCAGGTGAGACAGAGGTTCACCTGCACCTCCTCCAACCTATTCCAGATGTCAACTTCGCTACATCGGCGAGACCAAACGCAGCCTAGGCGATCGTTTCGCTCAACTCCTCCGCACAGTCCGCCTTAACCAACCTGATCTCTGGTGGCTGAGCACTTCAACTCCCCCTCCCACTCCCAGTATGATCTTTCTGTCATGCGCCTCCTCCAGTGTCATAGTGAGGCCAACCGGAAATTGGAGGAAAAGCACCTCATATTTCACTTGGGCAGCTTACAGCCCAGCGGTATGAACATTGACTTCTCTAACTTTAGATAGTTCCTCTGTCCCTCTCTTCCCCTCCCCTTCCCAGTTCTCCCACTGACTCCCTGTCTCCACCTATATCCTTTCTTTGTCCTGTCCCCCCTGACATCAGTCTGAAAAAGGGTCTCGACCCGAAACATCACCCATTCTTTCTCTCCAAGATGCTGCCTGACCTGCTGAGTTACTCCATCATTTTGTGATACCTTCGATTTGTACCAGCATCTGCAGTTATTTTCCTACTCAATCTCATCTGGACTTCCTCGCTGATTGCGGTTGGGGCTCTGGAACTATGACCCGGCTAGTGCCGACAGATCCGTTCCCATGGCCGACTCTGCAGCCCGGTATCTCGGCTCCCCAAGGCCATAACCTCTGGGTCTGGCAAAATGAATAATCAAGAAATGCTCTGGAACCAAGGGCGATGGAATATCAGTGGTGGACCCGTGCTTCGAATTTCCATCCTGTTCTCGCCTACTTGCTGGACATATCTGATTCTTCCCCTTCTTGATCTTTCTCACAGAAGATAAACAAGCCACAAATAGTAATTACAATCCTACAAGCTCCAACAGCTCTCCTGGCTATACTATATCCCTTCCTGCCTTCACCTTGTCCCTTCGCGCCATCTGATAAGATTACACTCTGTTTTCTTATTCCTCCTTTTCTTTTATTGTTGATTAATTGGAAGTTAAGTTAGGAAAAGGGGACGTACAACGAGATCTGGGTGTCCTAGTGCATCAGTCACTGAAAAAAAGCATGCAGGTACAGCAGGCAGTGAAGAAAGCCAATGGAATGTTGGCCTTCATAACAAGAGGAGTTGAGTATAGGAGCAAAGAGGTCCTTCTGCAGTTGTACAGGGCCCTAGTGAGACCGCACCTGGAGTACTGTGTGCAGTTTTGGTCTCCAAATTTGAGGAAGGATATTCTTGCTATTGAGGGCGTGCAGCGTAGGTTTACTAGGTTAATTCCCGGAATGGCGGGACTGCCATATGTTGAAAGACTGGAGCGACTAGGCTTGTATACACTGGAATTTAGAAGGATAAGAGGAGATCTTATCGAAAGGTATAAGATTATTAAGGGGTTGGACACGTTAGAGGCAGGAAACATGTTCCCAATGTTGGGGGAGTCCAGAACAAGGGGCCACAATTTACGAATAAGGGGTAGGCCATTTAGAACTGAGATGAGGAAAAACTTTTTCAGTCAGAGAGTTGTAAATCTGTGGAATTCTCTGCCTCAGAAGGCAGTGGAGGCCAATTCTCTGAATGCATTCAAGAGAGAGCTAGATAGAGCTCTTAAGGATAGCGGAGTCAGGGGGTATGGGGAGAAGGCAGGAACGGGGTACTGATTGAGAATGATCAGCCATGATCGCATTGAATGGCAGTGCTGGCTCGAAGGGCCGAATGACCTCCTCCTGCACCTTTTGTCTATTGTCTAATTGATTGACGAGGAACAGGAGCAGCTGAAATGTCATGCTTCCTCACCCATAATGAACCAAGTCTTTCAACTCCCCTTCTATCTTCTCTGCATGCATTCTAAACTGGGAAGAAAAGCCCTCTTTTCCTGGTTAGAGAATTCCTGCAATCCTCACCTTGCATCTCACTGGCCTCCTACATCTCCAGGAATATATTACCACCGGACCCCATCTATTCCCCTCCCCATCTTAGTATTTCAAAGGATCTGTTTGCATCGCTCTGCGTCTGTTCTGCTCTCCCCACCAACGATATCCCATCTCAACACAAAAGTTAATTCTTTCTCATTTTACGTATACTGTCTACCAGCTAAAAGCAATTTCTTATTTTATATCTTGGATACTCTGCGTTTTTATTCTCATTATACAACAATAGGCTCACAATTGGCATGAGTCATTTACATTCTTTTGAGGGACAGACTGGGAAAGAAACAGGCTGGATTGCGTCTGAATTTCGTTTATGTCAAGTGGCTCTGCTCTTTACAAATGGAAATTGGCTATTACTTGTTAGTAAGATATACCAGATACTCTGAATCTCATGCATATTTTTCTTGTTCCTGGCCCACACTCTCCCTTGAGTAAGAACATATTTTCTGTATATCAGCGAAACCAAGCGCAGGCTCAGCGATCGTCTCACTGAACACCTCTGCTCAGTCCGTCTTAACCTACCTGATCTCCCGGTTGCTCAGCACTTTAATTCCCTCTCCCATTCCCAATCTGACCTTTCTGTCCTGGGTCTCCTCCTTTGTCAGAGTGAGGGCCCAGCGCAAATTGGAGGAACAGCACCTCTTATTTTGCTTGGGTAGCTTGCACCCCAGCGGCATGAACATTGACTTCTCTAACTTCAAGTAGCCCTTGCTTTCCCTCTCTCTCCGTCCCCTTCCCTTTCCCAGTTCTCCCACCGGTTTTACTGTCTCTGACTACATTCTATCAATGTCCTGCCCACTCCCCTGACATCAGTCTGAAGAAGAGTCGACCCGAAAGGTCACCCATTCCTTCTCTCCAGAGATGCTGCCTGAGTTACTCCAGCATTTTGTGTCTACCTTCGATTTAAACCAGCATCTGCAGTTCTTTCTTACACATATTTTCTGTTGTCAAGCTTGTTAAAATTAGCCGTACTGAATATGTGGTTGCAGTGGTGTTGGCCAATTTACTTTCAATATAGCTTTTGACAGACTTTGTCAGTAAGTAATTTCTGCATGTAGATTTTACGTGAAATTGTTCTGCACTCTTTCCAGCTTAATGGCATCTTTTCTATAGGATGATCAAAACTGAACATATTGCTCCAAGGGTAGCCTCACCAGCAACTTGAACAACTGCCACATAATGTCCCAACATCTATGGTCAATTCCCTGAATGCCACATGCCGAAAGCCACCTTCACCATCATGTCCACCTTTGATGCCACTTTCAGGGAACTATATACTTGCACTCCTAGATCTGTGTTCTCTACAACACCCCTCCCTCCATGACCCCACCATTCACTGGAAAATTCTGGCCTGGTTAGACTTCCCAAATGCAACACCTTGCACTTAGCTGAATTAAACTCCATTTGCCATTCCTTGGCCAAATTGCCCAGCCAATCATGTTGTAATTTTGGAGCAAAAAAACCCCAACTAAATTGCCAGTCAAAAACACAGCTGGTCAGGCAGCATATTTGGAGGGAAAGAATAGACGATGTTTCGGGTTGGGACCCAGTAATTCTTGATATTTATCTTCATTGTCTAAAAGCACCGATTTTAATGCCGTCTGCAAATTTAGTAGATAGGATTAAAAGGATAATTTCCAGGCAAGCAGGCCATCACAGATGGGATACCAGATGGGATACTGCTTAGATCAGTGCTTGGCGCTTAATTTCAGTCTGAAAATCGATTTAAAAAAAAAAAAAAAAAAAAAAACATTACTTCGTTTGAAGTAAGATTTGCCTTGCATTGCAGGTGGATTTTGGAAACGGTTGGGAGAATTAAATATAGGTGCAATCTGATGTGCTACTTTCTCACTTTGACTGGATTGACCGGTGGTAGTATTATTTTTCTAGCCACAATTTCCTCCTTGAGATTCAGTGAAAAAGCCGTGAGGTGGTACTTGTAACTTGCTTCTAGTTCCTTCTCTTACCCATTCTTCCACAGGATATATTTTAAATTGCTGTAGGAAAACTTAAACATCTTGCTTTTAGTGAGGTGCCTATCTGATGGTTTTATTTCCACTATCTCGACTTACTCATCCCTTTCTTTTCTTTGCGGTTCCTGTCCTGACATTCTGTGTAGCCTCACCTCAGTTTTGCATATATTTAATGCTGCTCTTAACACAATCTCTTATTCTTTCCCCCTGAACCACTGTTGTATGATGTCTTGAAAATAATTTAAAAGAATGGAGTAAATTCCTAGGCATGAAGCCTGAAATTGTAGAATGAGTAAAACTCTGCTTCTGATGACTCTCAATGCCTTGTGTTACCCATTTTTTCAACTGCTGAATCTTTTTATAATTTTTGTCCCATTAGAAAAGATTTTCAGAATTTTTTCCAAATACTATTAATTTTAATAAGGAAGTCTAGCTTTCTTCATAATGCCGAAGGAATTCCACGCTAAATAGTCTCGAGGCAATGACAAGGATATGTGTAGTTTGTGCCAAGGCTTGCATGTTATAATGGGCTACATAGCAAAGGCAGGCAGTATCGCTGGCAACAATGGGCCCTGACCTGATGAACTCTGCATCTACGTCTGCTTTGAACAGAAAGTCAGTGATGCAATGCCACCCGCCATGCCAGTTTTGGGTACGCCTGTACCAATGGTTACTGAAGCAGGTGAAAGATCGTCTTTCCTGAGAGTGAAACTGCAGAATGTAACTAATCAAGATGGAGTCACTGGCTATAGAGCAGCTGGCAGAGGAATTCACAGACATCTATAACCTACTACTCCTTTCTGAGGTCCTCACCTGCTTCAAAGAGACCGCTATCTGGTGCCGAAGAAAAGCAAGGTGGTATGCCTTAGCCTTAATCCATTGCACAAAAGCATATGCTATCTCCATGGCATTAAACATATCTCTGGAACACCCAGACAACAAGGACTCCTACGTTAGACTCCTATTTATCGACTCTAGCTTTGTCTTCAATACCATAATCCAATGAAATCACTGCGACTAGGAATCAACTCCCCCCTCCCCCCCCCCCCAGTGCCACTGGATTCTCTACTTTCTGACCCATAGACTTCACTCAGTGAGAAGTGACAACTCCACAATAACTTGCATCACCAGTGTCCCGCAAGGTTGCATTCTGAACGTTCATCCCGTGAGCTAGGGCACGGTCTGGTTCTCCTCTTCCTCATTGTGAACATTGGACTTTGTCTCTGGAACTGATGCGCTACAATGCTGAGAGCTGTATTGTACACTCTGCATCTTCCCCTTTGCTCGACTTATTATACCTAAGTTTGAACTGATGATTGCATCTATAGGAAGGAAAACTGCAGATGCTGGTTTAAATTGAAGGTAGACACAAAATGCTGGAGTAACTCAGCGGGTCAGGCAGCATCTCTGGAGAGAAGGAATTCCTCCAGCATTTTGTGTCTACCTTTGATTGTATCTATGTTTGGTATACTATGATATGTGTATATATGTTTGGATAGGATGCAAAACACCCTCCCCCACAACTCGTGCAGATATATGTATAACATGTGGACCTGCAAAAAAGTTTTTCACTGAACCTCGATCTATGTGACAATAAACCTATTAGGTTATTTTTCTAACCTTTTGTGCTTTTAACATAAAAACAATAAATATTTTAATAACAGTTTAGTAAAAAGTTATTCTTTCGTAGATTTCTCTTTGTGTAGGCGTCTGCATTATGTTGTCTAAGATCTTGTAGTTTGGACATTGCTGCACCTCCTAAGCCTTTTTAGGTCAGAGGAGTAGTTGTGACATGCACCATTTAAAAGCCATTGACAGGTACATGGATGAGAAAGGTTTAGAGGGATATGGGCCAAATGCGGGCAGGTGGCAACAGTGTGGATGAGGCATCTGGGTCGGCATGTGCAAGTTGGGCCGAAGGGCTTGTCCGTGCTGTATGACTATGACATAGATCATTCACATCCAGTACAACTGAGTGTGGGTGTCAAGGCCCCTAATCCAGCCAGTTTTAGCTTATAAATTTTCAAAAGGCACACTTTTGTTCATTTTCATGCTCTACACTGCCAGATTTTATAAGATTCCTTATGCTCTTCAGAGATTGCATTGTGCATACAAGTTAAATTAACTGTTACAGTTTGTAATGGATTAAGCATCTGAATGCAAACTGAATGTGAAGCCAGTATTCTGGGCTTTTTCGGATTGAGTTGTGGCACATATTATAATCTAAGAAAGGTGGGGGATAAAGAGATATTGTCCAATGACTTGAAATGACGAACAATCTAGACAACTTTTTGTTTTCTAGTCATTGTATTGTGAAGACTGCTTATTTGCTGCGCTGACATATTTTCAGGATTTTTATTGAGAAATTCATTTTTATTAAAGGGCAAACTGGATGACTACCAAGAAAGACTTGACAAAGGAGAAGTACTTAACCAAGACCAACTGGTGAGTAGACATTGACATTTAAAAAAATCCTGCAAATGTAAAAACTGAACGTCATTTTTAGGAGACAGCATCTTTTTTTTGCAATATCTGCCTTTCTCCAGACCCGTATTTTGCTAATGAAATTCAAGGGAAGATTATATAGAAGTTTCATGCTTGAGATTGGGTAAACTGTATGTGCAGGCTGAAATCTTTTACAGACATTAAATTGTCCTATATGCCCAATGAGGCTTTGTTTTTAAAAGCTTATTTTAAGCATGCAAAGCTTAAGGAAAACTTTGTGCATTTTTACACTTTTTGAAGACTTGCTAACTGTTTCCTTTTTATACTGCAAGAGCTTCCTATTGTCCGTCCTGAATTTGGAAGATCTGTTGGTATAAAGGAGTGGATGAGAAAGTAGAACAACATAGAACTAATGTGAAATTCAAAATTAAACTAACCTTGATATTTCATAAATGGCAAGTTATAAAATTAGTTGAAATAGGACCATAGAGAAACAGAAAATAGGTGCAGGAGTAGGCCATTCGGCCCTTCGAACCAGCACCACCATTCAATATGATCATGGCTGATCGTCCAAAATCAGTACCCTGTTCCTGCTTTATCTCCATATCCCTTGATTCCGTTAGCCCTAAGAGCTATATCTAACTCTCTCTTGAAAACATCCAGTCAGTTGGCCTCGACTTCCTTCTGTGGCAGAGAATTCCACAGATTCACAACTCTCTGGGTGAAAAAGCTTTTCCTCATCTCAGTCCTAAATGGCCTATCCCTTATTCTTAAACTGTGACCCCTGGTTCTGGACTCTCCCAATATCGGGTACATTTTTCCTGCATCTACCCTGTCCAATCCTCATGTTTCTATAAGATTCCCTCTCATCCATCTAAATTCCAGTGAGTAAAAGCCCAGTCGATCCATTCTTTCGTATGTCACTCCCTCAATAGCAAGAATGTCCTTCTTCAAATTAGGAGACCAAAACTGCACACAATACTCCAGGTGAGGTCTCACCAGGGCCCTGTACAACTGCAGTAGGACCTCCTTGCTCCTATACTCAAATCCTCTTGCTATGAAGGCCAACATGCCATTTGCTGTACCTCCATGCTTACTTTCAATGACTGATGTACAAGGACACCCAGGTCTCGTTGCACCACCCCTTTTCCTAACCTGATACCATTTGGATAATAATCTGTCGCCTTGTTCTTGCCACCAAAGTAGATAACCTCACTTTTATCCACATACTGCATCTACCATGCATCTGCCCACTCACTCAACCTATCCAAGTTACTCTGCAGCCTTATAGCATCCTCCTCGCAGCTCACACTGCCACCCAGCTTTGTGTCATCCACAAACTTGGAGTTATTACATTTAATTCCCTCGTCTAAATCATTAATATATATTGTAAATAACTGGGGTCCCAGCACTGAGCCTTGCGGCACCCTATTAGTCACTGCTTGCCATTCTGAAAATGACCCATTAATTCCTAATCTTTGCTCCCTGTCTGCTAATCAGTTCTCTATCCGTGTCAATACCGTACCCCCAATACCATGTGCTCTAATTTTGCACACTAATCTCTTGTGGGACCTTGTCAAAGTCTTTTTGAAAGTCCAGATACACCACATCCACTGGCTCTCCCTTATCCATTCTACTTGTTACATCCTTAAAAAATTCCAGAAGATTAGTCAAGCATGATTTCCCCCTCATAAATCCATGCTGATTCTGACCGATCCTGTCACTGCTTTCCAAATGTGCTACTATTACATCTTTAATAATTGACTCAAACATCTTCCTTACCACCGATGTCATGCTAACTGGTCTATAATTCCCTGTTTTTTCTTTCCCTCCTTTCTTAAAAAGTGGGGTTACATTAGCCAAACACGTGGTTAAAATGCATGCATTTATGCATACATAACTGCATTCTTACTGCTTGCTTTTGTATATGCCTGAATATTAATTACAGCCAATAAAGAACTCTGCTGACAACAATTAAAAAACTCTGCTGACAATATTTTGGATTGTTTTCTAAGAAATTGTTAAGTTCTCAATATATTTTCGTGCATTGATTGGGAATATGTTCTTTTCAATTAATCAGTAGACTTTAAGTTGATCAGCACAGCAACAGAACCATTGGCCAACTATGTCCGCTCCAACTGTTACACCACTTGTGCAATCCTGTTTACTCACGTTAAATTGGTAGTCTGTTATGAATTGGTAATCCAAGCTAGTTTAGATAGTTAAATGTTGAATGTTTGCCTTCTATCTCAGGCAGCTCACTTCAGATTCCAAAAATACACTGGGATGGGGTGAAATATCTCTTGCATCCATTCTAAACTTACTTCCCACTTCAAACCTATGCTCTCCTGATGGATTCCCATTAATAGGGAAGCAATACTCAATATCTACTTACTTCTCCCCTCTCAAAATTTTGTACATCTATCATGAGGATGATTGGGGTTATCCTCAATCGCATCTGCTCCAGGGGAAACAAACCTGTTTTATCCAATCTCCTTAAAATTAAATGCTCCTTGTAATCTCCTCTGCACTCTCTCCACAATCACACCCTTCCTATAATTTTGTGACCAGAATTGCATGTGGTAATCCAAGTACAAACTATTATGAAGTTGTAACACAATGTCCCAGCTCTTGTATTCTGTGCTATGGCTGACGAAGGTAAGAATCTAATGTGATTACTTCCCGGCCCTTCCACTTGTGCTGCCACTTCGAGGGATTAATTGATTTGTACCCCAAGGTCCCTCTGATCATCAAAAGTCCCCAAAGCCCTCCCATTTTCTTTTCATGTCCAATCCATGTTTTCAGTCCCAAAATGCATCACCTCACACCTGATGAAGATCATACTTATCCCTGTCTATAACTAAGTGAAACAATGAGAATTGTTACTACTATCCCTAAAAAGGCACTCCCACTGACTCTTCCACCACTTGCTTGGCTTCATTTCCCAAGATTAAATCCATTTCTTTAGTCCAATTCTCTTAAGGCCTCATCTCTCCTAGGACTATCTACATGCTGGCTCAAAAAAAATCTCTCCTGGGTGCACTTCACAAATCTTTGCGATCCAAGCCCCTTGCATTAAGGCAATCCCAAATTGAAAAGAATATTCAACATTTTGAGATTTAGTGATAAAGTTGAATATATTTACTGAAACTGACAGCATTTCTTGATATTAACTTCTAATTATATCTACTGCTCTGACACAAGAATAGATCTAAAGACCTAATTAGTGGATGAAAGTGAGGTTTATAGGGATTTCTTGGATGTTAAACTTTCAAAGTTAAACCATTCTTCTGTTGGCTTGAATTCTAAATTCTAAAGCAGACTATTATCTGAATGGTGGCCGATTAGGAGAAGGGGAGATGCAACGAGACCTGGGTGTCGTGGTACACCAGTCATTGAAAGTAGGCATGCAGGTGCAGCAGGCAGTGAAGAAAGCGAATGGTATGTTGGCATTCATAGCGAGGGGATTTGAGTATAGGAGCAGGGAGGTTCTGCTGCAGTTGTACAGGGCATTGGTGAGACCACACCTGGAGTATTGTGTACAGTTTTGGTCTCCTAATCTGAGGAAAGACATTCTTGGCATAGAGGGAGTACAGAGAATGTTCACCAGATTGATTCCTGGGATGGCAGGACTTTCATATGAAGAAAGACTGGATAGACTCGGCTTGTACTCGCTGGAATTTAGAAGATTGAGGGGGGATCTTATAGAAACTTACAAGATTCTTAAGGGGTTGGACAGGCTAGATGCAGGAAGATTGTTCCCGATGTTGGGGAAGTCCAGAACAAGGGGTCACAGTTTAAGGATTAGGGGGAAGTCTTTTAGGACCGAGATGAGAACGTTTTTTTTCACACAGAGAGTGGTGAATCTGTGGAATTCTCTGCCACAGAAGGTAGTTGAGGCCAGTTCATTGGCTATATTTAAGAGGGAGTTAGATGTGGCCCTTGTGGCTAAAGGGATCAGGGGGTATGGAGAGAAGGCAGGTACGGGATACTGAGTTGGATGATCAGCCATGATCATATTGAATGGCGGTGCAGGCTCGAAGGGCCGAATGGCCTACTCCTGCACCTATTTTCTATGTTTCTATGTAAATGCAATAAACATTCATTGTTACACGTTGACTTGATTAAATAATATTGTAATTAACTGCTAAGAAGTTGTCATTGTCTAATGGCAGGGTTTACAGTTAAGTATCAAGTAACTTTTATGCAATGATCATTTGGTCTTTAAAGATTATGGTGTCATTTCTTGTAGGAAGCTGTTGGAAAGTTACAAGAAGTTGCAAATAACCTGGAGTTTGCTCGTGAATTGCAGCGGAGCTTTATTGCATTAGGCCAAGATGTAAGTATCCTAACAGTTTTGTGGAGGTGGGTGACTGGGCTGTTAATTAGATAGAAACTGATAATTGTTCCTTAATTTTGGTAACATTAACTGTCTTTCATCTTTTGAAATGTGTGAAATGAATTGGTGCATCAATTTCTCCACCCTTTAGTGCTGTTACAGTAGTAGCCTACTTGATTCCATCCCACAAAGTATGGATTCATTGTAGCATTTTGGTCTGGCAGTCAAACACTCGGGTTTAGGTCTCATTCACCTGCTTGCACTGAAAAAAATATCTAAATTGTGTTAAGTGTGTAGAATAGAACTGGTGTTCGGGTATTCGCTAGTTTGGTACAGACTCGGTGGACCGAAGACCCTGTTTCTATGCCGTATCTCTAAACTTTAAAAGTACTGTGACGGGTGTAGAACCTTCTTCAAATTGTCGACTGGTTAATTTTTTTCTGATCAGTATTTTGCTTGGTTTATGTCTTACTCTGGAGTCAGCTGGTGACCCAGATTTGAATTGCAAACCTAGACTATCCTTGTCGAACAATAAGCAGTTAGAGGAACTCCAGATTGAACCAGGCATAAAGATTATTTTTCAGTTGTTGTCAGCTATCCTTTCTTGACTGGTATCAACATAATTCAAGAAAAGCTACAGAACAAGACTGCCTAAGTCAGGCCTGTTTGCTGATGTTGTTATTCTCAGATTGTGAGTTTCCTATTTTTTGAAATAGAGGTTAAACTGTGTGCTGAGGAAAAAGGTCTTGTCAAAAGTAATTTATTATTTGAATTCCCTGTAAGTTATACAATTTGTTTTATGTTCCATTTTGCTAAAATGAGAACATAGAACAATACAGCACAAGAACAGGCCCTTTGGCCTACAATGTCTATGTCAAACAAGATCCGAACACCAACTATCTGCCTGCATATCCCTCTATTCCCCTATCCAAAAGTCTTTTAAATGCCACTATTGTATCTGCCTCAACCAGCACCCTGATAGACCTTTCCAAGCCCTTACTATCCTGTGTGTGCATGTGTGTAAACAAAAACTTGCCCTGCCCATTTCCTTTAAACTTTACCCCTCTCACCTTAAATCTATGCCCCCTGCTATTTGATTTTTTTTTTCAGCCTGGGAAAAAGGTTCCGACAGTCTATCCTAACCTATATCTCATAATTTTATATACTTCTATCGGGTTGCCCTGTAAACTCTGGTATTCAAGAGAAAACAATCCAAATCTGTCTAACTGTCACAACCTCACAATCCAGGCATCATTTTGGTCAACCATCTCTGCACCCTCTCCAAAGCATCCACATCCCTCCTGCACTAGGGTGACCAGAACTGCGCACACTACTCTAAATGCGGCCTAACTAAATCCTATAAAGCCGCATCATGACTTCCTTACTCTTATGCTCTTGCCCTGTCCTATGAAAGCAAGCAAATCATATGCCTCCTTTACCACTATATCTATTTGTGATGCCACTTTCAGGGAGTTATGAACTTGGACCCCAAGATCCCTCTATACATCAATGTTGTCAAGGGTCATGCCATTAATTGTATATTTTCTCTCGCGTTTAACCTCCCTAAGTGCAACACTTCACACTTGCTTTGATGGCACTCCCACCTGCCATTACTCTGCCCATTTCTGCAGCCGATCTATATCCCATTACCTGCTTAGACAGCCTTCCTCACAGTCTGTGACCCTAGTACTCTTGTGTCATCTGCAAACATCCAAATTATTTATATATATCACAAACAACAGAGGTCCGTCCCAGCATAGTTCCCTGCGGAACTCCACTGATCACAGACTTCCAGTCTGAATATTGTCCTTCCAGCACAAACCCTCTGCCTTCTACCAGACATGTGAATTTTCCGCGCCTTTTGCATGATTTCCGCGTTTTTCACTTTGCCAATAAACGGAGAAATCAGATCGAAAAAAAGAAAGGAAAAAAATAAACGATGTATAGATTTGTAATGAATACTAGGGTTCCGCTAGAGGTCGCTAGGGGTTCCGCAAGAAATCCCCCCTGCGCCCTGGAAGTCTCCCCGAAAATGTGGCACCTAGGCTGGGCAAGGCAGCCAATCTCGACCTCATCGGGACTTCCACGGCCGTTCGGTGGGTTGAATTTGCAACCTGCGGCCGGGGCTCTGGAACTCCAGCCCAGCTGGAGCCAGAACATCTATCCCCATAGCCGACTTCATTAGCCAGCTGGATAAGCCAGCAAAGCTCTGGAACCAAGAGTGCCAGAAAATCAGTGGTGGAACTGTAATGAGTAAATATTACATTTAAGTGCAAGATTATATAACTAAATTATTTCAGACAGGGTTAAAGTATAAAACACAGCAGAAAAGCCAATTACCGCCTTTTTGGGCTGATTATCAATTAATGTGCGAATTTACTTCATAATATTATTAGTATATACTGTGACATATTCACATTATTTTGTAATGTCTGTTTTTACTATGAAATGCACTAAAGGAGGCTTGAAACTGGTAATTTTGTGTGTATATTTTCAAAAATGTTCCAATTTTTTCCGAGCAAGCGCTCAGCTCTTTTCCTCCTTTTTTTTTTACCTCACTCACATGCCTGTCTACTACTAAGTTAGTTCTGAATTTATGTGAACAAGTCACTGTTAATACCATGCATCTTAATCTTCTGGATCAGCCGACCTTGAGGGACTCAAATGCCGCACTAAAATCCATATAGACCACACCCACTACGCTACCCTCACAGATCAATAAGCGAGTTCGGTATCTTGACTATGCAGCGCAGGTCATAGGTCACTTGTGTTAAACATTCTTGCCGGCTGAGCTGCTGCGTGTATACAGACCTGCATTTCATCCGTATTTTCCAGTTTTGCTTCGAGGTAAGAAAATACTGCTTTCAAAACTATTAATTAGGTGCACTTACAGTTAATTTGTAAAAAATACGATGATTTTGTAGGTTTTATTGCTTTATGGTTCGGTGAGTGAGCGAGATCGTGACGATTTTCTTTTGCATTGTAACTTGTTCCGGAGCTGCTCCTCAAACGGGAATATGTCGCACTTCCCAGACCATGAGATATTCTTGGTTTTCTCAATCGTTCTTGGATTGTTGATGATGCAAAAGAAAAACAAATGTTTGAGTGAATGAATTGCTGCTTTGTGCGGGCGGTGGCTATAGTCTGGAATGTGAATGGATGACCACTGTAAACTTGAAACTGCTGTCCGTGGAGCGATTAGACAGCTGCAGAGGTCAGCATCCCGAGGAGCAGTTTGTCTGATCAAACCCTCCCTATAATATCACCCAGAAACACATCACTCCGGTAGACACAAAATGCGGGAGTAACTTGCTGGGACAGGCAGCATCTCTGGAGAGAAGGAATGGCTGACGTTTCAGGCCCCTTGAGTGTAGTGCAGGTTGAATGGTGACAATTATTGCACTCTGTAGAGATTTTTAAAAAAAAGATTGTCATGCATTCTATCACAAATTTTCTTCCCATCATACATCAGTAAGATTATGAGACCCAATATATTGCCCAAATTGTCTTAGCTGTGGTTATCTTTTCATTAGCAGGTTATTGCCACAGGAATTAAAGCCTTGGTTCAGTTTGTAAAAATAATGTATGATTTGGTTTAGATCCAGAAATCACTGAAGAAAGCAGCTCGTCGGGAACAATTGATGCGAGAAGAAGTGGAGCAAAAGCGGCTAAAAACGGTCCTTGAGCTACAGTATGTTTTGGACAAATTGGGTGATGATGATACACGTACTGACTTGAAACAAGGTTGGAATGGGTCCTCTGTGCTCACTGAAGAAGAACTGGGAATGTTGGATGAATTTTACAAGCTGGTGCAACCTGAACGAGACATGAACCTAAGGTAATAAATTAGTATAATTACATGTTCTTGCTTATGAAGACATCCTCGGTTATGCTATGAAGACAACATCTTGTTCTTTGTCTTGCACACTATTAAGTGGAAGTCAGAGTAGGCTGATCTTATTGCTCTTTATCTGATTTAATTGATGAATACATTTATTATCAAATTAATACAGTTTAATATTTAATCTGCTCAAACATTATTTTGGTGTTTCCACTGTGTTTATTATATTGTTTTCCCTTAATTTCCATGATTTGCATGGATGGGGGTTTAAAGCACTTGAAGATACAGGACCAGATCATCTCCAATAATTTGCAGTGAGAAGAAACGGTATTTCAGAATATGTTATGACATGTGTAGTTGTATAGGTTAGTGGAGTACTACTGAAATTTGGAGACGGTCGGTGACTGGAAAAGTTGTTTTAATTTTAATGGGTACTTTGAAGAAGTCTTTAAATAGTAAAGTTAGATCCTGCTTAAAGCTAATAAAACCGTGCGATGAAAACTTGAGCCTATAGATTATAAACTGCACATCCTGAAGGGAAGAGTTAGATCATGGATTTGACGAAGACAAGCGAAAGAGCAATTTAGTGATGGAAGAGTTGCTAAAATATGTCTTCCATGCATCATTGCAGGCTTGGTGCATGATCAACTGTTGTCCTGTAGATTGAGATGCTTTGCACGGGCAAGGTGAGCACAATGTCTGGATCAATAACAGTTGACAGTAAACTAAACAGGAAACTGAACAGTTATTGATCCAGACATAGCAAAAATATGAGTGTTGGTTATCTAATCTGTTTATGACCTCTTGCAATGGAGGAGGTACAGGACAGAAAGGTCAGTATGGGAATGGGAAGGGGAGTGGAAATGGTTGGCAACCAGGAGATTCAGTAGGCCTAGGTAGATTGAGTGAAAGTATTCAACTAAACAGTCACTGAGTCAATGTTTGGTCTTGCTGATGTACAGGAGGTCACATCGGGAGCACCGGATACAATAGATGAGGTTAGAGGGGGTGCATGTGAACCCCTGTCTCACCTGGAAAGACGGATGGTATCCTTGGATGGAGTTCAGGGAGGACGTACATGGACAGGTGTGAAATCTCCTGTTGCAAGGGATAGTACCCGTCGAGGAGGTGGTTTGGGTGGGAAGGCTTGAGTGAATCAAGGAGTTGTGGAGTGACCAGTCTCTGCGGAAGGCGGAAAGGGGTGGAGATGGTAAGATGTGATTAGTGGTGGGATCATGTTGCAGGTGACGAAATGTTGGAGGATGAGGTGTTGTATGCGGATACTGGTGTGGTGAATAGTGAGGGCCAGAGATACTCTTGTCTTTGGTGCATCTAGGGAGAAAGGGAGCGAAAGCAGAACTCTTAAGACACAAGAGATGCGAACAAGGGATCCATCTATGACAGCCGAGGGGGAAACCACGTTCACTACAGAATAAAGACATCTTGTGTAGGAAGGAACTGCAGATGCAGCGTTTAAACCAAAGATACTCACAACATGCTGGAGTAACTCAGGACAGGCAGCATCTCTGGAGAGAAGGAATGGGTGACGTTTTGGGTTGAGACCCTCTTTGGGTATCTTGAATATGGAAAGCCTCCTCTTGGGAGCAGATGCAGCAGGTACTGAAAAATTGAGAGGAGGGGTTAGTATTTTTGCATGAGGCAGGGTGGGGGGAAGTGTCGTCAAAATAACTGGCAGTCGGTAAGTTTATAGTAGAAGTCTGTCAAGAGTATGTCTCATGTTCCGGGTACCTGACAAATAGGGAAGGCATAGCTTGGGCCCATGTGAGTGCTCATGACTTTGCCTTTGATTTGGAGGAAATGGGAGGAGTCAAAGGAGAAGTTATTGAGGCTGAGGACAAATTCAGCTAGGTGGAGGAGAGCGTTAGTTGAGGGAAATTGGTTGGGTCTGTGTTCAAGGCAGAAGCGAAGGGTTTTAAAGCCCTCCTGGTGGGGAATGGGGGTGTAGATGGACTGAACGTCCTTGGTAAAGATGAATGAGTAAATGGGGGCCTGGAAACGGAAAGTTGTTAGAGTTGAAGGCCGCGTGTGTTATACTGGACGTAGATGGGAAGGGATTGGATAAGGGGGGGGGAGATAAGATAGAATTGAGGTATGTGGGGATGAGCTCAGTTGGGCAGGAGCAGGCAGAAACAATGGGTCTGACGGCAGTTCTGCTTGTGGATTTTCGGGAGGAGGTAGAAGACGGCCGTGTGGGACTTGGAAATGATGAGGTTGTAGGGCAGATCGCCAGAGATGATGAAACCAGAGATAGTCCTGGAGCCTGGTGCTCATCTGTGGGGTCAGTCATGGTCAAGGGGTAGGTAGGAGAAGGCCAAGAGAGCTGGTGTCTGGCCTCAGTACAGTATAAGTCAGCCCGCCAGACTACAGCAGCACCTCCCTTGTCGACGGGTTTGATGATAAAGTCATAATTGTATCTAACTCTCTATTGCCATCATTAGGCTGAAATTATGAGCTGATTGTGGAGTGGTGGAAGTGTCAATGAGCAATAGAAAATATTGGAAATATTGAGCAAGATGAGGGTTTTTTTGGAAAGGGAAACAAAGTTAATGTTGCAGATCAGAAATCTTTAAAACTCGGAAAGTGAGAAAATCAATTTCTTTATTGCAGAGGTGATGGATATAATTTTTTATTTATTTTTGCTGTTATGGGTATCAAAGGAGAAGCTAATATTGATTGTCTATCTGAGAGAAATAGAATCATAGAACAGTGGCAAAAAGGGAAGAGTCCATTCAGACCATGTCTCCATGGGCTTTCTATCAGACCATGTTTGCATCAGCTCTGCCAGAGCAAATTTTGGTGTTACATCCACAGGTTCTATCTTCATAGCCTTGCAATTATGTACTTTTCCAATTCTCTTTTGAAAGCCACTGTGGAATCTGCTTCCACCATATGCTGCAAAATAAAAGCTTTTTTTTTCTCTTCCATTTATTTTATATCTCCAACGTCTAGTCCTCAAGCCTGCTAATGGAAGGAACAGCCTTCACTATTTGCTTTGTCCAGATTCTTCATTTTATAATTGATCAAATCTCAGCTTTCTCTTCAAAGAAAATTATAGTCCCCCATTACAGCAATAATTCTTTTAAATCTTTCTGGAACTCTACCACCTCAATCCTTCGTCTAATTGGGGGAGTCCAGAACAAGGGGCCACAGTTTAAGACTAAGGGGTAGGCCATTTAGAATGGAGATGAGGAAAAACGTTTTCAGTCAGAGAGTTGTGAATCTGTGGAATTCTCTGCCTCAGAAGGCAGTGGAGGCCAATTCTCTGAATGCATTCAAGAGAGAGCTAGATAGAGCTCTTAAGGATAGCGGAATCAGGGGGTATGGGGAGAAGGCAGGAACGGGGTACTGATTGAGAATGATCAGCCATGATCACATTGAATGGCGGTGCTGGCTCGAAGGGCCGAATGGCCTACTCCTGCACCTATTGTCTATAATGTGAAATCAGAATTGAACGCAGTTCTCCAGTTGATCCTGGAGGATAAGTGCTTTATAAAGTTTCAGCTCATCTTACCTGCTTTAATATTCTGTCTTTCTCGGTGAAGCCAAAATTTTGTATTCCTTATTCCTGTTGTCTGATGCCAAACTGCTTTTACTGTTTTACAAGCACATACCCAGTCCCTTTGCCCCTTATTATTACCCTTCTATTATTACCCCCTAATCAATTCACAATACTACAAAGGTTTTGTCTCATCAGCAAATTTAGACCATTTTCTGTTTGTGTGAAGGGCAAGGACGTGGGAACTCCAGCACTACTTCATTGCTTCTGGTCTGCATGATAGTCTCTTATTCCACTGTTGCTGCACCCAGTTGATTTCTGATGTGACCTTCTATACGTGTGTTATTCAATAATGTTAATGGGGGCATCATAGCACTTCCAGCTGCCACCCAGCTCTGCCAGGAGCTCTGCTGCAGCTTTTTGTGTCTATCTTCGGTTTAAACCATCATCTCCAGTTCCTTCTTTTGCATCAAAAATATATACATCCACTTGGAAACACATCCTCAGCCTCCAAGAGTAATTGAGAAACATTTCAAACTAAAAATTCCTTATTTCCTGGGGAAGAGAAGAATTTCTCCAACTACACTGCCTCTTCCCCTGCTGCAATACATTGGTTGTCATTTCCAGTTGTGTGTTCTGTGTCCACCTCGCTTATCTGTTGGAAAAGAATGTGTGCTTCAGTTTGATAAGTTGTCATTTGCTTTGTAGTTTTCTAAATTTTTGTGCTCAATTTAAAAACTGTTGAGCATGTTCCAGAAATAATTTAATATTAAGTACTCTCCAGGCTTGACCGTGTTATTTTACGGTTAACAGGTTGTGTGAACAATTTGAACAAGCATCAGTGCACTTATGGGATCTACTGGAAGGAAAAGACAAAAAAGTTGGGGCCACAACTTGTGAGTATCTGATGTTTGTCGGCAGAGGACAAAATGGGAATAGAATGAAAAAATTAAGGACTTGCTCTATTTCTTGGGATTATTTATTTTCCACTGTCGTGTAACTGCTTTTATCTGTGGCACATGCAGGTTCAAGTTAAAATAGATGACAAACCAGTTAATTTTCATTCATCAAAAGAAAGGCTGAGTAATGTAGATACAGGTAGTTCTGCTATAATGAGTCTTTCCAGAACACACATTTGATATAATGTGATCGATGAATTAGGGAACATTATTTGTATAACGCAGGCCTAATAGGTTACAATGAGATTTTGATGGGAAATGAGAGAACACTTAAAGGTTAGTTTGGAAATTGATGAGCAGAATACAAAAGCTGCCTTGGAGAGGAAAAATTCTTTCCTCGTAACCTCCCCGCAGTAATCAGGTCTCTTATGAACGCAATTTGTTAGATTTATTGCTGGTGGCCATTGAATTTGACAAGCAGGTGGCACAAGGAACTATAGATGCTAGGATCCTGGAGCAAAATAGAGTGATGGAGTAATTCAGTGAGTCAGGCTGAATATGTGGATAAATGACTTTTTGGGGAAAGGCTTCTTTAGATTGACTTTAATGGGGGAAGAAAGTTGGAAAAGAGAGGTGAGCAAGACCTGCAAATGATAAGTGGATACAGGTGAGAGGGATTTTGATCGACAGAAGAGTGGAGTAAGTGATTGGCAGGAGATGAAAAAGAAACAAAAGAATGTTAGATAAGAAGAAAAGAGGAATGAAATGTAAAGCCAGAGGGAAGGATGTAGGGGTGAGGGTGTGGAAAGAGGAGTGAAATAGTGTGAGAAATGGATGTAGTCTGGGGTAGAGGGGTGCACCGGAAAGAGAGAGGGGTAGAGGGATATGACTTATAATTGGAGAATACAATGTTCATACCCTTGGCTTGTAAGCTACTCAAGTGGAATATGAGGTGCTGTTTCTCTAGTTTGTGTGTCCTCATTCTAGCAATGGAGGAGGACAAGGACAGAAAGGTCAGTGTGGGATTGGGAAGGGGAGTTTAGATGGTCAGCAACTGGGATATCCACCAGGTCTTGGTGAACAAAGTGCAAGGGTTGGGCAAAATTGTCACCTAGTTCGCGTTTGGTCTTGGCAATGTAAAGGAAACTACATAGGGAGCATTGGATGCAGGTGACGAGTTTTGAAGAGATGGTTGTCTCCTCCAGAAAGTCTGCTAGGGTCTCTGGATGGAGGTGAAGGAGAAGGCGTAGGAGCAGGTGTTAAACAACTTTGTTATTGTAAGTTTGAAACTTACCACTAAACCCATTTTGCTCATTGTCACTTTCGTTATATTATGATCCCAGCGGGGAATTTGCACTATGTTTCTGTATGTTTCTAGTACTTGGTGACATACACTAGTTATTGGGCTTAAGTAGTCTGTAAATTTGCAATGATGATGCTGATTCTAATTAAAAATGAGAGAAATTAAAGTTTATTAAGGTTAACTCTTCAAATATAGTTATTATAAGTACTGTCTAATTTTTTTAAATCATTTTCCTTCTTAAACAATTGGCTATTATTTCTGAAATATAACTGATGTTTTTGGAGTAAATGTGTTAAATAGGAATTATTTGATGGAAACCACGAGGGATTACAGAGAATGTTAAAACAAAATTGCATGTTTCAGTTTATGCCAGATGCTTAACAACAGGTTATTATGATGAGGGCATTGGTTCTCAAATGGCCTGGTCCTCGTATTTAAAGTTAGAAGTTTTATACCTGACCAGATACTTTGTTTTATGTTAGCACATTTTCGGTTGACTTCAGGTGCAATGGGATTATTGTGCAATGGGAGTACTGTACGTCTTGCTTTTGAGAAAAAATTGAAAGCTTTGGAGGTGGTACATGTGAAATTGATTATCATGATTCAAAGGAAGAGTTAAATAGATAGAGCAGGGAAATTGAAGTTGTACTCCACAGAGCTGAAAAGACTGAAATGAGAATTAATATTTATGATTATGCAAGGCTTAAAGAAATGCCTTAATTTAGTGAGCATTGTAAATAATTGTTTCCGGAAGAGTCAAGTAATGAACTTATTTCTAATTTCTAGACAAGAGCCTTAAGGCAATTGTCAATAGACTCCTACAGAGTGGCTACTTTGACAGTATTCATAATCACCAGAATGGTATATGTGAAGAGGAGGAACCCTCACCAGTGCCTGTTGAAGAACAGCCTCCAGAACCAGGTATGTAGCTAGTATGTATAGTCCAGATTTGCAATACCGGAAGAAGGGTTTCTACCCAGAAACGTCACCCATTCCTTTTCTCTAGAGATGCTGCCTGTCCCGCTGAGTTACTCTAGCTATTTGTGTCTATTTGTAATACTTAAGTTGTGTATTAAATAAAAAATATTATGTTGCTTAATGCTATCGTTTAAAAAAAATTAAACCACTAACCAATTGTCTTTGTTGATTACATTTTCTCTTCATAACATCACCAACTCTTAGACCCCTGTAACTTTGTTCAGGTCCAACGTGATTTAACACATAGTAATTGGTGTAGAGCATTAATAAGGTATATTCAAAATGTATTGTGTATAGGTGTGTGGCTTTTTTAATTTTAAGTAATACTTGATTTTAATTGGTCATATGTTGGAGTTGATAAGACATGCCTTGTTATACATCAGGGACCTCATTTAGTTAACTTGCCCACTATACACTGCTGGTGAAATGCACATTGCTTCTGCTGAATAAAACCGACATGTAAACAAATGTGCTAAAGATCCAAATAATGTATGTCAAACAGTGAACAGTGTTTAAAGAGCCTGAGTAGTACATGTTCTCTCTAGACATCTGCCTCCATGGTATTTGAGTTGAGTTTTTTCACTGTACTGTTGTAATAACAGTTCCAACTCTGAAGCCAGCCCTTTTGCTTTCTGTACAGGTTATGTTTGGGCAGGATGGGCCATTGATTACTGCACCAGGTCTGAATGTATTTTGAAATCTAAATCATGTGATCTTGATTTCCCCTTCCTTTTTGTGGAAGGGCGGGTGCAGGAATTGGAGTTGACATTTCATTCTTTGCAATATTGCTATTTCAACAAAAGCAAGATATGTTATCGGAGATCAAAGTACTGTGTTGGATTTGAGGTGTACCTTGGGCAGCTGATCAATTTTGTTAGGTAAATTTTGGTGTTGAGCTTTATAATATTCCTTTGTCTAACGGGTAGGCGGCGCGGTGGCGCAGCGGTAGAGTTGCTGCCTTGCAGCGAATGCAGCGCCGGAGACCCGGGTTCGATCCCGACTACGGGTGGTGTCTGTACAGAGTTTGTACGTTCTCCCTGTGACCTGCGTGTTTTTTTTTTTCTGAGATCTTCGGCCTCCTCCCACACTCCAAAGACGTACAGGTTTGTAGGTTCATTGGCTTGGTAAATGTAAAAATTGTCCCTAGTGGGTATAGTGGTGTTAATGTGCGGGGATTGCTGGTCAGCGCGGACCTGGTGGGCCGAAGGGCCTGTTTCCGCGCTGTATCTCTAAACTAAACCGTGCTTCTGCAATTTCCATTGAATTGGAAATTGTGCAATAATGAGACATGAAAAACTGAGATGTCTCTGCCCCTCTTACCCTGTTGCGTTATATGCACAACTTTGTAATTAGTTAGTGACCTTATGACACAGATGATGTGGGTGGTGGGGTATATATTTAAGCTTCTTGTTATGTTATTCCAGATGGATCATTTTAAGCATGTTTGCAGTGGCTCAGTGTCACCTTTAGATTAGTTGGTAGCACTACATCTAAGTTAGGTTGTGGTTTCAAATCCTTTGGCTGGTCCTCTTGTGAAATACTGAAAAAGAGCTTGGCTGCTGGAGGCATGCCAGTTCTGATGAGGTCTTGGATGTTTCTCCCATCAGATGTATTTGAAGATGGCAAGTAATATCTTTTACTTTCCTACCACTTTTCCTAAAGTTTTTGATCATTGTTGGAACCTTGCATTTTACAATTTTGGGTGCTGTATTTGTAATGCAACAGTGACCATTGTTTGGGAAGTGCTTTGGGATGGCATGAGGTTTTTGAAAGGCACACAAAAAAAAAAAAAAGTCCTTTTAACTTTTATTTAAAATTATATCTTCATTGTAAAAATAAAAATGGTTTTCTTTTGTAGAACCTGAAGCAGTTGAAGAATACGTGGAGCAACCTGATGTGGAGGCAAGAGAGGTAAGCAGTATTAATCCTCCAGTATTCTGCAGGCTACCTTCACCACTATATCTCTGTTGTGTAGAAACAAGGAATTTGTTTGTATTGTACTCGTAGGCAAAAGACTGCTTGCAGTACTATGCCTTTTTATGCTTTGCTGTTAACATTTTGTTTTGTTTTTCAGTTTGTTAACAGGCAGTTCATTGCAGATACACAATTCAGCAGTAACCAGAAAGAGCAACCGGATGAATGGAACACAGAAACTGTTGAGGTAACTAACTCAAGAACCTAGTTGCATGTCATCGAGCTTGGGATATGTTCACACTGACATTGTAAAGCCAGTGGCTTGGTATGTAGCTTTGATGTAAACTTTTTTTTCCCCTGAGTCTGTTGATTCTTCGGTTTGAGTACATTCCTATGTGCTTTCATCTTGCTGATTTAGCGAGTGTGAGTCCTTCTGTTTTAGAGTATAGATGTGAGGCAGATTGTTTGACTGTCAAGGATAATGTTTTTTTATAGCAAATGTTCTTTGTTGGTAGTGTCACCAAATCACAAACAGCTTTTTTTCCTCCCAAGGTGGTGAGATTAGTTGATTTGGATCTTATACAGTAGAGGATTACATCCTTCAGCTTCAGCTTCACGGTGTACAATTTAATGCACTAGTATTCCAGGCGGATACTTTCCATGAGGCTGTTTGGCAGTCTTCAAAAACATATTTCAATAAATCTGGCTGTTGATTTTTTGTTCAACTCTCTTTTGAGCAAATGCAGCCTTGTGCTCCTATGTACCCTTGAAGTATGAAGCATCCTAGTTGCCAACTATGTAAAATGTTAAAAATTGAATTATATTCATGGTAGTTGGTTAACTAAACGTGGCCAGGAAGTTTGAGAACATTCTGTATAATTTGGGTTGGTTTAAAAAAATGACTTCTGGGGACATTACAGAATGATTTGCTATTGTGCATCACGGTCAGCGTTTATGTTTCAGACATACAGGATCGAATAGCATTAGCATTGCATTAATTGTCATCTCTTTGGTAGGTTGTAAATTCACTGCAGCAGCCACCACAACAACAGGTGCAGCCACCAACAGCACCTGAAAATCATGCACCGAAAACTGTTGCTCCTTCAGATCCCTTAGTCAGAAGGCAGAGGGTACAAGATCTTATGGCGCAAATGCAGGGAACCTTTAACTTTATCCAAGTAAGTATGATTTAAATCTCTTTCAAAGTCTGAAATTCATTGTTGGAATACAGACATGTTTCTGTTTTTAAATTCAATTTTCTTTTGCAAGTAGCTGGCTACTGTTGGCATCTGTGCTAATTTGTTAATTGTAATCTACTTGCTCAATTTGCATTTTTGCCCCCACTTGACATTCATGTAAACAGCTTGAAACAGTGCCCTATAAAACACAACTTTTCCTGCCATTTTTAATCTCATTATGCCCCATCTTTGCCTTTGATCCATAAACTTGTAAGTTACTGTTGCAGAAATCTATCTTTCTTTTTTAATAGTTATATTTGCAATTTGCTATTTTGGATCACAGCTGGGCAAGTATTTCTTAATTTAGCTTACACTTTATCAGTTGCCATGATGCTGACCTTTGCTTATTGGCCATTCTGTCAATGAAAATGGGTCCAAGTTATTTACTTTAAGAAAACAATTCCTATCGTAATGAAAATACCCCCTCTTGAATTTGGGAATATCTTACCAATTTTGTTAGGAAAGGAAAATTCCAATCAGTTACTTCAAGAAGCATATAAATCAGCAGATCAATTTACGTTTGAACAACAGTTAGATTTGCAGATCATCAGAAATTAAAGATCAGTTCAGCAGAGGGCCATTAATACTGCACAGGTTCTTTAGAGGTGTAATCAAATTAATTCCACTTGTTTTTCAATATATCACGATAAATTATTTTTGTTAAAGAAATTAATTTTGAAAACCCCATTGGACATTGCATTCCAAATTCTAACTATCCATTTAAAAAAATTTTAAAGTCTCTTATCTGGTTAGCAGTTCCATGTGCAATCTTGAACTTGTAAGACATGGAGGCTTGGAAAACAAAAACTGTAATACAAGAATCAGTGGTTAAAATTGAAAAATTCTTTGAACACTTTCTCTCTCCACAGATTGCCTGACATAATAAGTGTTTTCAGCATTTTCTATTTGTATATAAACGTTTGTGCAAGTCTGGAAAATGTTGCATCTAAATTGACAGGGCCATGCCTCATGGAGAGATTATGCATACAGCAGAACTAATTTTGCAAACTTTGATGATCTTTCACTATTTTGAATCAAAAATTAGTAAGGGTCTTTCAGCACAGATAAGAATCCTTTGGTCCACCTCACACATGCCAGCCTTTTTGCTTATTAATTCAACTAGTTTGCTGTAATTAGGACTGCATCCTTCTATGTTTTCCCATTTAAGCATCTGTCTAAATGTCTTATACATTGATTGTATATGATTTCAGCACCTCCTTTGGCTATGTGTTCCAGTTTTTGACCGCTGCATAAAACTGAAGTTACCCCTTGAATCCCATATTAATATTTCCTTCCCCTCTGCATTCCCTACAGAGCAAGCACACCCTTCCTGTGGTGACAACTAGAACTACACAATGATCCAAGTGTGGCCTAATTAGTGTTTTGTACAGTTTAATATAAGAGCACAGCTCTTGTAATCCATGCCATGACCTATGAAGGCAAACATGCCATATGCTTTCTTCGTTACCCACTCAGACCATGTGGTTTCTTTCAGGGAACTGCAGTCTTAGACCCCTTAGTCTGTTTGTTCATCATAACCCCTTAGTCTGTTTGTTCATCATAATTCCCGAGGTTGTATATGTCTTTACCCCTGTTCAACTTCCAGAACATGCATCGTGTCACATTTGTTGGGATTCAATTACATATGCTAGTGCTCTGCCAACTTTTCATATGATCAATATCCTTCTGTAACCTTAGACAACCTTACTTTCTATAAACAAAACCACCTATTTTCTTGCAATCTACAAACATATTGGCCATACTTGCTGCATTCACATTCAAGTCATTAATTTCTGTCTAAGGCAGCAAAATTCCTGGACTGATGGCTGCAGTACACCACCAGTCATGGCCTTCCAATCAGAAAAGCATCCTTCCACCACTATCCTCTGTCTCCCTATCACCAGCCAATTTGAGAACATGAACCCCTTCTATTACATGGTGGATGAGATTAAAAAATAAACATGTACAGAGATGATTGACACAAAATGCTGGAGCAACTCAGCTGGACAAGCAGTATTCTGAAGAAGGGTTTTGACCAGAAACGTCACCTATTCCTTCTCTCCAGAGATGCTGCCTGTCCCGCTGAGTTACTCCAGCATTTTGTGTCTACGGTGTAAACCAGCATATGTAGTTCCTTCCTATACAGATTATTAATTATAATTTTACCCTCGAGCCTTTTGTAAGATCATTATGGGTCTGATTACATTGTTACTTAGCAGGATATAATCTGAGAGAACCAGAATTCTTGAAATACTTGCATTTTGTTCCTATTGACAAGATATGTGCATGCCCATCTAACTTAACAATTCTTTACTTACTGAAGTTTTTCTTTAATTCATTCAAAATGTTGATGGTTGAATTAAAAATCATGCTGGATATTCTCAGCATATCCAGCAGCAACTGCGTGGAGAGAAATAGAGCTAACACTTCGAGTTGGTGGCCTCTTAACAAAATTAATGCATAATGTATGCGTCTCCATCAGTCCATGACACATATATTACTGCAAAGTATGTAAATTAGTCTTGTAAATATCTTTATGAATATGCTCATATTTTTGTGTATTTCTAAAGGAATCGATGCTTGAGTTTGAGAGTCAAGCAATGGACCCTGCTATTGTTTCAGCGCAGCCCATGAATACGGCACAATCCATGGAGATGCAACAAATGGTCTGTACACAAGGTAGGATTTTGAACAGTAAATCAGAAATTGCAGTTCATTTAGTAATAGGGGGCCTCGTAGGTATGCTGAAATCTGGTGAGGTGTTCTATATTTAATTAACTATTATAAATTTAGAGACAAATTATTTTGTTGAGTTATGTTTGTTTTTTGTTGCTCTATTGAATAGTATGTCAAGTCACTAATTTTCAGGTGATTCCAGATAAAATGTCATTTGACTTTTACTGTAGCAGATTACATTCTGAGACCAGTGATCCCAGGAATATGTATCTGGTGTCATGCAGTTACGATTGTGTTTAGTTTGATCATAGTTCTGTCTTTTTCTAGTGCACAGTGAATCCAGGCACGGGCAGCCTAATGCAGTTTCTGTTCAATCAGAAGCCACACAGGTAAGCTATTGAAGTTGCAATGGAACTCTAATGGGCCAGCAGGTTTCCATTAACCTACTTTATATTGCAAAGGAAAGCAGTGGTCTATTTATTGATATAGACTGTGGGTGAAGGGTATTTGGAGTTACTATTTAAACTTAGAAGTTCATCTGGGGGAACATTGGTATTTATCATAGTCTTTTGTGAAGTAAATGCAGAATGTTTCCTTTGCTTTGGATGTTGCAGTCACCTAAATCTTTGATTATTCATGTAGACACAAGGAACCGCAAATGCTGGTTTACATAAAAAAAAGGCACTGCTGGATTAACACAGTAAGTCAGGCAGCATCTCTGGAGCACATGGTTACACGATGTTTTGGGTCAGATCTGAAGAAAGATCCCAACCCAAAATGTTGCTTGTTCATGTTTTCCAGAGATGCTGCCTGACCCGCGGAGTTATTCAAGCATTGAAAGCCTGTAAATTAATCTTGTCCCTTTTTTTCTATTTGTTTTCTGCTCTCTCCCCACCCCCCCCCCCCCCCCCTTAAAATGCATTATTTGCCTTCTTCCTTTTATATCTCTTTGTCGCTTCTTGAAATGCTGCTTATTGAAATGTCGTTTCCCTAATAAATGTCATCGGTTACAAACCGCAGCATTTTTTCATAAACTTTTTTTTTCCGCTTGCATGAAGAAACATTAATTTGTTCCCTAACAATTTGGAGTTTTACTAATATATCCTCGCTTGACATTAACACTTGTTGCACTGTTTCAATTTCACGGAGTTCCTGTATCCATTGAGTCATAGTGACATGACAATACAGTGACATGGACTTTCTGGGATATTGTATCCAAATTCCTGTGTGCTTCTCTTGACAATTTTCTTGACTGCTTCCCAAGTTCGGGAACTTTTGGTGTCATTCTCTTTATGGGGCGTGGCTTGCTTCCATTCTGCGAGGTACCTTTCTGCACATTCTCTTCACGTAATGTGGCCATTTCATAAATTACTACGCGGTCTTGCCATTGGATCGACACCTTGGTCAAGAAGGTACCTGAGGATTGGAGATAAGCATCTGTTACACGACATGTCCAACGCACACATGGTGCGACTGTGGGAGTTTATGTACGGGTACAAGTAGATGCAGCCACAAAGATACACAAATATAACAAAGAATGTTTAAGGCTGAGCATTGATGGAAGGGAGAGTTGTTAAGGAAGGAGATGTGGGCATGAATGTTTTTGAAGTTAAGATGATCCCTTTTCTGATTTACACGGTGTACAGATTTCCCTTTTCTATATTTTGAAATAGTTTTCATGATTTCATGGCGACGTCCAAAATCCATTTTTTTTTTTTTAAGACGTGTCAAATTTATCTTAACATGGTGTGTAAATATTCAAACCTCTTGCTGTTTCCAGTGTTCAAACAGTTGCCTTCAGTGTTCCACTTAAAAAATAAGGTCATAACGAAGGTTCATTTTGTCTGATTTTTGTTCCATTGTGACATACTGATCTTCTTGGTAGATTACGTGTTGTATTTCATTTGATTTAACGTATCCGTTGCGATATCATGTCAGTTGATTTTATTCTCATTAGAATATAGAACATAGGACAGTACAGTTTCAGCCCACAATGTGCCAGACATGATGCCAAAACCAACTCTTATCTGTCTGCACATAATCCATACCCGTTCATTCCCTGCATATCCATGTGCCTATCCAAAAGTCTTTTAAATGCCACTCTCGAATCTGCCTCCAACATATCACCAGCAGCATGTTACAGGAACTCAGCACCCTTTCTAAAAAAAAATTTAAACTTTGACCCAAAGCTACACCCTCTAGTATTTGGTTTTCCCATCCTGGGAAAACGTTGTTTACCCTATCTTTTCCTCTCATAATTTTATCGACTTCTATCAGGTCTTTGCTCAACTTCCGGTGCTCCAGAGAAAATAATCCAAGTCTGTCTAACCTCTCCCCGTAGCTATTGCCCCCAAATCCAGGTGTAATCTAGATTAAACCTCCTCTACACCCTTTTCTAAACCTCAACATCCTTCCTGTATTGGGTGACCAGATTTGCACGTAGTACTCCAAATGTGGCCTAACCAAAGTCCTATAAAGCTGCATCATGACTACCTGCCTCTTGTACTCTCTGCTCTGACCAGCGAAGACAAGCATACCATATACCACCTTTACCACTCTGTGTACTTGAGATGCCATTTTCAGGGAGTTATGGAGTTGGACCCCTCAATCCCTCTGTACATCAAAGCTATTAAGGGCTATGCATTAATTTTAGTTGCTCTATATCCCGCTGTATTCCTCACAATTTTAGTGTCATCTGCAAATTTATTAACCAATGTTTATGTCAAAGTCATTCATGTATATGGAGGTCACACCACAGATCCCTGAGAAACTCCACTGGTTACAGACACCGGCTTGAATATTGTCCTTCCACCACAACACTCTTGTCTTCTGTCAGGAGGCCAGTTCTAAATCCGTATGGTCAAGTTAGTTCTGTGCATTTTAATCTTCTGGATTGCCTGACAGAAGGAGGGGGGGGGGGGTGTCCAGTGGGGTACTTTATCAAATGCCTTACTGAAATCCATACAGATGATTTCATATCTTATTAGAGCATATTCAAAAATCACCATTTTTGTGAGACCATTAATGAAATCACTAAATACTGGATTTCTGTCCAAACAAATAAATTTGGGCACATCTAATTTGATGTATTTTTTCCATACTATGAGAAGTAAGAAATATATTTATTAAGTAAACATACTTTCCTTTTGTGTACTTCCTGATGCTTCCAAGTTTTTTAATTACAAAAAGTGTGTATATCTTTTGTAGAATGATTTAGTAGAATGATTTTGGCTGCTGAAAATTGTATTCACTTGTAATAGTTCCAGCTGGGCCATTGTGTTTTTTTTTCTTGTCTTTGCAGTGTAATCCATAGACACTTAAGTTTTCACCAGTTTTTTTTTTTTAAATACTAAGGTACCTTTGGTATCATCCACAACTGAACCATATGCACCATCGCAGCCTATGTACCAGCCTTCCCATATCACAGAGCAAAGAACCCAGAAAGAATCCATGGAATCTATTCAGGTAAGTGCAATATGAGCACCCCTGGTTTAAAAAAAAAAGACACCCTTTTCATTTTCACTATTTTTCAAAAATATCCAAGTTTTCTAAGTAAACTTTATAGATCAAGCATGGGGACCATCTTGCTCTAAATGCTAAACCAGCAGGCATGTTGACATTTCTAGTTTCCTAAACCTGGAGATTTTATTTTGGGTTGTCTTTGTAAGATTGGGCTATTATAAATAAATAAATAATAGTTTTGAGTTTGAATATAGTTGCATTTAGCTCTGTTATTTAAGCATAAGTAATTTTTTGCTTAAGACATTATGCCTGCTCTTATTCTTGATCATAAAATGGAATTACATGAATTTTCTCAGGACTTCAAATGGTCAACAGGACAAGTGTTATAATTATTTGGAGATTTGAGGCATGACATTTTGAATATTGCAGATAAAGAGAATATGGTAAATGATATCTATTTCAAAACTCAAGAAATTATGATTAGGTATTACAATCGGATAGTCACAGGCCTATTCTTTTCTGGGGTTGACCACCAACACGAAATTCTTATTGGCTACGGCTTTATCTCACAGCTACATATATCAAATTGTGGTAAAGTTGAAATGCTCTTTTGAAGTAGCTCTGGGTCATGTAGCTAATGGTTTGGTAATTTTCTTTGGTCTTTCAACTTCTGTACATCTTAGACTACTATGTCACTGACTTCTGAACAGACTCCAGTATCAACAGCACTTCCTGTTGCTTCCCAGTCACAAGCTTTCAAGGCTCCTCCTACTAAACCTCTCCACAGCAGTGGCATAAATGTGAATGCTGCTCCATTCCAATCAATGCAAACGGTAAGATGGGCTTTATTTTGAAGTTATAAATGTATCAAATCTTTGACCAAAAGAGAATGATTTATGGACATTTATCAATATAAAATTATTCGTTTATACCATTATTTTGCATTTGGAAACTGCAAAAACTGTCAAGGTGAGAGTAGAATTCCATCCAAAGCAACATCTGAAAATGTCATTATTTGCATTTAATGTATTATTATCATAAATGTGTGCTAAATACATTTTAATTGTCAACCAAATGTTAGAGATGTGTATCGTGAATGTGTTGGTGGAAGAGAACAAAATAGAAACATTAAATCTGAAAATCAAGTCATGACGCGGTGGGGACTGTGGTTCACTAATTAGTCCAGTTAATCCAAGAGGAGATTAGATGGGCATACCTGTGGGACTAAATGGTTTTATTTCCATGGTACAAAAATAAATGAGTGAGAAAATTGTAGGTGGTGATTCCAGATTTCTGCAACTCTTTATTTACAATGAACCTTGGGTCAGATCCAGTCAGCAATACTTCGTTCAATTTTTGCCACAAAACACAGTGGATACATGGGCAATGGAAATGAAAAGAGAAAGGAATGATACTATGACATTTTCAAAAATGTGTGTCGCGGGTAGAGAAGAGTGAGGTGGGTGTTGTGCAGTCAACAAAGACTTTCGCAAAGCGCTCAGTAGGCTAGTGTATGCAATGCACGGTGATGAAAAGAGCCAGACTGGCTAGGATGGTGGTAATAGAGAAGGCAGAAAGGTGAAAGAAAATGAGTATTGTGTGTGAAGGAAAATTAATGTGGAAACTGGAATTTAAAGGAATTGTAACGTAACAGTTTGTCTAATAGCCAAAATGTGCATATACATGTCGTTACATAAGCATACTGGAAAGCTAGGCAAATGGGGACGCAACATAGAAAATCATGGTCAGAATGAAGAAAGGTCCCAAGCGGAAACATCACCTATCAACCTCTAAAGATGCTGTCTCACTCGCTGAGTTACTTCAGCGCTTTGTGTCTTATTGCAAACCAACACCAACAGTTCCTTGTATCTGTCGGAAATTATGCAGAGTTAAACTTGGAGCCCAATGGTATGACGCGTTGATCACTTTTTAAAGGCTCTGGAATTAATTGGCGATCAACCATTGGCCAATACTGAGGATGGAGTTGGTCATGAGAGAGAATGTGGGAATTTTTTGGAGGCAATGCTAATTGCAAGACTGACTTGTCGGTGATGTTGGAAAGGATTATAGTTGACCAGGTGGTGAGTGAAAAGAACTATTATGAGTAGAATCCAAGAGAAATATGGAAGATTTTGCACATGTCTGGTTGAGAGAAATTATAACATTGGATGAATCATAGAATTGTGTGAAATTCAGTACTAAAGGCTGCTATTTGGGTGATTGTATTAATGGTTGGGAAAGTTGCCAGTCTAATCTTTCCTTCCAGCTTTTAGACCCTAGTCATGTACCGTTTGTGCCGTATATGATGACAAGTTAAATTGATCTCGTCTGCCTGTTCTTGATCCATGTCCCTCTATTCCCTGCACTTCTATGTGCGTATCCAAAAGCCTCTTGATGCCACTAATGCGTCTGCCTCCACCACCACCCCTGGCAGTGCATTCCAGCCCCCCCCCCCCCCAGCTCTCTGTGTTTTAAAAATAAAATTGCCCTATGCATCTCCATTAAACTTTCCCCCTCTTATCTTATAGCTCTGCCCTCGAGTGGTAGACATTTCCACCCTAGGAAAAAGGTTCTGCCTCTCATAATTTTTATACTTCTACCAAGTCTTCCCTCAATCTTCGACGTTCCAGACAAAACAATCCAAATCTAACCCACCTGTCACTGAAACACTCTAATCCAAGCAGCATTCTGGTAGACCAGGCAACATTCTGGTAAAAGGTCAAAGATTCTTCAAGAGGTCACTTAATTTTTAACTGGTGAGGGTTTCTGCCTCTCCCACCCTTTCAGACAATTATTTTACCAATCACCTTATATTGTTCAGGATTAGATTACTTAGAAATAATATGTTAGGAAGACATATCACAGCCAAGAGATAAACTGTAGTCTTTCCTTCTCTCCCGAGATGCTGCCTGACCTGCTGAGTTACTCCAGCATTTTGTGAATAAATACCTTCGATTTGTACCAGCATCTGCAGTTATCTTCTTAAACTGTAGTCTAGCAGTAAATCAAATAAGCAGCTAGTTTCACCTTTCAAAAGCAATGATAAAGGATAAATGGGATTGAGAATTGGAATTTTGTGCTCTTCTACTTTCAACTTTAATTTTAAAATTGGTCCTTAATGCCCTGTTTGTTTTCTGACAGTGTGTTTCATGCTTCAAAACGCCGTGCTATGACTTAATTCATTGTGTCCCTAATCCAATCTTTCCTTCCAGTTGAATGATTGTGAGGCTGTGGTCTCATTGGAACATTGTTTCATAAATCTGATTCTGCCCCTCTCGGTTGTGGATGCAAGCATTGAGCAATGTGGACTGACGTAGGTTTGAATGCTTTTTTAGAAACCCTCATGGCATCGAGCTTTAAATGTCATAGAGGCTCTGGAATGATTTTGAGGCATCTTTCACTACTCCACACTAGTCATATCATAGAGATTGGGAATTGTAACAGTAGGGTTATCAATTAATGGTTGATTGTTGGATTTCAGCAAGTGTAGCACTGGGGCTACCTTGTTGTTATCCTTTGATCTCCCAACTTTTCAAAGTGTTTGCAGTTCATCGGTTGATCAAGCCAACTAGAGATTGAGAAAAGATTAATGCGTATCAAGGTCTATTCATCAGTAAAACATGTGAGGAGAACACGTTCTTTCTCCCCTTCCTTTTCTTCCTCCCACCCCACATCCCCAGTCTGCTGTCTAGAAACATAGAAAATAGGTGCAGGAGGAGGCCATTCGGCCCTTCGGCCCTTCGAGCCAGCACCGCCATTCATTGTGATCATGGCTGATCATCCACAATCAGTAGCCCGTGCCTGCCTTCTCCCCTTATCACTTGATTCCATCAGCCCCGGGACCTCTATCTAATGATAGTTGACGAGACTGGTTTTATTCAGTTGTCTTTAACATTTATTCCCAGCAAAATATTTGCAGAATATATTGAAATGCAAATTGTGCTTCATAAAACACTGCTTTAATATTCTTATACAATATTGTGGTAGTGAGAGCTGTGGCACATAAAGTAGGTTTTGGGATAAGCCCATTCCAGATACAATAGTCAATAGTCAATTTTATTTGTCACATACACATAAATGTGCAGAGAAATGAAAGATTGCCCACAGTCCAACAATAAGAGCAATAAAAATAAGCAATAACACACACAATCATAAACCAACACCAAACAAAAAGAAACATCCATCACAGTGAGTCTCCTCCAGTCACCTCCTCACTGTGATGGAAGGCCAGAATGTCTTTTCTCTTCCTCTGCCGTCTTCTCCGCGGTCAGGCTATTGAAGTTGCCACGTTCCAGGCCGCGCCGGATGGTGAAAGGTCCGCAGCGGGCCGACCCAAGCCCCGTAATCCGGGGCGGGCGAAGACGCTGCCACTGCACGTCGGGGCGGTTTGGGCTTCCGACATTGAAGCCCCCGCCGGGCGGAGAAAATCCCACAGCCTATTTCAAGCCGCGCCAGACGGTGAAAGGTGTGCGACGGGCTGACCCAAGCCCCGCGATCCGGGGTGGGCCAAGAAGCTGCCGCTGCCGGAGCTCCCGATATCGGCCCCCACCCAGGGCATGGCCTGCGAGCTTCCGATATCCACGCGGCCCACGCCGAAGAAGCCTCCGAAGGCGAGTCGCAGCCGCTCCCGCAGTGCCACCACAGCCTCCAAAGGCAGCCAGCTCCGCAGATGGTAAGTCCGGTCCGCGGGCTCTGCGAACCAGAGCCCAGGTGGAGGTGGAGGCCGCCAGTTCCAGGTGTTTGGCCGATGGTAGGCCGCAGCGGGAACGGAGACGTGGCCCAGAAAACAAAGGTTGGGTCTCTGTTCGGAAGAGACAATTTTACAGTCCCCCCCCCCCCCCCCACATAGTACACGACCACAAAAAACTACATCACATCTAAACACTACAATTAAGACAAAAACACAAAAGACAAACGGACTGCAGGTGAGCCGCTGCTGCTAGGGCATTGCAATGTCATAGACATCAAATATCAAATTGGCATTTGCAATGTCATAGACATCAAACATTACCACGTTTGTGAGAACATGTCAACTGCAACCTTTCTCTTTTCCTGCTCTACATTAAAACCTTGATTATAAAATGCGTGTTCTGACAGGGACATGAATTATACTATATATATATGCATGTACATATATATATATAAAATGTTAAAACAGCAAATTCCATAAGCATGCAGTATATTGAACAGTTCTGAACTGAACCTTTTCACTTGGTTTCTCAAGATCCATCAATATTTTCAGATATGTTCAGGAAAGCGACATGATTACATACTTAGACAGTAGTCACCTAGTGTAATAGATTGTTTATTATTGTGCAAATTTAATTATTTAGAGGAAAATTCTGTTTATGAAGTTTGTTTACTGTCTCCATCTTCCCTTTTGACATTTCAATCCCAATATTTGGGCCGATCAGGTTACTAGTCAATTCTTAAATTATTTTCTTTCTTTCCTACTTTTATTTTAAATAGGTATTTAATATGAATGCACCAGTGCCTCCAGCAAGTGATCCGGACACACTCAAACAACAGAGTCCTTATCAAGCCAGCTACAGCCAAGGATTCGGTAGCCAGCCTCAGCATCAGGTGGAGCAATCCGAATTGCAGCAGGAAACACTTGCAACTGGTAAGATTAAGAAGAATAAAGTTGTGGAACTTTGGGCATATTAATTAATTTATTTTTAAGTGTTTGGCACCAATTTTAGATTTTGGTTTCCCATTAAGGTATTCTCAGGGAGTTCCAATTTTAGTTGTACTTCAGTTCACTAGATAGAACATGTTTAGGCAATTTTGTCAAATCTAGGAAAAAGATCATGGAACCTTGCCATGCTTTAAAATATATATATTAGTGTTCACCATTATCTTTCAGAATTTGCATTTTAATTCAGTTTTGATTTACAAATTACCATTTCTGGGTATTCCCTATAGAAACATCTGCAGTGTTCAAATTGTGACATCTTGGAAAAGGCTGATATTTGATTTCACAAATAAAACCGTTGACATCAAAACCTACTGCTAGAAGTTAAAAGAATCAATTATTTTTGTCCATGCTTCACCTTGAAGGTCATAAGCAGCACACATGTTGGTAGTTCTGTTCTTACACATTTTTACCGTCTTTTTAATGAACTCTGCATGCTCTTTTAATTTATTTTTGGTACGTTGATGTCAGATAGGACACATTGACTTAATAGACTTGAAATGATTATAGTTTCCTTAAATGATTACTTGCTGTGTTGATAAGTAGAATGCTGTTAGGTATGGTGCTGCAGTTTTTGTACCCAGTGACAGTTAATAATTGCCAGTATAACGAATGGGCAATAAAAAGTGATAATTCTATTGAAGCCCACGTGCAGTAAAGAGCTGCACGGTGGCGCAGCGGTAGAGTTGCTTCCTTCCAGCGAATGCAGCGCCGGAGACTCGGGTTCGATCCTGACTATGGGCGGCGTCTGTACGAAGTTTGTACGTCCTCCCCGTGACCTGCGTGGGTTTTCTCCGAGATCTTCGGTTTCCTCCCACACTCCAAAGACGTACAGGTATGTAGGTTAATTGGCTGGGCAAATGTAAAAATTGTCCCTAGTGGGTGTAGGATAGTGTTAGTGTGCGGGGATCGCTGGGCAGCACGGACCCGGTGGGCCGAAGGGCCTGTTTCTGCGCTGTATCTCTAAATCTAAACGCTAAAATGAACGGAGGTTATTTGCAAGAATAATATATCGCTTGGAGGGAAAGTAATATACAATACTATCAATACTCTTGTTGATCTTGTTCACAAGGTTGAGATAATGGTTTGGCCTGTGCTGTTTAGGCAGAAACACTGGCAAGTTTTCCAGTCTTTTTTTAAAAACAGCAGTGAAGCCAAGATATGTCAGCAATTGAAATGAATACTTAAGGTGCAAGATTGAGAGTGTTTCTTGGCACTAATATCATCCAAGCAAGAGGAGAATATTCCTTGAAGTCCAACCATCTAACCATCTTCGTGGAATGCATTATTCCAGTTGCTGGTGCGTTTCCCCCTTAAATCCAATTGACTTCAATTTTGTTAAAATGGATTCTTGATGTCAAGGAACAATTCTGTTCTCGGTTATGGAGAAAGTCAAAGAAAATGCAGATGTTGAAAATCTGAAATAAACAGAAATTGCTGGAAACACTCAGTGGGTCAAGCAGCTTCTGTGGAAGGAGAAACAGAGTTAATGCTTTTAATTAAGGACTATCAGATCTGCAGTGAAAGAGGAAACAAATTGGTCTGGAGCTGTAAAGAGAGGTTAGGATGAATAGGATAAAGGGTGAATTTCTGATAGGGTGAGGCCAAAATTCCAATGGGGTTAAGTAATAGATGAAGTCACGCCGGTATAATGTGGGGGATGCCAGAGGTCATGGAGAAAGTGCTGATGAATAGAAAAAAATTGCCCATAATTCAGATAAATTATGTACAGCAGAACTGGCGAATTCATCAGAAAACTTCCTGAAGTTAGATAATTCAATATCGGGTCTGGATTGCAGCAATGTGCCTCTTGGAAGATGAGGTATTGTTCCACAAGGTTATGTCACACCTTGTTATGACAATGCATGAGGCCACACCTAGGATGCAACTTGGAAGGCAGTGGCAGGCAACAGGAAATATGGTGCTGCCTCTTTGAACTGATCTCGAGTGCCCTGCAAAACAACCAGCCAGCCTGCTCTTGGTTTCTCCAATGTAAAAACCACATTGAGAGCTCAGAAAGGTGTATTACCAGAATAGAAGTGCAAGTGAGTCTCTGCTTCACCTGAAGGAACTCTTTGGGTTCTTGGGGGGTAGGGAGAAATGAGGTGTTGCATCTCCCTCATAAAGGATAATGCCTTATGACTGCATAAGAGATGGAAGAGAAGATCAGAAGATGGTAAAGAGAGCTGAAAGGGGAAGGAGGTGAGATGAGCCAGGTTGTGCAAATTCCTTTTTTTTCCTCTCTGGTTGAGAAAGTTGTGATGGATAATCCATTGAATGACGTGGAAAGTGAGCACCAGGGAAACTCTTCTTGGGAGAGGCTGTAATGAGAGTTAGTACAGAATGTTTTTTAAAAAAACCAAATGAAACATCAATTAATAAGTTTCTGTTAACTACCAGATGAAAGGTGTAATGGGCAGTGCTTTCATTGCTTTATTTTGATGATTGGGAGTAACCCCCTAACTGATTTGTATGTTTTTGGACAAGACAAGCTGAGCAATTTTCCACAATGCTTTGTAGATTGCATTAGCGCATTTGTACTTGGTCATATTGGCCAGAAATCTTTCTATTTCAGAAGTCATCCGTACGACAGAAGCTAGGGTGGTGATTCCCATTGCCTTTGCTGTATTCGGAGCTATTTACTGTTTCTTAATTGATTGAAGTTAATCCAGTAGGCTGAAAGCTTTCTATGATTGTGAGAGGCTTAAATTAATTGTAATTTAGCACATGATTGACAGTGCTAAATTTGTTTTGCACTCCTTGCTTGGTTCTAGCATAATTGGGATGTTTTTGGAGCCCTAACGCTTCTTAACTGTTCAATTATCTGCCATCATTCATGGCAGGATGTGCAGAACTATATATGTGGTGACCACAGTGCTTCGATGTTATTGGTGTAGAAAAGAACTGCAGATGCTAGTTTAAATCGCAGGTAGACACAAAATACTGGAGTAACTTTTTTAGAATGAAGGATATAAAGTTGCATATGTGGCACAATGTAACTCGACTCCAAATTAATCACTCACAGCTGCTTAAATACCCATTTTCAGCTGCTAGCTATCCCATTGAACACTGGCAATGTTATGCAACATTGAGGATGTTCTCAGTGTGAAGATGGGACTTGTCACAAAAGGGACTTAGTACTTGTCATTAATACTATTGCTGTCAGGGAGTAATCAAACTGCATTGGATAAGGTGGTGTGATTGAGGTTGGGTAAGGTTGGCTGTTATGTTTGCTCTCATTGCCTGCTGCATGCTTCCATTTTCCAAGTCCTTTTTGCTGACTGACGCTGCTACTCTGCTTTCTCCCAAGTAACGTTCCACATGGAGGATTTTCTGATTTATCAGTCTGCAAAGGTTGTTTCACTTAACGTTAAAAGATGTGGTCGTGATAGACTTTGCATAGTTGATTAGGCTGAGTGCGCCTTTGGCTTGTATGCCTAAGTTAAGTTAACTTAAGCTAAGTTGATATTGTGTGCTTTCTTTTGACAACGTTTTGGTACATTTGAGTAGCTATAATGCGAAGAGCAGCTACGAATCATCCATGATACAATGGTTTAGGAGAGTTGGTTGCTCACATGAAGACCATTCCCTTTCGGATTTGGGTAAACAAGATAAGTTCTTAATAACAGAAGGATGGTTTACTGCTCAATATTACGAATGATCCCTTTATATTTCTGGGTCATTTAATTAATTGAATAATCCCAGCTGTTATTATGGGATTCAAACTCCAGTAGTTGTGTTTTCTGGTCAAGTTCAACAATGTAACCATTATGCCAAGATTTGTGCATAAAAATTGAGCGATGGAAAGCAATTTTTAGGTGGAATTTCAGCATTATTTTTAATTTGCATTTTCTGTCTAACTCATCTCATTACCTTAAATGATCCCTGCTAATACATATTTCACTGTCACTCATTGGTTTTCTACTGTTCTTTGTTTATGTTATTTACTGGAAGACTTCTGTGTAATTTCCTTATTTCGCTGTTATGTCTTGGCTCTCTGACTTTTGATTACAACATATTTGATGCGTTCTATTTTCTCGACCAATTTCTTGATCATTCTTTGCCACCGTAAAACTCTTAAAAGAAGACTTCAGCGAACTATGGACTTAGACCCCAAGATCCCTCTGTACATCTATGCCGCTAAAGGTCTTGCAATTAACTGTATACTTTCCCCTTACATTTGACCATCTAAAGTACAACAACTCACACTTTGTCTGCATGTCCGAGTGTGTCTGTGCATAAATTTCCTCTACTTCCCTTGTTGAACAAAGGAACAATATTGGTTTCTGTCCAGTCTTTCAGGACCTTGCTGGTGGCTAGAGATTATACAAAGACCTCTGCAAGGCCCTGGAATCTCCTCTCTTGGTGTGCTTGTACAATTATGGAGCAGAAACCCAGAAGAATCAGTTTTCCCAGACTGATTTTTTTGTGTGGTTCTGTAGTGAAAAACCGATTAGATTTAAATGTGTGACTTGGTTCGGTGAAGATTGCTGGGTATCATGTTTGAGGAAAGGGACTGTTTCATTGATATTGAGAAGTGGTGCAGCATGGTGGCTTTTTGCTCATTTACTGTTACCTCCTGGAAACTTGCTGGATCAGAGTTTTTTTTAATGGATTTATGTTTTAATGAAAGCACATTGCTTCATAAAAACACTTCAGTAATGACGTGCTTGCATATCTACCCTGACATCCATAAACAGCTCTTGATCTGCCTTTGCTAATGCTTGAAGTGGATCATGTCAAGATGGCTTGGTTTAAATTTAAACTCAACTCTGTACTTTGATAACCATACCACAAAAAAACAACAGAACACTGACACAGTTGGGGAAATTAAAATAATGCCCAGATATCTCAGAATCTCAATTTTTAAAACAATTGAAACATGAGCCAGGTCAACTACCCTGACAATGTCTTGGAATTTGCAATTGACGCTTGGCTCCTGAATATTATAGCTTTAAGTGAAGGAGCCAAAAAATGTTTAGATACAATCTGGTACGTGGAAAATCTCCAGTCTAGAAGTCCAAATAATTCTTATTTTCTTCCCAGCTGAGGAATGAGCCGGTTGTGGCTACATTATGGAGAATATCCTCCTTGCCCTCCCTTTTGCTCTAACCACCCCTCAAGCAGCAGATTAACTAATCTACTCATGATTGTGCTCTTTTGTGAATTCATGTCATAAAGGAGAGCATCCCCCAGTTGTGGTTTATGACAATGTACAAAATCATGCCGTCCTCTAATACCATTCTGCGATCATAAATTTTTATTGCCCACAAGTTTAATTTTGTGATCTTTTGACTGTTTTTGTCTTAAACAGTTGTACTCAAATTTCAGTATATCCAGCTGGTGAGTTTCAAACTGTTAAGTTTGCTATAATTTATTGTCTTATTTATCAAAAGTTCTCTTTTTCTCTTGATGTATACTTAAGATTGCCTCTTAATTTTTTAACAATGCCTGGATACTTTATCTTTCTATTTGCTCCTGGGGGATTAAGGCAAATACTGTTGTCCGTATGCTGGAACTAGAAGTGGCTGAACAATGGTTGTGCTAGGCGTAGACTGCAGTCAAGGAAAGTTCAAGCTCAGACATGAAACATTATATGAAATACCTGATGACTTAAATGACCAATTACAGAAGAGAGGGAAGCCAATAAAGGGATGAATGACCTTATCTTTCATTACAATTTTATTTAAATTGCAGAAAAATGTCAGTCATCTGACATTACCCGTTAATAACACAAAGCATAATAGGGTGTCCACTGGAAATTAAGAAAGGAAACAAATTTGGTCATGATCATCTCCAGAGGGGAAATTTGAGTTACTTTTAGTTTCATGAATCTCATTTGATCTTCTACTCCTTAAATCTGTCAATAGTGTTGATGATGGTTGCAAGATACTTAATGCTTATGATTTTGAATGGTACAACAACTTGAATGGTGTCACAACTCAATAATTTAACCAGACGGGTCAAATCGAATTAATTTTACAGGATTCTCCAACAAAATTACCTCAATTTCAGTTCTAATTTCAAATAGCCTACCTACCCGTGGAGGATTTTTCAGTGGGTAGAATTTGCGGTTTTTACAGCCTTTCTCAAAGACGAGCACCATTTTCGTTCAGTTTTAATAAATACCTCTGGTTTGGACTTTCTCATTAATAGGAGTAGTTAAAATCCACTATATAAAAAGTCAATAATTTTGGTTGTGAGCACAATTTTGTGTATTTGCAAACTGAATGAAATCAGTCAGGATTCTACCATTGTTCATTTGATTTTTATTTTGAGAAAACTAGCCATGACATCAATAGTTTTGGCAGTAAACATTTGATTTCTCTTTTCTTTCTGCACAGCGGTTAATCCTTACCATGCATCTCAAGATCAAACACACCCTGCTGGAGCACCGCATCAACAGCTATCCCAACAGCCTCAACAGAATTCAGGCTTTGCACGCACTGGGCAGGCCTTCTACAACAGCAGAGGTGTGTCACGTGGTGGACCACGAAATGCACGAGGTGGGATGAACGGCTATCGGGGACCTGCAAATGGATTTAGGGGTAGGGTTTAAATTGTCGTCTTACTGACATTTTGAGTGTAACTTGTCAAATTAGAATAAATAATTCTCTATATAACTAAGTATGCTGCACTATTTAAACATTATTCTAGATCTACCACTGTAAAGCATTTAATTTAATTTTACCTCTGCACCCCATGAAGTTAAGTGTTAAATATTGTGGAAAATGTAATAATGCATCAAAAACAAATAAAGAAAGCATTTGATTTTTTTCCTGACATTCTCAAAACAGAATGAGATCGCACATTGTACGGTTTTCAGAGCCAGGGACTGAAAATATTTAAGCAACAGCTCGTGTCTTTAGTCTTGCCTATTTGACAGTAAATTTCAGCTCATTAAAAAAATCATAAATAACATACCAGTCACTATCAATTTTTATTTTTGCAGTCAAACATACAATACCTTGAACGTCACTTTTTTTTGTGATCTTATTTTAAAGTTACTTTAGTGTGGTTAAATTAATGCACAAGGACATGGGCTAAAAATCCAGAAATAATTACCCAGAGCAGAAAGAGGCCCATGAATCGACCATGTCCATGCTGGCCATTTTGTTTATATAATCTCCATTTAAAAGTATTTGGCCAGAGAGACACTGCTTTTTTTCAACCCTCCATCCTCTCCTCCGGCAGTGTGTTTCTTATTCCAACCACCCACTGGTTCAAAAGATTCTTGCTCATATCCCCAGTATTTCCATGCCGCATGTTTTTTTTAACATCTCTCTATGAAGAATGTTTTCCTACTACCTACCACATCTATGCCCCTCATAATTTAGTGTACCTCTATCAAGTGCACCCCTTAGCCTCAGCCTATCCTGTCACTTCCTCGTAACTGAAACACTATCCTAAGCAGCATTCTCTGCATCCTCTCAAACAAATATAGCCTTCCTATCGTGATGACTGAATCAAGATACAGCACTCCAGCTGTGACCTAAGCATTGTTTCATAAAATTGTACAATAATCTTTGCCTCCTACACCAGAGAATGGAGGAAAATTATCCTGTGTACCTCCTCCTTCACCCTACCTATCTCTGCTGTTGCCTTCACAAATCCTTTAATTTGTAGATAAAGATCTATCTGTTCCTCAATGCACCCTCGGGGCCCTACCAGTCATCCTATATTATATATATATATTAGTCTATTACAGTGCATCACCTCATTCTTATCAAGATTAATTTCCATTTACCATTGTTTTGCCCATGTTATCAACTGATCAATGTCATTCTGTGGCCTAAAGACCATCATCGCCACGAACACCAACGCCATTTATCTTCATACTATCTGCATACTTGCTCATCATACCTTCTCTCAGTATTATGTCCGGTGTAAGTCAAAGCCTTTGCCAGCGTGATAATTTAAATTCAATGATTTAGTTGAACTCTAGCATGTCCAATCCCTTAATGATAAAGTAAAACTAATGGTGAATCTTTTGCGTTTTTGGTGGAAATTATGGCATGCTAATGATCTTTAGGAAATTAACATACTTGTCCAGTCTGAAAAAGTGATTTGAATCCGTGAGTTTGCCTCTGAAATGGCCTAGCAAACCACTACAATAGACAATAGGTGCAGGAGTAGGCCATTCAGCCCTTCGAGCCAGCACCGCCATTCAATGTGATCATGGCTAATCATTCACAATCAGTACCCCGTTCCTGCCCTCTCCCCCGACCACCTGACTCCGCTATAATTATCTAACTCTCTCTTGAAAGCATCCAGAAAATTGGCCTCCACTGCCTTCTGAGGCAGAGAATTCTACAGATTTACAACTCTCTGAGTGAAAAAGGTTTTCCTTATCTCTGTTCTAAATGGCCGACCCCTTATTCTTAAATTGTGGCCCCTGGTTCGAGACACCCCCAACATTGGGAACATGTTTCCAGCCTCTAGCATGTCCAATCCCTTAATAATCTTATATGTTTCAATAAGATCCCCTCTCATCCTTCTAAATTCCAGTATATACAAGCCTAGTCGCTCCAATCTTTCAACATACGATAGTCCCGCCATTCTGGGAATTAACCTAGTGAACCTACGCTGCACTCCCTCAATAGCAAGAATGTCCTTTCTCAAATTTGGGGACCATTGCAACAGAGTACTGAGACTCCACCACGTGGATTACAGTGGTTTCATAATAGATGGCCCATCACTGTCACTTCCAGGCAATTTGGTTGGGTATTAAATACTGATCTTTCCAGCAACCCCCTTGCCTTGGGAGAAAAAATAGAGTTGCCTTCAATCGTTTTTTTTTTTTACCATTTAGTCCTTCAAATGGGGCTAGATCCCCATAAATTGTATAATTATTTTGAGACGGGAGAATTTAGTCTCCAGTTACATATAGCTCTATAGTGTTATGCACAAATGATAGCTCTGAGTTCACTGATCTGTTGAAGTTGGCTTAACTTGGAAGGGATGGCAACAAAGCAGGAAGAATGTGAAATATGTATCTTGCAAAGTATGTAGGCAGCCTGTTGTCATTCACTGCTGTTATTTATGTGTGAAGAATGTTCACTTGGACAGGTCAAACCAGGACAGTTCACTACTGTATGACTTAGGCTTTGGAGAATTGTGCTTTCATGCGCTCGGAGCAAAAAAATCAATGGGTTATGAAAATAGTTCCTGACCAGTTTCTGTCAAGCATACATTTTAAATGAATCATTTATCCTCAGAATTTTAAGTAATTCGGTACCTTCTTCACCTGTGCTCTTGAAATTATCCAGTATGCATTGAAAAAGTTAGCAATCAATATTGACCAAATATTTGTATTTTAGGTGGTTATGATGGCTATCGCCCTCCATTTTCAAACACTCCAAATAGTAATTATGGACAATCTCCATTTTCTGCCCCTCGTGACTACTCTAGCTCTGGATACCAGCGTGTAAGTACTCTTCACTTGTCATTGGCTATTGATCGTCTAGGCCTTGAATGTGTTGGGTGGGAAACTTTGTGAATCCAATACAAGGTAGCATTATTTTGCCAGTTTGTGGAGTTTTATAATACTCATGGCTCATTCGTAACATCTGTTAGTTTGAGCATTAATCTAGGTCGGTAATAGGTTGACTTGACAACTTGGGAACTATTAAACTAAACAGGGCCAACCATATCCTACAAGCTCAAAAGACGCATTTAAGAACAAATTGCGAAAAGGACCAGAAAATTAAGTCTTGGGCACATGTTACAGGTTTCAACTTATATGTTTTCAAAAAAATAAGGCACTGACATATTTAAAAATATATAGACTTCAAGGGAAGTTCATAGATAGAGAAATATTTGAAAAAGTAAATAAGAGAATAGTTTAAGATTTTTTAAATAGAATATTTTGCAGGGAAATTTCAAGATGTTGTGAACTGCTGAAGTAAATATTAAATGGCAAAATTGTAAGACTGCCAAATTAGAAATATATTCAATTTTAACAGCGCAGCATTTTAAAATATATTGCAGACACCAAGATGGAGTTTTAACTGTTTCCATTTGTAATTGATGCTTGAAGCCCTTTATTTGTTTCACTTCTAATGATTGCAAGAGTTGCAATGTATTTTTCTATTTCTTTGCTCCATCCAAATTATAACCAGTGACTTAACTAATTTTGGACATATTCAAAGTGATCCAGATTTACATTGAGAACCAGGTTCATTAGGTAAATAAGAGCTCCTTTAAACATATTGGATGCTAGAATAAGATATGTGTTATCTTTGGTCTCTTTACAATTTAATATTTTGAGTCAAATTTCCTATAAATTTATCCCATTCATTGAAAATACATTAAATAGAGTTGAGAAAGATTGCAATTAGTGTAATTCAAAAGGTTGACATAGCTTTTACATTGGAATGTTTATTTTGTGTCTGCTGTGTTAGACTGAAGAGATTGATGAAAGGATTTATTTTCAGAAGAATGTCAAAATTAGTTTAAAAAAAAATCTTAATTCAAAGCACAAATGTCCGATTTTTAGGAAACTTCAAATGTACATTGATTCTGGCAACATCCTTGTAAATCTTCTCTGTACCCTTTCCTGCGTAACATATTTCCAATAAGAAGGTGACCAAAACAGAATACAATACTCTGAACTCTACATAACCTCGCAACTTCTACTCAATACTCTGATGAAGGCCAATGCGCCTTCATGACCTCTCTCCTAGATCCCCCTGCTCTACAACACTCCCCAGAACCCTGCCATTCACTCTCCCACTTTTGTTTCCTGTCTAGAAGTACATGGCAAATAATTATCAGTGGAGCAAATCAGCATGACAGATTTTAATCTTTTGGTTTGTTCTGAGATGTTGGAATTCACAAAAGTCTTCTTTTTCTAACTTGGAAGCAAAGAAAATTCTCAAAACTATGTTGTTTTGTAGGATGGATATCAACAAAACTTCAAGCGTGGCTCTGGACCTGGTGGACCTCGGGGCACTCCTCGAGGTAATGCTCAAGTGATGCGCTCCTAATGAAGGACTGGAGAAAGTGAAATATTGGCAGTGCTTAATTTTGTCTTTCACAGCCACAGTGCTGCTTCATTCTAGAGGGAATTGACGAATTACAAATTTATTCGTAAAAGTAGGCCACACAAACTCTATTCAGATATCCCACCCAGAACATTTTTGTTGAAGCTTTGAAGCTTTAATCTTTGTTTTCACTCTGTCAGCTTTGAACAAAAATAACCCTGCTTTATAAATAACCACGTTGAATTCTTGAGCAGAAACTGTTTCTGGTAGTTTGCATCTACATAGAACGCAAGAGAGAGACAAGTCTGTGATAAAAGAGCAAATGGTATGTCAGTTTTGTTCCTGAAAACTTGAAAATTCCTTAATTTATTTTTTGTAAAAAAAAAATTTTCTAACTACCATCTTTATGCTGCCACCATTTGTCCCTTTCTGGGAGTATTTTGATAAAGTTCATTTGCGGATGTTTGATTCACTGGTTTTTAAACTGAGGCTGTATTTCTTTTTCTTCTCTGCCTTTTAGAGCTCCCGAGAAGTGTGAGTTTGTAAATTGATGTTGCTGCATCAGAGAAAGTTTCAATAAAGATGTGTTGCACACTTGCAGCTTGTTGCTGATTTCTTTTTGTCAGTTTGTTCTTGTGGAGTCTGCCTTTCCTCTGTCTGTTTCCATTCGCTCATTCTGGCTTTATGGGCAAATTAGCTGCATTTCAAGCAATAAGGTCCAGTTTTTTTGGTGGTGATTTTAAAGTTTTTGTACTATAATTGCTGGAAAATCACCCAGGTTATTGCTGCATGTAACCTTTTAATTGGTGAATGTGTCTGCTGATCTGTTGTGAATTGAAGCTTCTGTGGCATTATTTTGCAGTTTACTGAAAAATAATATGATTCAGTGACTCTTTCAGGCCTAACGTCATTCGTTCAGAGCCTCGAGTACCAATGATAGGGGTGCAATGCGGCAGAGTCATGCATATATATCAATATGCAAGTTCACTAAACTATAGTGTTTTGACCCAACTCATCCATGCTGATCGAGTTGTTTATCTTTAGTTTAATTTACTTACAATTAGCTTTTATCCTTCTAAATATTTCCTATCCATGTACCTGTGTAAATGTTTTAAACTTTGTCAATGTACCTGTCTCTACCGCTTCCTGTGTCAGCACATTCCATGTACCCAACATACTCTTTGTGAAAATGTTGCTTCTCAGTTCCCATTTAAAATTTTCCCCTTGCAGTAAATCTATGCCCTGAGTTGAGATTCCTCACCATGGGGGGAAAAAGACTTTGACCACCTCGCTTTATCTAAACCCCTCATGATTTCACATATCGCTATAAGACATTAACCTCCTACGCTCTGGGGGAAAAAGTTCTAGTTTCTCCTTACAACTCAAGTTCTAGTCTCAGTAACGTCTTCATGCTGCACGCATTCCAGCATAATGACATTCTTATGGCTGGGTGACCAGAACTGCACACTCTCCTCCAACGTACTGTTGTAACACGATGTCCCAATTCCTGTACTCGATGTCATGAAGGATGGCTCGCTTTCCTTCAGACGTCACCTTCACCACTCTGTCTGCTTTCACTACTTTCATCGAACTCTGTACCTGTGCCCCTAGGTATCTGCACTACAACATTCTCCAGGCCATACTGTTTACCCTTAGTCCTGCATTAGTTTAAATTGCAACACCTTCTATTTGGCTGAGTTAAATTTCATCTGCCATTCGGGATGCATTTCCCCAGCTAATTAGATCTCACTATAGTCTTAGATAACCACCTTCACTGTCCATTACACCAATTTTGGTGTTATCTGCAAATTCATTGTTCGCAACATTGTCATCCAAATGGTTACTATAGATGACACACAAACAGTGGACTGGTCCCTCAACACACCACTGGTCGCAAGTCTCCAATTGGAATAACGCCTCTCTGCTATCACTACCACGCGTTCCACTGAGTCAATTTTGTATCCAATTCGCTATCTCATCCTGGATCTAATCTTCCAGGCTAGCCTACTACACGGGACCTAATCCAAGGCCTTGCTAAAGTCATGTAGATAACATAACACCGTGGCTGTCACTTGTTCAAAAAAAAAATTCAATCAAATTCATGAGCCCTTATTTCCCAAACACGAAGAAGCCATGCTGACTATTCCTAATCAATCTTTGCCTTTCCAAATGCTTGTAATTTAGTCCCTCAGAATCCCGACCAGTAACTGTTCCATCATTGAGATTAGGCTTACTTGCCCGTACCTTGACTTGTCCTTGCAACCCTTCTTTAAAATAAAATACAACATTAACCAGTCTTTTAGTACCTCTGATCTTGGTTAAGAGATGATGAAAATATCTCTGCCAGGGCCCCAGCAATTGCTTCTCACAATGTCTTAGGATACACTTGACCAGGCCCCAGAGATTTAACTTAGCATGCCAGCACCTCCTCTTTTGTAATGTAGATATTCTATTCTAATACATTATTATTTCCATTAATTTCTTCTGCCCCCCCCCCCCCCCCCCACATGAATAGTTCAGATCTCCTGCCGTTATAATGTGAGTAGGCATATTTCCTGAATAAGTTCCCTAAGTATCTACACAAAATACTGTGAAAATGAGGAATTGCAAGTGGTATCACTCGGTATTTATTTCTCATTTTGTTCAATGACTAACTCTTGTAACTTGAATATCATGCTCTTCAATGTTATTCTATTCAGTATTTATTTCAGCAATACCTTATACAAGAGTCTTTCATTTCACTGTGATTGTTGCAAGATTTAATTGGGATTGTATCAGGTATTGAAAATCTTTTTGTTTCAGTGGCACAATCTTTTCCTAATCATTGGAACAATTAAGAAGAAAATATTTTCTCTGTCTTTCTTTGCATCTCCCCAAAGAAACATTGCTGGTTTAAATGAATTTTGTTGCCTGCATACTTTGTTCATAGTATCTCCACGATTCTGAATTGATGCTGTATTTATTATTAATGTCCTCTACTGTAATTGCCGCCTTTATTACAGACTGATCAATTTTACAATTGTTCTTAGCCTGCTTTTGAAAGTTGTATGGAATTTCAACTGCATATTTGCTTGTCTTAATTGGACATAATTAAATTTGGTCTTTCAAAACATATGGTTATAATTGGCTTTTGTCGGTGAACAATTTTAAAATGTACTACACGGTGCTTAAGAAAGTGGCGCAGCAGTAGAGTTGTGGCCGTGTAGCGTCAGACCGGGTTCGATCCTGACTATGGATGCTGTCTGTATGGAGTTTGTACGTTTTCCCTATGACTGCGTGGGTTTTCTCCAGATGTCCTGCCGCATATCAAAGGCATGTAGGTTTGCAGGTTAATTGACTTCTGTAAATTTTCCCTAGCGTGTAGGATAGAACTGGTGTATGAGTAATTGCTGGTCGGAACAGACTCGGTGGACCAAAGGGCCTGTTTCCACGCTGTATCTCTAACCTAAACTACGAAGTGATGGCATACTCCTGCAAAATATAAATGTTTTTATTGAATATCACCTGCTACTTACAAGTGTAGGATTCTAAATGTTTGGGCACACAGGGAATCAAATTCATGGATTTGACTTTATAAAGATTTATGAATTGTTGTGTTTGTAAGAAATGTAGCTAATTTTCTTATCTGACATTTCTTTTTTGCATTATGTGCTACGATTTTGACTTCTGCTTATTCTGCCCTGGTGGTTTTATCTGGAAATAATGGTGTAAATTGATAACATGGCAGTTGTTCTGATTCTATGTGTGGATCATTGCTCACGGGATATTTTAATGTATCTTTTACTGTTACTCTGCTCCAATTCAAATTCCTGCAGAACTTAATGTTTCAAATTCAAATGCGGAATTTATTCAGAAATGGCAATGAATAATCTTTGGTGATAAGTAGATTTAGAATTGCTGCAATAAGGTTTTTCAAATGAGAGAATGAGAAATTTGTCAAATTCAACTAAATAGGTCAGTTCGTTTGCATTTTTCTGTTTTGGTTGGTAACATTTCAGGATTTCAAATTTACTCTAAACTTTGCTCCCCAGTTTGTTTGGGATTTAACTATAATTTCAGTGGGACGTGCCTTCATTGTGCTCTTGCCTTTATGTATGTGCAGATTCTTTGAAAACAAATTTTTTTCAAAATGTTTTACTAAGATTTGATCCTTATTTTGGAGGAACTTTATTAAATATCAAGAACAATTTATACTGCATCTTCATCTGAACGTGAACTTGACTGCCTCCTTTGCAACATGTCCCTGAGTGTTTCCCACTATATTGGTTGTTTGCTCTGTATCACTTGCATAAATGTACCTGCAAGTCCTTATTTATAGAAACATGAAACAAAGTCTGAGCCATTGAAACCATGCCAACTCCCTGTGGTGAAACCTGGTCACCCTCCATCTTCTGCTGCTGCCCAACAATCCCAAAAGCAATTTTCCTTGATTTCCTATCCAGTCCCCTTTTGAAGACCAAGGTCTTCAAAAGGGGACTGGATAGGAAATCAAGGAAAATTTGATTCTCTTCCCATCAACCTTTGAAGCACTGAGTTCCAGATAATAACTGCAATGCAAGCCAAAGTTGTTTCTTATATCTTCCCTGAAACTTTGCTGTCATTCTAAATTGATTTCCTCTATTCTTAAACAACCTGCTGATTGGAGCATGTTCTTTAGTCGTCTTATATGAACCTGACTTAATCTTTAATATCTATATTTATATATTTATCTATTACTAAAACTCATCTTGTATATTCGTATATTTGATTGTATATCAGCTTGTTCCCGAAATACAGCCAAAACGGTACACGATAGCGCAATAATTTTAGGCCCACCCTACTCATCATTCCCCTGCGGTCACAATTGATCAAGTTTTGTTACATTTTAAAAACAATGAACTTAAAATTTTAAAAAATAAATGCGCTTCCCTCCCCACCGGGAAGACCGTTGCCCATCTCGGCATGCCCCACGCCAGACCTTCCTCCCAAAGTCCAGCGTGGCTGGAGAGGGTCAAATAAGATGGCCATTGCTGTAGAGCTGCCTCTGCAGGAGAGGTTTCCACCCAATGGCTCCACGGCTTGCTCTGGCCAACGCATGGCCGCCCGGGGCCGGGGTGAGTGGCCCCCTCGCCCCTTTCCTCGCCTGCCCAAGGCACCGGGGGAGTCTCCCCGACCAGCAACAGGTCCATGGGTCTTCAGTTGGGGGAGGGTTGCCGAGCCAGCAGGAGAGGTTTGCATCCAACGGGGGTTGCCACGCCCTCAGGAGAGGATTGGACCCAAAGGGTCCATGCCCGTCTAGTTCTATTAAATTTCCTCTCAAACCTCTCTGTTCCAAGGAGCAAAACCTCCATTCTAACTTCTCCATTCTAACATTGGGATTCAAATCTTTAGAACCTTCCTAACTTTTCAAATGTGTGGTGACCAGAGGTAAATACAACACACTGTGGCTTAATGGGTGTTATACGTAAATTTAATATAACTACCTAACATTTGGGGACGGCGCAGTGTAGAGTTGCCCTCTTAGACCCGGGCCGGAGACCCTGGATCATCGATCCTGACCTCAGGTGCTGTCTATACGGAGTTTGTAGGTTCTCCTCATGACTGCGTGGGTTTTCCCTGGGTGCTCCGTTTTCCTCCCACACTCCAAAGGCGTACAGGTTTGTAGGTTAATTGGCTTTGGTAAAAATTGTAAATAGTCCCTAATTTGTAGGATATTGTTAGTGTACAGGGATCAGCGCAGACTCGGTGGGCCGAAGGCCCTGTTTCCATGCTGTATCTCCAAACTAATCTAAGAGTTTATTCTGAGCCTTTGTTTCTAATGTCTTAAGTTCCCTTATGCTGTTAATAACCCCTCTACCTGACAGTTAAAAGAAATACAAACATACACGCAGTTCCCATGTTTCTGTCGTATAATTACATTAATATACCAAAGGAGGTATTCAGAACTATACATTTATAAATCATGCAACAATTTTTTTGATTTCTCAGCAATATAGAATAGATTGTAATTCACAAGGAGTTATGATTAATTTGATATAGTTGTGCCATGGAATGAAAGATAATATTATAGTATTCCATTCAGTCCTTTCATTGCTCAGCCATTCAAGACAATTGTGGAAGATCATCTATCAGAATATCAAACTTCTGCTCATCTGCCCTTTGAATCTAAAAATAGGCCTCCACAGTAGTTACATATTCCACATGTTCACTCCCACAGTGAATTTCTTGTCCTGCAATCTGAGACTATGTACCTCTGAGAGTATATTTTAAAATAAAAACAGAAGATGGTGGAAAATACAGCATTACAGGCAGCATCTGTGGAAGGAGAAATAATTAAAATTTCAGGTTTCTAGCATCTGCAGTTGATCTTTGGCAATGACTGTCACACCATAAACATCTTCTATTTCATATTCTTGGAATGGCGATCAACCAATTTTAGCATATTTGCTATGCAGTGGTTTGATTAACAAGCACTGGAATGTAAAGAAACATTTTACCTTCTGAATACTACCTTATTCATGGGGTTAATATACACTATTTTCTGTGTGAAATATGAGCTAGTGTTAAATGGCAGTAGTAGACATGAACTGACTGTAAATGTTGCAGTGTTGAAAAGCAAAGAAATGACCAGTTAATCTCACTGCTTGATGCAATGCATCAGAGGTTACATAAATATTTCAGGAACTTCTAGGCTGGAAAAATAAGGGATATTTTGCATGTATGTTGATCAATAACTGGAAATTATTTAAGACATGAACAATTATGAGTTTGATAATTAGAAAGTAACCTTTATATTGGCACTGTTCTAGAGAATAAATTAAGTAACTGGATTTGCCATATTTGCTTGTACAATTCAGATGATTGGCTTATGCTGGTTATTTTCTGGGCCTTCTCCACAATAATGTAACATTAGTTCTTGATATACCAGTAAAGTATTTCAGCAATGATTTTGTTTATAATTATACCAAATTTTATTGTTATTAGTGAGAATATTAAAATCTTCAATGTTTAACATCAAATAGGTCAGATTCTGTAACATTTTGAATTTTGTCATTAGGAAAATATATTTAAAATGTATCTAATTCATTGTTATTTTTTATATGGAAAGATGAACAGTTTGTTATTCTGTGTTAATGCGTTGGGTCCATTTGATAATCTTGGATGTTAGTCTATTGATGGTGTGGAATAAGTAGCAATGGATGACGTGTTCCTTGGATTTGCAGTCATATTTGAGCATCTTTTTGATCTGCCTGTGGTGTATTGGTTGACCATATCTACCATGATTAAATTTGTATTAAATCCTATCAAAGCAGTTGAAGCCTGATGGTTACAATGTAGGGCTGTGGATCTCTTTTGTTGTGGCAAGTGATTGTTTGCTCAGGTGGCTGCCAACTGTTCTTCGATTTTGGTGACATTCAAAGGTTTTTAGGCCATTATAAGGTGGGGTGGCACAGTTTTAGTTAAAAGAGTTGGATAAGATAGGACCTTTGGTCCACATGACTATGCCATTTCTTTAGTCTAGTTTCATTTTACTAGTGAGTCAAAGATGAGTATTGGCTATAATTTTTTTTTTATGACGCATCTCTCAAATCTGGGAACCATTCAACAACAGAGTTTGGTTTTAAATGTTTCTGTGATTTTAATTGTCACATTTAATTGCAAATTGAGGGTCTTTATGTAATTGTTAGTTACCTAGGCAAGAATGTAGAATGGGTATAAATGAACACAGTGCTGGAGTAGCTCTGCAGGTCATCTCTGGAGAACATAGGTTGGGAGTTAAATAGTGGAGGGAGGGGGGAGTAGAAGGGAGAAATAGGTGGTTGTTCAGGTGGGGCACAGGGGAGAGAGGGGGGTTAGTTGAAGGTCAGCTAAAATTGGAGAATTCAACGTTCATACCGTTGTGTTGCATGCTACCCGAGATGAATACGAGGTGCGTTGTTCCTCCAGTTTGCCTGTGGCCGTACTCTGGTAATGGAGGAGGCCCAGGACTGAAAAGTCAGTGTGGGTCTGGGAAAGGGAGTTAAAATGGTTAGCAACCGGGAGATCCAGTGGGTTTTGTATAAGCGTAGACTTGACAACTGTTTCACTGAAGACGCACTCGGTCCACAAAGGCCTACTGGTTCTCCCAATTGCTCCTCTTATGTTCTCCAGAGATGCCTGCAGATCTGCTGAGTTACCCCAGCACTTTGTGTCTTTTTGTATTAATCAGCATCTGAAGTTCTTTGTTTTTACATAGGTATAAATGAGAAGTGTGAGCTTTCAAGCTTCTGTATCTTGCTGGATGAGGGCAGGGAGATGGGGAAATAACTGGGGTGGTCAAGTTCTTTATTATGCCAGCTGCTTTTCCAAGGCAGCATGAAGTTTAGATGGAGTAAATGGTGGGACATCTGGTCTATGATAGACTGGGCTACTTTTATGTTCTCATTGACATCTCATTAATTGTGAGGTTCATAATTACATTTTACTTGCACTGCTTATCCTTTGCATGTAACATCCACTCATTTGAAATGGGGCTCTGTCGTTTGCAAATACATTTGGCACTTAAAGTAGGCTATGAAGGACTAAAATTTGTTTTGGGTCCCTCACCTCAGACAAGTGTGACCTTGTAAAACAAATAATTTTCCTTTTAGTTATCAAGACTGATTATTTTAACTATTTAGAAGTCCATCAATTCATCATTTAGGCTTTTTTTAAAACTGAGAAGCACAGAATTGGATGCTGACTAATTATCTGAATTTAGAAATTCCAATCAGGTTGTGTATTAAGTCAAGCAAATTATTCAAAAACTTGATTTTAAATGTGTGCATTAGAGTTCTTGATATTTACGTGTCGAACTCTGTTAGCAACCTTTTTAAATGAGAACAATGTCATTTACTCAGATGTTTAACCATATGACTGCAAATTGATTTTTGATAAAGTGCATTTAATGATACTGGACCTATAAAGTAATGAATTGCAATGGTGTTTATTTTGAAGGTTATCAGACTTTTAATTATGAAACTTGAGTAAATATGTGAGCATGTACGAAATCCTTAAAAATATGAAAAGCACTTGCATTATCTGTTCAACTAAGCAAGTTTGTTTCACTCAAACAATTGTGTTTCTCATTTACACCCACACATCTATATTCTTTAGGTAAATATAGGATTAGTTTAACATTTTGAATATGCTAGAGTAAATTACTTCCAGTGCATCCTCTACATTTTTGAAATTTGTGAAAAACTTCAGTTTTAGCTTCAAGCATTGAGTATGTTTCTCATCATTTGTCTCTTCAGTTTTTTGGTCATAAATCCAAAAAATCAGCAGTTTGATTCTTGGTAGCTATCTGACTGGCTTTATTCCAGTTAAACTTCCTCAGTCAAACATTAAATATCCTTCAATGAGAAATTGAACCCATTTATCTGAATTGTGGGCATCAATTGTGGCTATTACTTTTTTCTGTATTAATGCAAGCAAGTGGAGTAATAAGGAGATACAAGGAACTGCAGATGCTGGTTTACTAAAAAAAAAAGCAAAAGTGATGAAATAACTCAGAGGGTCAAACAGAACCTTTTTCCCCTCCCACTTACCCCCTTCCCCTGACCACATAATCAGTCTGAAGATGGGCCAACATTTTCATGTGGAGTAATAACATAGCTAAATATAAATTAAAACAAATTCCTCTTCTTTGGAATGATTTGGTATGCAATTTTATTTTACCATTTTTCTCTTTTCACCAAAGCTTTGCTGGGTTTTTACTACAGTACCTTTTGGAGTTTAATGTTCATGAGCCATACTACTTGACAGGGAAGTGTTTGCAGCAAGTCTTAAACCTCCAATCAATGGCCATTGCTGAAGGATTGGGCAGCACAGTGGCATATTAGTAGAGTTGCTGCCTTACAGCGATAGGGACCTGAGTTTGATCCTGACTATACAGACAGCACAGAGTTTGTACGTTCTCCCTGGAACCGCGTGGGTTTTCTCTGGGTGCTCCGGTTTACTCCTGTACTCCAAAGGTGTACAGCTTTGTAGGTTAATTGGCATCTGGAAATTGTCCCTATTGTGTAGGATAGTGCTAGTGTATGGGGCAATCGCTGATCAGTGCGGACTCAGTGGGCCTGTGGCCATGCTGTTTCTCTAAAGACTAAAGATTCACTGATAGTGGTCAGAACCAAAAACTCTTGGATGATATGTCATACTGAGTGGGACTAATTGATGTGCTTGTACTGCCTAACTGCAGTAAACTAGCGCATCAGATTTTCCTGACATCATGTAATCACACTGAGATAGCCAGAAAACTTCTGCATTTCTGCTCAAAGAATGATGTAATCGTGTATCATCTGTTCTGGAATTTTTTTGAAGCTTTTTCTTGTAGCATTTAAATGAAATTGTTTCATCATGGTAGTTTCACCAGGAAATGTAGGAGAATATGGCTACAGCAAGCAAAAGACTAGGTTTTTCTTTAAGGGACGCTGAAAATTTTAAACTGTTGTGGCATCTACACACTAGGTGTTGGTACGCACAGATATGCAATGGGCAGTGTCAAGTGGCTGGAAAATAAAATAATAGCATTTAACTTTTTAGAGGAGCAAGCATGCCATACCAGCGGCATGCATATCTTCACAAAAAAAGCATCGATCATAATGTTTGTAAACTAAAATATTGATTGCATTTCAGAAGTCTGTAAACCTGACATTTACATTTTGTAAAATTGATACTGAAAAAATGAATAAAAGATATCTTGTAAGCCTGATAATTTATGACATCACTCCATTATCAGTTATCCATTCAATCTCATCTCAAGTGTTTCATGGGTGTGGTATATTGTGTATTTCTTTTGAAATCTTTGAGTGCTCCACCAATTTACTCATATTCACAACAGTGTAATTATGTAAATTCACTGTTAATGAGTACGTTACAAAAGATTTCACACTTGCAGAAGCATTAAAAAAAGCTTGCACATTCTGGCAATATGAAAATATTCGAGAATTATGTGGAGTGAACCGGCAATTTTGTTGGATTTGAAATGTTTTGTTTTAGCCGCATTTGGAATGTGGCAGCTTTGGTGTGTTAGCATTCAGCTGTATGATGTGCTTCTCTTTTGTAATTTGATGCTCATTCTGTGCGATATAAAGACTGGAATGTGGGAGTAGTGTCTGCATAGAAGTGGACCATAAGTAACCAAGTTACTTTGGTTATTTAATCCCAAATATGACCAGATTTATTTCAATATTTATTGTACATGTTTATCCAAGTAGAAATCAAAGCCTACCACATTAACATCTTTTCAGATGTTGTCTAGTTTTCCAGAATTTTAGACGTAACATAGTATTTGATTTAATTCTGCCTGATGTATTTATATACTTGAATTATAGCCAAAGAACAGTGCTGAGTGTCATTAAGATTAAATACCAACCCTATTATAGTTTGATAGTTCGAGAAGATGTCCATTTCCAGTTGCTTCAAATTCTTTCTCCTTTTGTATTAATCTAATTGGTTGATTTGATTCACAATGTAACCTATGTGAGATTATCTAAGGAGACATTGGAAATATTCTTTGCAGTTTGACGTATCAGCCAGAACATATTTTTCTCACACTGAGATATTGGGAGAATTTGCAGAGAAAAGAACAGAATTGTGGACTGAGGGGAAAGAATCCTCTTGCACAATTTAATTGTTCAACACGTCAACTTTCATGGGGAAATATGAATCCTCATTCCTCTATGGCAATGAAATGTGCCTGACGAGATGTGCTGATTATTGAATGCCATGGGAAAAGGCCAAGCTTAATGTTCACTTAGCTTTTGTAATATGTTGCTCTAAATGTTTTATTTTTTTGCTGCAGAAGGTAAATCTCAGCAGCAGAAGAATGATGCCTATAACAGGTTTGGAAATTTGATTACAAATTTTGTGTTATAAACATCAGATAATAAAAATAAATACATATCTCAAAATTTCCTAATTTTACAATGTATTCATGCGTCATAGAATATTCATTGACCTCCCCAGTATAAAAGATTTGATTTGGTATAGACAGGTAACTTTTGGCTTGTTTATGGTGACCAGATGTGAATTGCCTGCTTTTCCGGAACAATTTGGAGCAACTGGGGTTGTTCCTCAAAAATCCAGTTCAAATATCCAGTGCTTAGCCATTTGTAGTTGATAAAAAACATATCTATGGCTTTCCAGTCATTGCTTGGGGACTCTTCATTTTGTACATTGCTATACTGTGCATATAATTTTAGACTGCACAGTTAACTTGTCTTATTGTAACTGATGTACAATCTTGATTATATTTCAATGTAGTCAAGTCTATGTGATGTTATTCATTGGAAGTACATTCATATTGGGGGGGGGGGGGTTGAATTTGAAGTGAAATTTAATCTTTGGAAACAAAGGCTCAGTAAAAATGTCAAAACATTTAAATTAATTCAAAGACTTCCAAATTTATAATTGATTTCTGAAACTTTAAATGTTTTCATCCCTTTGGCTTTGTAACAAAAAATAAATTTCACTTTAAGTTGTAAATTGTCCAATAATACTCAAACTGAATACTTATTGCTTAACTCACTGCCGATTTAAATTCAGAATCTACTTTTGTGACATAATTATGTTTGCTGCTTGGAATAGTCAACTACTGCCTCATTGTCTCAACAGCACTAATAGTTTATCTTTGCACGAAAGTATTATGCTGGCAAGATATTTGAAAGTTTACTTCAAGCTACGAGATTTCAGTTTCTGCACACTTTTTATACCCGAATCTCATTTTTTAATAACTTGGTATTCCAATTTAATAACTAAAAAGATATCTGCACTCCAGGTTTACTGATATATCAATACATTTTGACAACATATTGTCCAAAATGCCTGTCAAGCAGAACGGGTAGTTTTTCTTTGGAAATAGTAATCTCTATGCAGCCAATGCTTGGCACTAAAAAGTCAAACCTGTGACATGGGTCTTCGTTTCAATTCTCCCAAGCTGCATTTTTATGCAGCAAAGCAACACTGCTTCATGCCAACTATTGCTTCCTTGGTATTCACTGCAGCCAGATTTTGCCAGGTAGGCACAAACATTTTTATGTATGCCTACTTGTCAACTTTTTAGTACTTGGGATAACCTCCTTTCTACCATTCATTATGTAGGATCCAAGAAAATTAGCAGTTTGGAATGTAAGATATCATTGGCAGATTGTTGTGACCTGTTGCACAATACCCTCATTTCATGTTCTACTTTCAGTGTCTGAAGAATGTCTCAGCTGCCACCCAGCTTGCTTACTTTGGACCTGGATGGATTTCTTCAGTGCACCAGAATTAGTGCAAAAGCTGCAATGTTTGTTGTCTAGAGATGTTGTAACACTTGTTTCATTGTTCATAATTATTTAGCGCTCTTTCTGGTGTTAAAAATGTTTTTTTGTATTCATCATTGAATTTGATTATGGTCATTTTTATGCAGAGTTGCATGAGTTGATATATACATTGAGATAAGACATTTAGAAAGAGCGAGATTAAACCTTCATAATGTGAAAATTGAAACAAACTGAGAATGAAAACAATAGAAATATTCAAAAGGCATTATTTGTGGGGAAATGGTTTCAGATCGATGATCATGTTCTTAGTTTTCTTTTTACTTGACCTGAATAATTTGTTTCCTGTTTTTTCAGATTTCATGCATTTTTTAAATGTTTTAACTACAGAACATTATTGAAAAAAAATCAGCTTTTTCATAAAGCTGCAATATTTGAATGTTGTATCTCTATCTTTGCTCAATATGTTTGATAACTTGTGCATTTGAAGCATTCATATAGCATGTTTGTGACTTGTAGTTCGTGCCAGGGTAAATTTCGGTTTGTTTGAAAATCTATACTCCATATAGCTTCAGCTGGATCTGATTTTGTATTGAATGAAATACGTGTATTAATGAATATCAAAGAACATTTTATGTTTATCAGATCTTAGTTTTAATGATGCAATTGGTTTTCTGGCAAGGTCTTAGAACAGTAGATGTGAAGAAATTTGGAATGCAGTTTCTTCCTATGCATATCTATTTAACCACTGCTTTGTTGCTGGTAGGAATGTTTCACAAAGCAAGTACTTGTGTCTGTAATAAGAGCCTTTGTTTAAGGTAGCAAAATGTTGCAATATGTCTCATGAACATAGGAATATATATCTAGAATAGGAATTGATCATTTATCTCAATTACTCTTTTTTTTAAAAAAAGCTTCCCAAAGAAACATATGTAAGAAAGTGTGTACAATGACATTGATCATTTAATTTTAGATCTTAGATCTATGTTTAAAACAACAGATAGTTAGTTGGGTTAAAGTGTATTGGCTTAGAGTACTGCAGTGCGAGAGATAACATTTTTCTAAACTTTCTTTTGCTGCTTTCATATTGGGTGAGTTGTATACCACTCAGTAGATTTGTTTCCTTTCTTTATATTTATTGGAGTGTAAATTATATTTACTTTTGGTCTTATTTTGTAGGCCGGGGAGGACTGATGAGGCCCAGAGGTATGAATAAGAAGATTGTAACTGCGACCCAGATGACTGCTCAGGAAGTGATTTAAACTGGACCCTCCCACCCCTTGCCTGATGGAAGGGCTTCTTTATACAACTGTGAAATGTTCCAAACAGCAAACAAAAATAAATATTACTGCAACTCCTGGATTATATGTACCCTCTGAAACCTGACTTGCGAAGCCCAACTAGTCCCTGGCCGTGGAATCGGATGCCTCCTTTGTGGCAGTGATTGCACAATGTGATTAAAAAACAAAACAAAACGCCCAAAAATAAACTGATGTAACAGACAAAAAAATAAAAGTTTATACAAAAATGGAGTCATGATTTTCAGTGCTTTTTCCTGTTTGGCCTTTTGAATCTCTTTTAAAGTAATGGTAATTTAATTTTCAATTTTTCTAACAAATATCTTTAACAATTTTCTATATGCATGCTCCTTCTACAAATGAACAAAACATTTGAATGTAGAAATAAAGGAAACACTGCTCGGATAGGGTAAAATGCTTATTGCTAATATTTATGGAGCATTTGTTTATCAAAATTATACATTTTTACAATTACAATTCTTTGAATAGAGTTTGAATTATAATTTAAATATTTTTAATTAAGCTTTTCTTGGTTAAGTGATGTATATCGTATCAAGAAAAGGCCTATTCAGATTCATAAATACTGAAAACAATGAGATTCTGTGATCCACGATAACAAAAGGTGGGAGATAATTTGACATCTTTGTAATAGTATAACCATTAAATGCAAAAACGATTTAGATCATGTACGACTCCGTGAATCGGGTGTAGATTGGGTAACTAAACAGATCGGGAATTGAATAAAGGCTATTTCGCTTTATCGGACTTGAAAGCCACAATTCATTGATATCTCGAACAATGTATGAGCTACTGAATTGTTAAATACTCTGATAATCACAATATATTTTTTAAAAGATCAATTTTTTATGTCCATACTTATTTTTTTGGGCTGGATGTTGCTGTTAGTCCCATTGAACTGTTAAAAAATAATGAATAACTGATGCTTTGGCAGTTTACTCAGCCAGAGATGATTTGGCTGAGGATCTCTGCTGTTGGCAACTTTTTTTTGTGTTGTCAACTTGAGACCCTTTTAACCGAGGTCTTCCTCCTGGGGTAGGGTGCACGGGGAGAATTAAATCATTGATCTGTGTGTTGATGTTGGGAGTATTTAATTGTCATTTGTACCGATATTGGAACAATGAAATTCTGATTTGCAGCAGCATAACAGGCCTGTTAACACAATGCACACAGACAATATAAAATAAGTTTTTTAAAAAAAGCAATAAATTGATACCACAACACGTGCAGAAAACCGCAAAGTCAAGTGCAACCAATGACGATCCATAGAAGTTCATAGTTGAGGTTAGTGTTTGTGTAGTGTTCAAGAAGCCTGATGGTCGTAAGGAAGAAGCTTTTCTTCAAACTGGTCACTGTTTGCAGACTTCTATACCTTCTTCCCTTCTCCTTGAAGCTACTTTTGATGTGTTATCTTTGTCATCATGAGCATGTGGGCTGCCTGAACTTTTAAAAAAAAGCCTTGCTTCAGGAGTCTCCTCGAAATCAGATCTCGCATGTAGCCCAGCAAAGTTATTGTTAGATCATAGCTTGCATGTGTGCCCTTTAGGCTAATATTGGCTTATTTGCATTAATCTTTTATGTAACATCTAGAAACATTGACAATCTTCAGTGCTTTGTGATTCCTGTATGTTTTTGACATCACAGCTTTGTAGAAAAAGGAGCGGATCATGGCAGAATGATTCAAACATCCTCCATTTTAGACTCTCATTGGAGTAACACAGCAGGTCTGGAGAATGTGGATAAATGACATTTTGGATCATGATCCTTCAGACTGATTGTAGTAGGGGAGAGAAAGCTGGGAGAAAGGTGATAGATGAAAAGGATTTTTAATTGGCAGATTTTTTTTGAATACCAGCATTTGCAGTTGTCTGCGATAATACTTCATTTTGGATCTGTTATCATTAACCTGTTTCTTAAATTAATTTAAGATTAGCCATGTGCATTTGTGGTGATGTTGAATTTTCTCAATAATTTGAATAAATGTCATTTTAATGTAAAATAGGACAATAATTGCCTGAAGCAGAAATTTGTTAATAATTACATTTAACATATTAAATGTAATTGAGTTGTCCCAATTGAGCATGTACTAATTTGTTTTTAAGAATTAAGTCATGGTCCATTTGCACAAGTGATATGGGATACTTCATCCAAATTTATTAAACAAAAAATACTACCACTGCAATCCACATCCACAAAAAATACTGCAATCCACATGCTTAATTCTATGTACATTTAAGAGATTTTATACAGTTTAACTTGTTCCATCTCTATTTGCCTAACAACTATGAAGATGGCACTCCTTTTCGATACTCACATTTTATTGTGTGGAGTACAAAATCTTCACACTTGGGGGGAAAAAAAGCTTCAGGTTTATTGATTTTTGCATATTGTACACTAAGCCTCTTCTATCTTCGCTATACCATTAAAATCACTTTTGAAGTAGAATTGTAATATCAAGTGAACTGAGGAGGGTGCAAAGTGCTCGTAGCGTAAGTGAATGGCAAGATGATAGCACTTCATAATGTGGCAAAATAAGCTTTGTTAGATTAAACCCTTTTTCACATGTTTGTTTCCTTAGATGTTTAAGCATTGAGCAATAATAATGTACGACTTCGTAAATGAAAATTTGAAAGTAGTGTCGAATCAGGCTAACTAGCAGGGCAGATTCATATTAGCAACATGCAGAATTGGGTGTTGTCATCTTAGAATATAAGAAACTGGAGTAGGCTCTGATTATGGACTAGATGCTCTGTTTTGGAATATATTCAAGTCTGGTTGAGTTTTAGGCACCAGAAGTATAGTGTATATGGGGAATGGGTTGGGAACACTTCACTGATTTATGAGTGAATCCAAGAGATTGTATGACCTATTTGTGTTTTTAAATTATGGGCTTATTTAAAAGTAGACTTTGGCGAATAAACCATCATATCTTTGGAAGGAATGCTTTTTCCAAAATGCTACTCAACTGAGCAAAACAATAGTTAAGCTGGATGGTTATCTACTATTATAAATTATCCTTATTTGTTGATCATTGCCCAATCTTCCAGCTGTAAAGTGGCTATTTTAAAGGCTGGTATGATTATCAAAGCGGGTAAGACAGATGGACACAGGGTATGGTTAGGTAATTGCAGCTGAGATGTTATAGCCATTACAGAAACCTGGCTTAGGATTGGTAGCTTAATGCTCCAGGGGACAGGTCTTACAGGGTGATAGAGGTGGTAAAAGAGAGGGAAAGGGGGGGGGGGGGGGGTTGCTTTACTGATTAAGGAGAACATCCCAGCAGTTTCAAGTAAGTTTAAAGAAAATTTAAAGAGATATGTATATTAAGGCAAAAGGGGTAACTGGAGAGAGAATAGGCCCTCATAAACTAAAGTGATCATCTACATGTGGAGACGCAGGAGATGGCAAAATCCTCAAATTATTATTTCTCCTTTGTTTTCACCGTGGGGGGGGGGGGGGGGGGGGGGAAATAAAGGCTATGGAACTCGGGACAGTTAACGGAGATGTCTTGAGGATGGTACTGGACGTCCTAAAGCGTACGGAGGTAGATAAATCTCCCGGACTTGATCAGGTATATCTGAGGATGTTGTTGAATGCTAGAGACATAATTGCAGGAGCTGAAACCTCCGAATCATCGTTAGGCAGGGGAGAGATGCAGGATGTTTTGCATCTATTTAAGGGCTGCAAGGATAAGTCTGATTTCTATAGACCAGTGATCCTAACATCTATGATAAGTAAGTTACTGGAGATGAATCTGAGGGATAAGATCTATGCATTTGGACAATCAGTGGCTGATTTGGGATAGTTGGCATGGTTTTGTATGTGGGAGATCGTGTCTTATGAATTTGCATTTTTCTGAAGATGTAACCAAAAAGGTTGATGAGGGCAAGGCTATAGATATTGTCTACATGGACCTCAGCAAGGCCTTTGATAAGGTTCTGCATGGTATGCTGCTCTGGAAAGTTGCATTGGATCCAGGGAGGGCTAGCTAACTAGATACAAAATTGGCATTGTGGAAGGAAGCAGTGAGTGGTGGAAGGTTATTTTTCAGACTGGAGGCCTCTGATTGGTGGTGTGCCTCGGGGATCAGTTTTGGGCCCATTGCTGATGATGATACTTTATTGTCACATGTATCTTAGATACAGCGAAATACTTTGTTTTGCATACAATACACCAAGTATGCAGTCACTATGTACAGTGTGCTGATAGTTACAAAGTATTAATTTTAGTCTTTTCACCTTTCACCCCATCAGCCATTGCATACAGCACGTAATTCTTTTGACATTTTTGCCACCTCCAAAGGGATCCCACCATTAGTCACAATTTCCCATCTCTATCCCTTTCCTCTGAGACCATTCCCATCCCCAACTCACTGGTTCACCTATCTCTTCCAACCCACTACCCCTCCCCAAGAACTTTTCCCTGCAACCGCATGAGTTGCATCACCTGTCCCAATACCTCCTCCCTCAACTCCATTCTGGTTTGTGGTTACATCACGTTTTGGATGAGAAACTACATGGTGTGATTAATTAGTTTGCCGATGGTAGGTGGTAGTGTAGACAGTGAAGATATTTATCAAAAATCACAACAGGATCTTGATCAGGAATGATGCCGTTCCTGAACACATTTGACAAATTCGACCTTGTCTAAGCTCTTACCACTATGGCAGTCCCAGTCTATATTGGCAAAACTCCTACTTTGATAATCCTATTGGTCTTGCAGCTTTTGCAATCTGCCGGCATATTAGTTCTAATTCCTGTTGACTATTTGGGAGGCCATAGTACAATCCCCTTTTTATTTCTCAATTTCACCCATATAGCATTACTGGATGAACCATCAGTAATGTCATTGGACGACTGCCATGACATTCTCCTCAATCAGTAAAGCATCTTCCCCCTTGTACCCAATCTCTATCGCACCAGTTACAGCTGCACCCTGGAACATTAAGCTACCAGTCCTGTCCTCTTGGCAGGTTTCCATAGTAGCTATAACACCCCAGTTGCATGTGCCTAAGCAAGCCCTGGGTTCATCTACCTTACCCATTCGGCCTCTCGCAATAACATAAATACAATTGAATCCAAAAGTCATGCTCCTGCCTATCCTGTCCACTGAATTTGCTTTCATTGCCATCTGTACCGACTTCTGGCCTCTCAGTTACATTACTCCTGCATTAGATCCCATCCCCCTGCCAATGTAGTTTAAACCCTCCCAGGTAGCACTAGCAAATCTGCCCACACCGGGAACAATCGGAGATTACTACCCTCAAGGTCCTGCTTTTTAACCTTTTGCCTTGCTCATTGTTGCAGACTTCATTTCCATTCCTACCTGTCATTTGTGTCAACGTACACAACCACTTCGGCTGCTTGCCCTCTGCTCTGAGAATGCTTTGCTGCTGTTCAGTAGATCCTGAATCCTGGCATCGGGGAGGCAACACACCATCCTGGTGAGTCGTTGGCTGGCACAGAATCTCCTGTCTGTCCCACTAACTAATGCGCTTATCACGATGGCTCTGCCTGTCCTCGCTCTGCCTGATGCCACAGACCTGACTGCTGCTGCTCTTTGACCAGTCACGGCCTTCCCCTAACAGTATCCAATGGGACATACCTTGTCGAGGGGAATGTAGCATTACTTGGGGGGCATCCCTGCACTCTCCTCCCTGCTGGTCACCCATCTATTTTCTGCCCGTAGCCTAGGTGACATCACCTCACTAACTCCTGTCCATGACATCCTCGGTCTCCTGGATGATCCTGAGATTGCCCAGCTGCTGCTCCAGTTCCCTAACGTGGTCTGCGATGAGCTGTAGCTGGATACACCTCCCATTGGTGGTGTGCTCGGGACGCCAAGTCATTGGTGAGATCACACGGAATACTGTAATTCTGGTCGCCCATCAATGGGAAGAATGTTATTAAGTTGGAAAGGAAGCCGAACAGTTTACCAGAATGGTACCTGGACTTGCATTAAAGAGAGAATTTAGATCGGCTGTGACTCTTTTCTCTGGAGGGTAGGAGGCTGAATGGTGACCTTATTTCGGTACACAAGACCAAGGGGTATGGATAAAGTGAACGCAGTCTTTTTCCCTGGGGAAAAATTCTAAAACTAGAGGAAATAGGCTTAAGGTAAGGGAGGGAGGGGAGGGGGGGGGGGGGGGGGGGGGGTTAAGAGGGCCCTGAAGGGGAAACCATATCACATAGACGTTGTCCATGTCTAGAGTGAGCTGCCAGAGGAACAAATAAGTGGAAACAATTGCGACCCGAAACGTCACCTCTGGCTTTCCCCGAGATGCTGAGGGGGCGCTGTGAACTGTTTATGTATGTGCTGTTATGTTTGTGTGCCATTTTATGTTCGTTCTTAGTACCTGAACTGATGTACAGCACCTTGGTCAACGTGGGTTGTTTTTAAATGTGCTTCACAAATAAAATTGACTTGACTTGACCTGAGTTATTCCAGCGTTTTGTGTCTATCTGTGACTTTTAAAAGACAGTTGGACAGATATAGGGTTAGGAAGGGTGTAGCGAGCAATGGGCCAAAGGCAGGCAAATGGTACAAAGTTTGCACAAAATTTCAAACAAAAATAGTGCAGCAAAAATAGATCAATGTAGAAACACACTGAGATGAAAAAAAAACCCCCACATGTTCTGCTGTCAGCATTGCCTTTAACTGATTACTGTATAATTTTTCTTGCACCATGAGGTTCGCAGCAGTAACCACTGCCCGTCGTCGCAGGGTTATGGGAGGCTGTCTGCCGCTAGGGGGGGTAGCCGGAATACCATTGGCTGCAAGCGCTGTAGACGTCATTAGCAGCGCTCACCCACCCTGAGCAGGACCCCGAGGTGGGTGTCCTGTACAACTGCCGGTGTCCTGTACAACTGCCGGCGCCCTGCACAACTGCCGGCGCCCACCCCGCAACGCCAACTGTTCGCCTCTGGGACGGAAGCCGCACGAGAGGAGGTGGGTGGAATGAATGAATGGCAGCGCGGGGTGCGGCGGGCACGAGAGTGCGTCGGCGCGCTGCACGTGGCCAACAGTTCACCAGCCCGTGCGCCGGCACCCGGAGAGGAGAGGGCAGGGTTGAACTTATGGAGGAGGGCAAGGGAGAGGAGAGGGTGAGGGAAGAGAGGGCAAGGAGGAGGGCAGGGAAGAGGGCGAGGAGAGGGTAATGGGGGGGGGGGGGGGGAGAGAGGGCGAGGAGAGGAGGCAAGGGGGAGTGCAGGGTAAGGGAGGAGGGGCCAGGGGGAGGGCAGGGTAGAGGAGGAGAGGGCAAGGGGGAGGGCAGGGTAGAGGAGGAGAGGGCAAGGGGGGGGGAGGGCAGGGTAGAGGAGGAGAGGGCAGGGTAGAGGAGGAGAGGGCGAGGGAGGAGAGGGCAATGTTGTGGAGGGGGCGGGGAGGGCAAGGGAGGGGAGGAGAAGGCAAGAGGGGGAGGGCAAGGGATGAGAGGGCAGGAGAGGGGAGGGCAGGAGAGGGGAGGGCAAGGGATGAGAGGGCAAGGGAGAGGAAGGCGCTGCTCAGACACTGGTGGTGGTGGGAGGATAGATTGCCTCCTCCGCAGTGGAGACCTTCCCTTCGCCAAAGTAATTGCTCAGCTTCATGCGGCAGCGCTGTGGGCAGAGTAATCTCTACGTAGAACAGTATAGCACAGGGCCAGTCCTCCGGCCCACAATGTCTGTGCCAAACACGATGCCGAGATAAACTAATCTCTGCTTGCACATGATTCATATCCCTCCATTCCCTGCATACTCAGGTGCAGGAAGGAACTGGATTAAACTTAAGATAGACACAAAAACCTAGAGGAACTCTGGGACAGGCTGCTTACAACCCTGTACCACTGGGCTGTAAGCTGCCCAAGCGAAATATGAGATGCTGTTCCTCCAATTTGCATTTAACCTCACCGATAATGGAGGAGACCTAGGACAGAAAGGTCAGTGTGGGAATGGGAAGAAGAATTCAAGTGTTTAGTAACCGGGAGATCAGGCAGGTCCAGGTGGTCTGAGTGAAGGTGTTGAGCGAAACAGTCGCCTAGTCTAAGTTTGGTCTCACCGATGTATAAGAGTCCACATCTTCAACGGCAGATACACTAGATGAGGTTGAAGGAGGTGCAAGTGAACCTCTGTTTAACCTGAAAGGACTGTCAGGGTCTCTGGGCAGAGTCTAGGGAGGAGGTAAAGGGACAGGTGTTGCATCTCCTGCAGTTGTAAGGGGGTGGTTCGGGTGGGAAGGGATGAGTTAACCAGGGAGTTACGGAGGGAACAATCTCCTCAGAAGGCGGAAAGGGGTGGAGATGGGAAGATGTGACTTGGTAGAGAAAGGTAAAGACTAGGGGGCCTCTGACTCTGTTGCCACTTGGGGGAAAGGGAGTAAGGGTGGAGCTGCGGGGTACCAAGGAGACATGAGTGAGGGCCTCATCTATGATGGGGAGAGGGGAACTCCCATTTCCTAAAGAATGAGGACATCTCGGATGTCCTGGTATGGAACACATTTTGGGCGCAGATGCGGCGTAGACGGTGGAATTGGAAGTAGGGGATAGAGTCTTTGCAGGAAGCAGGATGGGAAGAAGTGTAGTCGAGATAGTTGCAGGAGTCAGTGGGTTTGCATACCCATGTGCCTATATACAAGTCTTTTAAACACCACTCCTGGTAGCACGATCAGGCACCTGCCACTCTAAAAAACAAACAAACTTGCACCCAAATTTATCAATCCATCTACATACCTCCCTGTATCTGAAGATCAAACGTCCATGTATGGGGTCCTATGGCAATAGCAGGATTAATCTGATCGTTCTGACTCACCCTTTTCAATGCTGCGACCTTCTGTATGAATCTTATTCATTCAATTCCATGAGGTTGAGTTTTCACCAACTATTTCTGCTTCTTTGATTTCCATATCTAAGCCAACTGTTGTTACTCATTTCAATTATTCTGCTACATCTTAAGCAATTCTTAAGACTGGTACTTTAACTGTGCTTTGAATCATCTGTTCTAGTGTCAGATTTTGGCCACAACTTTTTGCTGTGTTCAAGATTCTACATAACTTCATTTTATTCATGATTAATGGAAGACAGGTAAGGCATCTCTTGTGGCTGGACTCCAATGATAAGTAAATTCCAGTAAATGCAGGAAAATAGATTGATGAATTTTGTATTTTTATCCATGTTGTTTTGTCTGCAGAAAACTGTTACTATTTTGATCCATGAATGTACAAATGTTTCTAAAATATGATTTAAAACTTTTAATACATTTTTCATCTCTACCCAAAGCATCAAAATGTTCAGGAAAAAACTGGACAATCGTATCCGGGTCCAAATTGAAAATGGAGTGGCGCAGCGCCAACGGACATTGTTCATTATCGTGGGTGATCGTGGCAGAGATCAGGTATGGAGTTAAAAGTAGAACGATATATGTTTTGTATTGTAGTAGTGATATTGGTTGTTAATTTAACATAAATAAGCATGCTAGTCTGAGATCAGATTAGTGTTCTTGTCAGTGAAGATGGTCAGTTAACCAGTTAATAGGAGTCATACAAAATGTACAACGCAGATACGGATCTGTTCTGCCCACCTCATTCATGCTAACGGTGATGCCTATCAACAATAATCAAATTTCCTCACATTAGCTAAGTATTCCTCTATGTCTAGCCTATCTAAGTATCTGTCTAAATGCCTTTTAATCATTGTAATTGCATCTGCCTCCACAACCTCCTCTGGCAACTAGTTCCTTATGTTCACCACCCTATGTGTGAAGAACTTGCCCTTCAGATGTCCTTTAAATTTCAGCCCCTCTCACCTTAAACTTCTTCCCTCTAAGTTTCCCTGCCCCGGCAGATACATTCTGCTTATTTCTCTCACCTATCCTTATCGTAATTTTATACATTTTTATGTGATCAGTCATTGGTTAACTACATTCCAATTATAATAAACTCAGCCTGTCCAATCTTTCTTTTTAGTCTTAGAGATACAACATGGAAACAGGCCATTCGGCCCACCCGAGACCGCACTAATCAGCGATCACCTATGCACTAATTCTATCCTACACATGAGGGACAATTTACAGAAGCCACTTAACCTACAAACCTGCATGTCTTTGGAATGTGGGAGGAAACCACAGCACCCAGGAGAAAACCCACGTGGTTGCAGGGAGAATGTACAAAGTCTGTACAGACAGCACGCCAGAGTCAGGATTGAACCCGGGTGTCTGGCTATGTAAAGCAGCAACTCTACTGCTGTGCCACTATGTTGCCTCTCTTTATATCTAAGATAGGCACAAAATGGTAACTCAGTGGATCAAGGCAAATTCCTTGTATGTATAGATACTTAGCTAATAAAATGTAATCAATGCAATTCAATTCGGGCAGCATCTCTGGAGAAAATGGATAGGTGACATTTCAGGTCATGACCCTTCTTCAGACATTGTAGTAGGAAGAATGGAAAAATAACTGGAAGCGATTAAAAACAAACAAAAAACAAAACAGGGCAAAACGGCAGCAGATGACCTCGGCTAAGGAGTTTCCGGGGGGGGGGGGGGGAAATGGGGGGGAGAAAGGTGTTTATATGTTACCTAAAATTGGACAATTCATTGTTCATACTGTTGGATTGTAAGCTACCCAAGCAAAATATGAGATGCTGTCCCTCCAATTTGCGTGTGGGCTCATTCTTGCAATGGAGGAGGCCCAGGACAGAAAGGTCAGGATGGGAAAGAGAAGGGGAGTTAAAGTAGTTAGCAACTAGTGGGCCTTAACAGACCAAGCGTAACTGCTCAGCGAAATGGTCGCCGAGTCTATGTTTGGGCTCGCCAATGTACCAGAGGTTACATCGGGAACACTGGGTACAGTTGAGCCTCTGTCTCATCTGGAAGGACTGCTGGAGTCCCTGGATGGAGTTGAGGAAGGAGGTATAAGGACAGTTGTGAAATTACCTACGGTTGCACGGGAAAGTATCTGGGGAGGAGGTGTTTTGGGTGGGAAGGGTTGAGTGAACCAAGGAGTTGCGGAGGGAGAGATCTCTGCGCAAGGTGGAAAGGGGTGGAGATGGGAAGATGTGATTAATGGTGGGATCACGTTGGAGGTAAAGGAAATGTCACGGGTTGATGTGTTGGATGCAGAGGCTGGAAGAAGGAAAGGTGATGACCTGGGAAACTCTATCCTTGTGTTTGGGGAAGAGGGAGCGGGAGCAGAACTCCGGGACACAGAAGAAATTGTGCATGAGGGATTCATCTATGACAGCCGGGTGGAAACCACATTCATTAAGGAATGAGGACATCTCAGATGTTCTCGTTTGGAAAAAACTCATCTTGGGAGCAGATCTGGCTGAGGAATTAAGAGCATCTTTACAAGAGGCTGGGTGGGAGGAAGTGTCGTCAAGATAACAGTGGGTCTGAGAAGGTTTGTAGTAGACATCAGCCAAAAGTCTCTCCTGTGATGGAGACAGAGATCAAGAAAGGGGAGAAAAAGTGTCAGAGATAGTCCAGATGAATTTGAGGGCAGGGTGATAGTTAATGGTGAAGTTAATAAGGTTTATGAGTTTTGCACGGGTGCAGAGGCAGCCCCGATACAGTCATTGATGTAGCGGGGAAAGAGTTAGGGGATAGGGCTAGTGAAGTTGTTGAGGATGATGACGTTCCTCTAGGTGAAGGAGAGTTTAGTTGAAGGAAATTCCTTGAGTCTCTGTTCAAGGAAGAAATGGTAAAGATGAGTGACTGGGGGCCTAGAAACCGAAAGTTATTAAAAAATTTGAAGGGTGTATGTGTGAGATGTCTCGGACGTAAGTGGGAAGGGATTGGACAAGGGGGGATAGGATAAAATCAAGGTATATGAAGGTTAGGTCAGTGGGGCAGGAGCAGGCAGACACGATGGGTCTGCCATGGCTGTCCTGTTTGTGAATTTTGGGGAGAAGGTCGCAGTGGGCAGACTGGGGCTGGGGAATGAAATGTTTTGGGACAGTGGAGAATCAGTCTGGGAGATGATGATCTGGTGTTCATTTGTGGGGTCACAGTCAAGGGGTATGTCTGAGGAGATGTCTGGCGCCTGGCCTCAGCAAGGTAGGAGTCAGCCCGCCATACTACAATCGTTCAATTGAATTACACATTTACAGAGTGACCACATTGTAAATAACGAGACACTTCTGAATGTTAACACCTTTGCTGGGATGGGGTCATTCATATGGATGGTCCAACAGTTTTTGAGAGCAGAGAATCCAGATACCCAAAACTAGTCACAAAGCGCTGGAGTAACTCAGCGGGTCAGGCAATATCTCCAGAGAACATGGATAGGTGGAGTTTTGTGTTGGGATCATTCTTCAGACTTATAAGATGGACTCCGACCTGAAACCTCAAGAATCTGTGTTCTCTGGAGATACTGCTTGTCTTGCTGAATTGCTCTAGTGTTTTGTCCTTTTTTGTAAACTAACATCAGTAGTTCCTTATTTCGACCCAAAATTTAATGTTGTGAGGGCTGACTTTCCAGACTACACAAATTGTTATAATTCAATAATTCAGATGAAAATAACTAGGGCACAATCTTTTAATTTCCATTCAATTACGAAATAGGCTTGCGATATATTTTTCTTCATTCCCTATCTTGGATGCGATATATTTTTCTTCATTCCCTATCTTGGAGGATTTGACCATAATCTAACTTTTCTGTGGGAAAGTTCAGTGTTAAACCTGTCAAAAAGCAAATTGACTTACTGAGGATTGCTTGTGAAAGTTTTCTTTACTGGTAATTGTAATCAATAATGGCAAATAACTCATAATTGTGTTATGTGTGCTTTCACTGCAGGTGGTTATACTTCATCACATGCTCTCTAAAGCTACAGTGAAGGCCAGGCCATCGGTATTGTGGTGTTACAAGAAGGAGCTTGGCTTTAGCAGGTAATGTTAATGTAAACACAAGAGAAATTTAGAACTTTAGGATTTGAAATTTTGAATTACAGTTAAATATATGTAACTATTTACTGTAACATGATTATAACTACATTTGTCCGATTCATTTATAATTACTGAATGGGTTTATTATCAAAATGTGATTTTAGGATATTTTGTTAAAATGCAATTAGACCTTCTCACCATCATGCAGTTATAACATTAGCTTCATATTGTAGTTTATTAGTCTGGACCGAGTATCATCCGGGGTATAATCTGTTCTCTGCTTCCAAAATTAGAATAGGTCCAATGAAACCATAAATATAAATTTAACGGATTATGTCTAAGTAAGGGAACAATGTATAGCATTAACATTTTGAAATCTATTCATGCATTGATCAATTTAACTTTGACTGACAATGCACATTATTGAAGAATATTCCCTATTTCCTTGCTCCATGTTATTGACTAAACTGACATTTACAGAAGAATAGGACCTGATAATGTGAATATGAGATATTTTTTTCTACCTTCAGAAGTTGAACACAGAGTGGGAGAGCAGCCGTCTTGTTGGGGGAAAAAATCAATTAAAAAAACAGGCAGAAAAATGTGAGAGAGTTGTTTTTCTGCTGGTTTAGTGTGTGCACTATTGAAATGGTAGGACATAGAGTGAAGCAGGTGTCCGACTGGCTGAGCAAGAGGCAGAGCAGCGAATAAAAGGAAGGCAAGGTACAACAGTGCGGCTTGTTGGGAGCGGCCGTGTTATAGGGAAGTGCCTGGTGGAAGAAATTGCAACTTGGGGCTTCGGTTCGAGAGGCTTCGAAAGGGCTGGGGAAAGGAGTGCTGACCTATCAAACCCGGAGCAGAGCAGCAGCAAGCAGGAACTGTAAATAGGAGCTGTTTGAAACATTAAGGAGGCATACAGGATGACGAGATGTGCTGCATAATGTGGGAGTAGGTGGACCCCTTGGTGTTTCGTGGTGACCACATCTGCAGCAAGTGTTGGTTGATCGAGGAACTCAGGCTCAAAGTTGACGACCTGAAACACTGCGGCACATCGGACGCCGTATTTCTGGAGGCAGTCACATCTGTTAGAGTAACTGATTCCAATTTGGACCATGGTCAAGGGGGGGTGACTGCAAGTGAGGCAGGCAGAGGTATAGAGATCGAGGCAGTGTTAGAGGAGCCTTGAGCTTGTCAAGCAGGTCTAAGATTCTTGCTCCCTGTGCAGATGAGGATGAGCAACCTAACCACAGCAACGTGGATCAGGGAACCATTCAAGAGGGGAGAGAGACGAGACATGTGATTGTATTTGGGATGGTATAGACAGGGGATTCTCTGTCATAAGAATCAAGAACATGAAGACTGTGATGCCTGCCTAGTGCCTGGGTTTGGGACATCGCATCTACTTGCAGAGGTATTTGGAGTGAAGTGGGGAAGATCCAACTGTCATGGTCCATGTAGGTACCAATGGCGTAGGTAGACCAAGGGATGAGGTTCTGCTGAGGGAATTTGGGCAGTTCGGGACTAAATTGAAAAGCAAAATCAAAAAAGTAATAATTGGATTGCTACCTGAGCCACGTGCAAATTGGTATGGGTTCGAGAAGATTAAAGAGTTAAGCGTGTGGCTCAATGATTGGTGTGGGAGAAGTGGGCTTGAATTCGTGGTACATTGGCATCAGTATTGGGGAAGGAGGGAGCTGTGCCGATAAGACAGACTCCACTTGAACCTGGCTGGAACCAGGGTCCTGGCAAACAGCGTCGCCAGGGCTGTAGATAGGGCTTTAAACTAAATAGTGCGGGGGTGGGGTCGACAAATTGGAACTATATGGATGTAGTTAAAGGGAAGGAGAGTGCAGGAGCGATTACTGAAATCTCCAGAAGTAATAGGACAGAAAGTTTAAGAAGGGATAAAAGTCTAAGGTCAGGTAAAATGGGGACCAATTTGAGAAGAGTGTTGGTGATATATGTGAAGGTGTTATTTGAATGCACGCAGTGTTTGTAGCAAAATGGATGAGCTTGTAGCGCAGTTAGAAATTGGTGCTTTATTTTCAAAAATGCAAAGCTGCTGCACTTTTATCGTGAAGGTGAATTGCACACCTGTGTGAAACCATAGCAGTATATTTTATTATCAAACAATAATGTATCGGAGGTCCTTCCTTCCGGCTGCTGTGAGACTGCACAACCAGCGCTACTCCCAGCAGACAAGTCAACAGACCAGTTAACAGTAACAGTAAAAGAAAACACAGTAAATGATGACAATTATCCTTATCTTTATTTTTATTTATAATGAATGTCTCTTGCTATCCTTTTTGCTGCTGTAAGACTGCAAATTTCCCCGATGTGGGACAAATAAAGGAATATATTATTATTATTTATATCTTTACGGCGCTCTTTGGCTTAAATCAGTAATACCGAAAGGATCTGAAATTGTATTTAAATTGAAACATTTGCAATATATGGGATAAATAGATGTGGCTACATCTACACTACACAAAGAGTAGGAGTAAACAGGTCCTTTTCAGAATGGCAGGCAGCGGCGAGTGGAGTGCCGCAAGGCTCGGTGATGGGGCCGCAACTGCTTACCATATATGTTAATGATTTGGAAGAGGGAATTAGAAGCAACACTAACAAGTTTGCAGATGACACAAAGCTGGGTGGCAGTGTAAACTGTGAAGAGGATGTTAGAAGATTGCAGGGTGACCTGGACAGGTAGAGTGAGTGGGCAGATGCGTGGCAGATGCAGTATAATATAGATAAATGTGAGGTTATACACTTTGGCGGCAGAAATAAGGAGGCAGATTATTATCTCAATGGAGTTCGGTTAGGTAAGGGGGAGGTGCAGCGAGACCTGGGTGTCCTTGTACACCAGTCACTGAAAGTTGGCGTGCAGGTACAGCAGGCAGTGAAGAAAGCAAATGGAATGTTGTCCTTCGTAACAAGAGGATTTCAGAATAGGAGTAAAGAAGTTCTTCTGCAGTTGTATAGGGCCCTGGTAAGACCACATCTGGAGTATTGTGTACAGTTTTGGTCTAATTTAAGGAAGGACATCCTTGTAATTGAGGCAGTGCAGCGTAGGTTCACGAGATTGATCCCTGGGATGGCGGGATTGACATATGAGGAAAGATTGAAAAGACTAGGCTTGTATTCACTGGAGTTTAGAAGGATGAGAGGGGATCTTATAGAAACATATAAAATTATAAAAGGACAGGACAAGCTAGATGCAGGAAAAATGTTTCCAATGTTGGGCGAGTCCAGAACCAGGGGCCACAGTCTTAGTATAAAGGGGAGGCCATTTAAAACTGAGGTGAAAAAAACCTTTTTCACCCAGAGAGTTGTGAATTTGTGGAATTCTCTGCCACAGAGGGCAGTGGAAGCCAAATCACTGGATAGATTTAAGAGAGTTAGATAGAGCTCTAGGGGCTAGTGGAATCAAGGGATATGGGAAGAAGGCAGGCACGGGTTATTGATTGGGGACGATCAGCCATGATCACAATGAATGGCGGTGTTGGCTCGAAGGGCCAAATGGCCTCCTCCTGCACCGATTTTCTATGTTTCTATGTTACTAGAAAGGCAAATAATTCATAAAAATGATAATTTCCAAACTTCTATTTATTAATCATGCTAGCATTTTATAGTTATTGTTGATGGTGACTATTTTATTAAAGTTACTGTTGCTGTTGTGTACTGTTGCTGTTGTGTAAATGCATTATTCCCGGTTCAGTCATAGAAAGAAGCGAATGAGGCAGTTGCAGAAAAAGATTAAAAGTGGTACACTGGACCTCAAGCAAGATGATCCCTTCGAGCTTTTTGTAGCTGCGACAAACATTCGATACTGCTATTACAATGAGACTCATAAGATCTTGGGTAACACCTTTGGGATGTGTGTTTTGCAGGTGTGTTTTTCACTTTTATTCATTTTTTAATATTGGAAAAGGCCAATTATCAACACTGCAACTGAAATTGAAGCAATTTTGTAATTTGTGACAATGATATGTGGATCTCAATAATCTCAAGGTAAACCCTTGGTCTTTCCTGATATTGCTGGGCTAATCTTGTATTCAGCAGTGCTGAATTAAAAACAATAACATTGATCATTATTCAGTGCTACCTGCTGGAACTCGTGCAATCTATTTATGGCAGATGAAACAAGCGTTGGATCTTCTATAATGCTTTACTTGCCCACTCAGAATAATGCTAACCTAAGGCTCAGTGGGTATAATGAACACCTGAGTGAGATACTGGAGTTATTCTGTTTCATTGTACCCAAGCAATGAATGGATGTCAACAGAAGGGAGGTTAGCTAATTTAAGGGTTATGGGGAAATATGGGGACTGGGCCATAGGCCAGACTTACTCACTTTTATTCTTGAGCTTGCAAAGAACTGAAATGTAGTGAATCGATGCAAATTATTAAATATTTTTTAATGTACTAGTTTGATTCTATTCATAGCATTTGAGAATATCATAATGAACTATTTAATAGACAAAATAAGGTTGGGGAATCTGCAATACAATGGCACAATTAATATAACAGTTTTTAAGGGGAAATCTTTTCATAACTGTTTTCATAATTGTTATAATTATACAACTATTCATAATTGTTGTATTTATGTTATGAAGTGAAAGGAAATGCTTAAACCTTGTTTTTTTACCTAATGTACAGGACTTTGAGGCCATGACACCTAACCTTTTGGCCAGGACTGTTGAGACAGTGGAAGGAGGTGGACTTATTGTGATTCTGCTGAGAACTGTCAATTCCTTGAAACAGTTATATACAATGACAATGGTATGTGCTTGGCTGACAGTAGTGTTCAGTCATTCTTTCACGAGATGACATGCGTGCTTGTACTGTTGAAAAGTAATGACGAACATATGGTCACTGACTAATAATCTTTGGAAATTGCAGGTTCATTTTCCTAGCATGTGCTGCAGCAAGATATGTTGGTCTTGGAAGAGTTAAAGTATATGTTCAGTAGACACGGTGCTGGATATAAACATATGTTCAAATTGATATTTTAATAGGGCAGGTAGGAAGAAACTCTTCTCCAAGAGGAGACAGAATAAATGGACGTCATTCTAAAATCAGAGCTGAATTAGTACAGACCATTTTGCCAAATAGCCAGGAAATTGTAACTTTATAAAAGCAACGTGTTTTCATGTGTTGTGCTATAGAACATAGATAAGCATGAAGCACCTTTAGCATGAATAATTTACAAGGGTTGACAGAAAACATCTCCAGGATAAGGAATTGCTTTGAAAAGAACACATTCTCGATGCATCGGGTTTTGTTAAAATGCACTTGTATCTTTGTATGGTGTAATCTTAATCACTAAATGTACTGAGTAGAATTAGTACATTTATTTCTTTCAATTTAAAATTAGTTGGAAAATAATCCTGCATGCATTCTTGAATCTGTAACAATTCTGCTTGACTCATTTTTTTTGTGGTCATAATCTGTGAACAGATTTCAAACAGAGCTCAGATTATTCGTTCATGTTTTAAATCTTAATTTTGATGATGGAGATAGGAAACGATATTACTGTTGGCCTCAAAAGCATAATATATTGAACGTCAACTTTGTATTAAATCATTTGCCATTTTGACTCTTGAATTTTCTTTCCTTTGGTCTCATCTTATCAAGGATGTCCATTCACGTTATAGAACAGAATCACATCAGGATGTGATTGGAAGATTCAATGAAAGGTAATAACTTTAAGGGCCTGTCCCACTTAGGCAATTTTTTAGGCGACTGTCATAGTCGTAGCATGTCGCCGAAAAACCGGCAACTGGACCCGCCTATGACACTGTCTACGACAAGCTACAACAACCTACCACCTAGTCGATGTCAAGCTACAGCAAGCTACCGACAACCGTCGACCCAATCGTCGCAACTTAGGACGTTCACCTACGACCGCGCCTACGACAACCTATGACCACGTAGGCGACAACCTACGACAACTGAAGTCAGTCTATGTCTACCTGCGACAAGCTTTGATCTTGTCGGCGACAACTGAAGACAATTCACGTCATTTCGGCCTCCGGTTTTGACGCCGGTACCTGTCGCTGACGTAGGTAGTCGCCAATGGAATTCACCGGTCAGCACCGGCGGCAACCTACGTCACCTGGCGAGAACTTACGACAGCATCTACGTCAGGAGACATCAAGCTCCGATCATTGGCGTCAAACTAACAGTCGCCGAAATTTTTTAAACATTTCAAAATCCAGCAGCGACCAGAAAAATGTTACGACTGTTTGGAGACTAGTTACGACTGTTTGGAGACTACTCACGACCATACAGGTGACACCCCGGCAACCGTGTGGCGACAGCCTAGTTGCCTGTAGTCGCATAAAAAATTGCCTAAATAGGACAGGGGCTTAACTTAAGATATGTTAATAAATATTTGTCGGAAATAATTTGCTCTAGTATGTGTGTTAATGCAATGGAAAATGTAAATGTTCTTGTTAATTCTATGTTAGTTGACTTTACAATTGTTAGATATGTAACCAATATCTCTTCATGTATTTGTTTAACAAAAGCAAGTCAGGTCATAGGATCAGCCATGATCTTGTTAAATGATGGAGTTGGCTTGAAGACTTATTTTCTGATATTTGGCGGGAAGAGATGGAAATGTTTTTTAACAGAAGCTGGAAATGTTTTTAAATAAGGTTTTGAATGCTGTGGAAGGGGTAGCAAAAAAAGAAAGAGGACCTGAAAAAAGTAACACTGTCCTCTTGTCTTCAAACAGAAATTGATGAGCAAGTTGTGAATAACTTAATGGACAATCATAAGTGACATTGAGCCAAAGTCATTTTTGGAAGGCTTGGTCAAAAGGATAAGATCAGTGAGTGAAGATCAGTATTTCAGAATGTGCAGATTATATGAATAAGCCATTGCAGAGTAACGGGGATTCGGCAGAGTCAATGGAAGGGAGAGTTTGGAGAGTGTTGTCAGACTGGTTCCCAAAATAATGAGAAATGAGATGAGGGGTATTTAATCAAGATTTTAAAATTTGACTTTGGGGATTGTCAGCTAAGACAGGAGTGCTAGTTATGTAGGACCTGATAACATACATGCAACAAAGCTTTGAAACCTAATGTTCTGTTTCATCAGATTCATACTTTCTCTAGCATCCTGCAAGAATTGCATTGTGATAAATGATCAGTTGGATATCTTGCCACTTTCCAGTCACATTCTCAACATCAAATCTGTCTCACCTAAATCCACGGTATGTTTTGCAATCTCAAATACAGTCACATTTGAGATTTTGCTGTTTATTTAACTGCTGAAATAGCCTTTGAATAATGAAATGAGCGAAAATGGCTTTTGATGACATTGTCAGGTACTTCTGTATTTACTGTAGACGTGGCCACTTATTATATCAGCAAGAAGAGTGTTTATGATTATTAATGTATGAACTTTTATCTTGTTATAATGTAAAGCCATATCTTCCTATTCCACCAACTCCTCCCAAGTAATCGCTGATACTCCCAAATGCCCCAGAACATCTCTATTTGTTGACAGGAAGAAAGTGATGCAAGAAAATTTGTTTTCCAATAAATTTGCTGATTTATTATATGGAATTATTAGAAAAGGGTGGCCCGTTGGGCCCAAACCTCTCCTACATTGATCTAACACCCTCCCACTCCCCACCTCCCCCCTTCCCCTCCCGCCCCCCCACTCACCCACTCCATCCCCCCTCAAACCCCTTATCCCCCCCCCCCCCCCAACTCACCCACTCCATCCCCCCTCAATCCCCCCCCGCCATTTGCACCATCGCAAAGTCAAAATGTCGTAAGTAGAAGCATCGGAAGTCAGGGAGCATCTGTATTAGATCAACGGGCCCCAACTGCGCAGGCGCGGACCCGTTGGGTTCCCATTGTGACGTCGAACACGGAGGTATTACTGCGCATATGCAGCTGACAGGCAGGGCACGTGGAAAAGGGATTTATTAAAGTTTAAAAGATGATTTTTAAAGTTTAAAAAGTGAATAACTTTTAAAGTATAATAACTATTTGAACCGCAGGCCAATGGTGAGTCAGGTGAGCCTAAAATTGTTGCGCTATCGTGAACCGTTTTGGCTGTATTTCGGGTATAAATATATTTACAAACGAACAAATGAATATACAAGATGAGAGTTTTAGTTATATATATATATATATATATATATATATATATATATAGATGCTTAAACATATCATCAGGAATTATATTTATCAATGTATTTGCCTAATTTTTAAGGAGGAAAGCATAACGCCTGTGGAGATTGAATTAAGAGAACTTAAAGACTCTCTAAGTGATACACAACCAGTAGGAGTTCTTATAGAGTGCAGTAAAACATTGGATCAGGTAAGATGCTATGGTAGATCTATATTGTAAAAATGCAGTTTTAATTCGTTCATAGAATATGAGTACCAGTGACAATGGCAGCATTTATTGTCCATCACTATTCTTTCTTAAATGGTGGTGAGCTGCCATTTTGAGCTACTACAATTTTCCTAATGATATTGCTTGCATTGTTGTTGGGTGGGAGTTCCAGAATTTGAAGCTGATGACAATGAAGGACCTTCAATATATTTTCACCCAGCCATTATTTTTTATCGCTGAATGATAGCAGGAGTGAATAGTGTGCCGATTGTAATTCTACTTCCGTGCTTTCATCTACTGGACAAGATAACATGATCGACTGTGCATCATGTTCCTCCACGATGTGAAAGCATAAAACTGCAGGAGAGATGAAATAGAAACTGGAAATACTTAACAAGTCTAGTTCATAACTGTAGAGAGAAGAAAAACAATTAATATTTCAAGTCAATTACCTTTTACCAGAACTGAAAAAAATAAATTAACATATTTTAAGTTACAGGGAAGGGGGTGGGAAATAAAAGGATATCTGCGATGTGAGTAGACGGCAGGGAGCTGATTGACACCAGGTGGTGGTGAGGCAAGCTAAGAGAGTGTAAACACTGGAAAAGTAAAACACTGGAAATGCCTAAATCTGAAATGGAAAGCAATGTTGTTAATACTTAGATGGCATTGGCAAAGTGAGAAGCAGTTTGATGATCAGTTCATGATACCATCTGAAATAGTTCAATTCATTATTCACTCCTGAGTCTAAATTGTGCCTAAACAGTCCTAGGTTGAGCTTCATTGGAACAGCATTGGAGGCCGAAGACTAAGGGTTGACAGTTGGAGTGAGATGAAGCAATAAAGTTTACACGCACTTAACAAGCCTTTGCTAACTTCTCTCAGCTGGACTTATGTCATTTTGTCTTCACGCCTCTTCACTATCACAGATATTCATAAGTTGTGGGAACAGAATTAGGCCATTTGGTCCATCAACTCTACATTAGGCAGGAAATGGTTTTGGGTAGACTGATGGGACTGAAGGCTGATAAATCCCCAGGGCCTGATGGTCTGCATCCCAGGGTACTTAAAGAGGTGGCTCTAGAAATAGTGGAAGCATTGGAGATCATTTTTCAATGTTCTATAGATTCAGGATCAGTTCCTGTGGATTGGAGGATAGCAAATATTATCCCACTTTTTAAGAAAGGAGGGAGAGAGAAAACGGGTAATTATAGACCAGTTAGTCTGACATCAGTGGTGGGGAAGATGCTGGAGTCAATTATAAAAGACGAAATTGCTGAGCATTTGGATAGCAGTAACAGGATCATTCCGAGTCAGCATGGATTTACGAAGGGAAAATCATGCTTGACAAATCTACTGGAATTTTTTGAGGATGTAACTAGGAAAATTGACAGGGGAGAGTCAGTGGATGTGGTGTACCTCGACTTTCAGAAAGCCTTCGACAAGGTCCCACATAGGAGATTAGTGGGCAAAATTAGGGCACATGGTATTGGGGGTAGGGTACTGACATGGATAGAAAATTGGTTGACAGACAGAAAGCAAAGAGTGGGGATAAATGGGTCCCTTTCAGAATGGCAGGCAGTGACCAGTGGGGTACCGCAAGGTTCGGTGCTGGGACCCCAGCTATTTACGATATACATTAATGACTTAGACGAAGGGATTAAAAGTACCATTAGCAAATTTGCAGATGATACTAAGCTGGGGGGTAGTGTGAATTGTGAGGAAGATGCAATAAGGCTGCAGGGTGACTTGGACAGGTTGTGTGAGTGGGCAGATACATGGCAGATACAGTTTAATGTAGATAAGTGTGAGGTTATTCACTTTGGAAGTAAGAATAGAAAGGCAGATTATTATCTGAATGGTGTCAAGTTAGGAGGAGGGGGAGTTCAACGAGATCAGGGTGTCCTAGTGCATCAGTCAATGAAAGGAAGCATGCAGGTACAGCAGGCAGTGAAGAAAGCCACTGGAATGTTGGCCTTCATAACAAGAGGAGTTGAGTATAGGAGCAAAGAGGTCCTTCTACAGTTGTACCGGGCCCTGGTGAGACCGCACCTGGAGTACTGTGTGTAGTTTTGGTCTCCAAATTTGAGGAAGGATATTCTTGCTATGGAGGGCGTGCAGCGTAGGTTCACTAGGTTAATTCCCGGAATGGCGGGACTGTCGTATGTTGAAAGGCTGGAGCGATTGGGCTTGTATACACTGGAATTTAGAAGGATGAGGGGGATCTTATTGAAACATATAAGATAATTAGGGGATTGGACACATTGGAGGCAGGAAACATGTTCCCAATGTTGGGGGAGTCCAGAACAAGGGGCCACAGTTTAAGAATAAGGGGTAGGCCATTTAGAACGGAGATGAGGAAGAACTTTTTCAGTCAGAGAGTGGTGAAGGTGTGGAATTCTCTGCCTCAGAAGGCAGTGGAGGCCAGTTCGTTGGATGCTTTCAAGAGAGAGCTGGATAGAGCTCTTAAGGATAGCGGAGTGAGTGGGTATGGGGAGAAGGCAGGAACGGGGTACTGATTGAGAGTGATCAGCCATGATCGCATTGAATGGCGGTGCTGGCTCGAGGGGCTGAATGGCCTACTCCTGCACCTATTGTCTATTGTCCATTGTCTACTCGGCCATTCAATCACGGCTGGTCTATCTTTCCCTCTCAAACCTATTCTCCTGCCTTCTCCCCTGACACCCGTACTAATCAAGAATGATTCCTATCAAGATATTTATTTCTGTTCTTTCTATCAATCTATTTGATCAGATTTCTAATTTATCTCAGTTCTGATGAAGGTCTTCGAGCTGAAACATTAATTCTGTTTCTGTCTTCACAGATGCTGGATGTTTGTACCTTTTTGTATTTTATTTCACGTTGACCATCTGTGCTATTTTACTTGACATTTGTACTTTGGTTGCTCCATGTACACTTAGTCACTGCAAGGAATTGGTTTGATCATCTCTAAAACAGCTTTTGTTATTTTTGTCAACAGTATAATGGGAGCTATTACTGGAATTTCAGTGTTTTGCCTTGTCTTAAAGCAAACCAATTTAATAATTTATCCTCATCAGGCTAAAGCAGTACTGAAGTTCATTGAAGCTATATCAGAGAAAACTCTTAGAAGCACGGTTGCATTAACTGCTGCCAGAGGCCGTGGTAAATCAGCTGCATTAGGGCTGTCTGTTGCAGGAGCAGTAGCATTTGGGTAGGTATTAGATTTACTAAATATTGCTGATCTGTGACATTTTCTGAATCTTTCTTTTGCTAATTACCTCTTTTTTGTACAAATTGCTCTTAAATCTGTGTATTGTGGTTATTAACTCTGCCAATTAAAATAGTCACTTTCAACTCCAATGTTCATGATTTTGAATATCTTGAACAAATTTCTCCACATTGTTCTGTTCTAAGGAAATCAGCGTATATTTTTCTGGTCTTTTTGGGTAACTGAAGTCTGTCATTCCAAGTACCTTAGTTGTATATCTTGTCTGTTTCCACTCATAAAGCTGTAGAATATTATAAAAGTGGTGTCCATAATTTGACATGATTCTCCAATTAACAAATATACAGTGTTTTATAAAGATTTAGCATAATATCCTTCTGTTTGAACTCTGTGCATTTATTTATAAACCCAGAAATCTCAAAAGTTTTTTGGCAGATGTTTTAACTTGCCATGTTATCTCTGAAGACTTCTCTACGAACCTCCCTAAGTCTCTGGCATTTTGCATTTATTTGCATTAAATTTTATGTTCTGATTTGGTTAGATCGTTCTTTTCAAGCCGTCTTCCATCCTCATGATGTTGCTTCCAAGTCATGTCATCCACAAATTTTAACTTAGTGTTTTGTATGCATTACTGTATATCTCCATTCTGGCAAACTGCTCTTCTGCACAGCGGATATTTTCAGTAATTTAGCCAGTTCTGCTCCTATTCAACCCATGCCTGTTGAATCTCAAAGACTTGCATTTCACTAGCAAGTATATTACACAGAACTTGGCAAACACCTTTTCAAACTCAACCACATTTTTACTGCTTTTATCTTTTGTGAAAAAAATGGAGCAAAAAAATGGCATGTTGGTCTTCATAACAAGAGGTTTTGAGCATAGGAGCAAAGAGGTCCTTCTGCAGTTGTATAGGGCCCTGGTGAGACCGCATCTGGAGTAATGTGTGCAGTTTTGGTCTCCTAATTTGAGGAAGGACGACCTTGCTATTGAGGCAGTGCAGTGTAGGTTCATGAGGTTAATCCCTGGGATGGCGGGACTGTCATATGAGGAAAGACTGGGCTTGCATTCACTGAAGTTTAGAAGGATGAGAGGGAATCTTATAGAGACGTATAAAATTATAAAAGGATGCAGGAAAAATGTTCCCAATGTTGGGGGAGTCCAGAACTAGGGGCCACGGTCTAAGAATAAAGGGGAGAGGCCATTTAAAACTGAGGCGAGAAGAAACTTTTTCACCCAGAGAGTTGTGAATTTGTGGAATTCTCTGCCACAGAAGGCAGTGGAAGCCAATTCACTGGATGAATTTAAAAGAGAGTTAGATAGAACTCTAGGGACTAGTGGAATCGTGGGATATGGGGAGAAGGCAGGCACAGGTTACTGATTGTGGATGATCAGCCATGATCACAATGAATGGCGGTGCTGGCTCGAAGGGCCAAATGGCGTTCTCCTGCACCTATTTTCTATGTTTCTAATTAATTATGCCACATGTTCTAATGTTTTTGATTGTTGGGGCAATTGAATAGGTTTGAAAGTGGAAATCATTATTCAAAATACGTAAAATCCATATGTTCCATGTCATATTTATTCTTACTGTAAATTAAATGTGACTGCATTTTCACTTATCTAATGAAACTACATTTAGACTACTTGAATTTAATTGATGTCAATAGCTATTGAAAATAATTGTATCTCATGGGAGTATTTGCTCTGTTTTTAGATATTCCAATATCTTTGTCACCTCGCCAAGTCCAGACAACTTAATCACCTTTTTTGAATTTGTGTTTAAGGGATTTGATGCATTACAGTATCAGGTAAGAGAGTAAATCTACCTGAATTGTAGTGATTTTTTTTCTTCTTTCAAATGGGTTAGAATATTAAAAAAGAATATAAAATTTGGAGAAACCTGCACGAGATAGCCCAGCTGTTGGCGGTTGTGCAGAGAAAAGCAGAAAAAAGATGTATCATTGATTTTGTTTAAAATGTGAAAACGTGCGCAGCTGATTGCCTAATAAAGTTCAAAGATTGGCATTTTTTAATTCGCCACTGTTGCTTCAAGAAGAAATTTGAATCCTTAATAAATTTTAACTGGGACTTCTACAATTACTTCATTTCAGGAGCATCTGGACTATGAAATAATTCAATCCTTAAATCCTGAGTTCAACAAAGCTGTGGTTCGTGTTAATATCTATAAGGAGCACAGGCAGACTATACAGGTAAAACAAAATGCACTTTCCTGATTTCCTTGCTTCTAAACTGCGAAAGTGAACGTGAAAATGTCTACTATAATATGGTTGAAATAGTGGGGGGTATTTAACTTTTGAAATAGCAACTGGAACTGCGACAGGGCTTGGATGGGGCAATATTGCTTATGTATTCAGGAAATCTTTCTCAATGAATATGTAGACATTCCTACTAGAGGAGGCAAAACTTGATCTCCTCTTGGGACAAAAGGCAGAGGAGGTGACTGAGATGTTAATGGGGGAGCAATTTGGAACCATTAACTATAATTCTATTAGTTTGAAAATAGTTATTGGAATGGATAGAACTGGTCCAAAAGTTGAAGTCCTAAATTGGGATAAGGCCAATTTTTATGACATTAGATAAGAAACTTCAGAATTGATTGGGGGTGGCTGCTTGCATTTAAAGGGACAGCTGGTAAGTGGGAGACTTTTTCAGGGCCAGCATGTTCCTGTCAGAGTGAAGGTCAAAGCTGGCAAAAGTAGGGAGTCTGGATGACAAAAGATATTGAGACTCGGGTCAAGGAAAAGGTATAGGCAGCTGGGATCAAATTAATCCCATAAAGAGTAGAGGGTGTATAGGAGTGGAGATCAGGTGGGCAAACAGGGTAGCTTTTGCAGATAAGGTAAAGAAGAATCCACAGCGATTCTCCTAGTATATTAGGGCAAAAGAGTTCACTAGGAAGAGTAAAGGGCCCCTTAAAAATCAACAAGGCGTCTGTTGAGGCACAAGAGATGGGTGAAGTGTTATGTGTTTAAGGTGAAGAAATACATGGTTGATTGTAAACTCAGCGGAGTTAATAGTGATGTCTGGAAGAGTTTCTACATTTTAGAAAAGGTGGTGCTGGAGTTCTTAAGACATATTAAGGTAGAAAAAATCCCTGAGACCTGATCAACTGTATTCTGGGATGTTGTAGGAAGTAACTTGGTCGATATGGACGAGTTGGGCTGAAGAGCCTGCATCCGCAGTGTACAACAGTAATTATGCTGATGCAGTTTCCTTTTCTAATAGTGTATCTACATAATAGGATTCAGCAATCACAGAACTTATTTTTTTCCCATTGCCAGTACATTCATCCTGCAGATGCAGTTAAACTGGATCAGGCTGAGCTTGTGATTATTGATGAAGCAGCTGCCATCCCACTTCCACTGGTGAAGAAATTGCTGGGACCTTATCTTGTTTTTATGGCCTCCACTATAAATGGGTACGTGATTAGGTTATTACCTAATGCCATATTATACTGTTGTGTAAAATGCTTCATGTGTCAACTTGAATTCCAGCCATTAACCTAAGAATCCTGAAGGGAGAAAAATTAATGTAATCATCTATGTACATCAGGTTAATCCAATTACACAGGTGGATAATTGTCTGATACTGAAGGGTGGTGATTATTAAACTTATTGTAGTCTCAGTTGTGGTGGAGACCTAGGACAGAAAGGTCAGTATAGGAATGGGAAGAGGAGTTTAATAGACAATGAACAATAGGTACAGGAGTAGGCCATTTGGCCCTTCGAGCCAGCACTGCCATTCAATGTGATCATGGCTAATCATTCTCAATCAGTACCCCGTTCCTGCCTTCTCCCCATACCCCCTGACTCCGCTATCCTTAAGAGCACTATCTAGCTCTCTCTTGAATGCATTCTAGCTCTCTCTTGAATGCAAAAAGGTTAGCAACTGAGAAATCAAGTAGACCTTTGCGGACCAAGCGCAGGTGTTCGGCAAAACGGTTGCTGAGTCTATGCTTGGTCTCACCGATGTACAGGAGGTCACATCAGGAACACTAGATTCAGTATTTGTGGTTCGGCCAAGACCTACTGGATATCTTATTAACTAATCATTTTCCCATTTCTATATTGACCTTTCTATTCCTGGTCTCCTTCATAGACCGTGTGAGGCCACAAGCAAACTAGAGGATCAGCACCACATGTTCCGCTTGGGTAGTTTACAACCCAACAGTATGAACATTGCATTTTAGGCAGGCACAACCTCCCCTCCCCCTCCCCTTCTCCTCGCACAGACTACCACTTTTTCTCTCTCCTCTGCCCTCCCCCGCCCCAACCCCCCCTCCCCCCCCCCCCCCCCACACACATACACACACACAATCGGTCTGAAGAAGGGTCCCAACCTGAAACGTCACTATTCCATGTTCTCCAGAGATGCTGCCTGACCCACTGAGGTAGTCCAGCATTTTGTGTGCTCCAAAATTAGTGAGGAAGCACAGTCATGGTCTGAGTGGGACTGGAATGTATCATATCCACTAATAAGCGAGTTCGGTATCTCGACTATGCATGCCCAGGTCATAGGTTATTCACGCTAAACATTCTCGCCGGCTGAGCTGCTGCGTGTATACAGACCTGCGTTTCATCTGTATTTTCCAGACTTGCTTCTTCGAAGTAAGAAAATACTGCTTTCAAAATTATTAACTAGGTGTATTTATGGTTAATTTGTACAAAACTAGGATGATTTTGTTGGTTTTATTGCTTTATGATTTGATGAGTGAGCGAGATCATGACGATTTTCTTTTGCATTGTAACTTGTACGACCGGTACGTAATGGACCTGCTTACAGTACCCTATTTGAATTAACATATGATTGACTTTGCTATTTAAAAATATATATATATTACTAAGCAAAGCCATGCGCATTTGTGCAATTTTGGGCTGTGGGAGTAGACGTATCACCTGAATAAGTGGATGCAGAATATGTGTGACAGCCACAATCGTAAATTTGGAATGGGAAACTGTTTCTGTCCACCTCCCTTCAAACTCTAGGAAAAAAACTGCAGATGCTAGTTTAAATCGAAGGTAGACACAAAATGCTGGAGTAACTCTCAGCGGGTCAGGCAGCATCTCGGGAGAGACCCTTCTTCAGAAGTCTGAAGAAGCAAGATACCGAACTCGCTTATTCTCCTGACTTCTGAAGAAGGGTCTCGACCCAAAACATCACCCATTGCTTCTCTCCCGAGTTGCTGCCTGACCTGCTGAGTTACTCCAGCATTTTGTGTCTACCATCGATTCAAAGCAGCATCTGCAGTTTTTTTTCGTAGAGTTTGAAGGGAGGTGGTCAGAAACAGTTTCCCGTTGCAAATTTACAGTTGTGGCTGTCACACACATTCTACATCCACTTATTCAGGTGATACGTGCTACTCCAACAGCCCAAAATTGCACAAATGTGCATGGCTTTCCCCAGTAACATATGAAACAAAATAAATAACAAAGTCAATGATATGTTAATTCAAATAAGGTCCTGTAAGCATGTCCATTACAAGTTACAATGGAAAAGAAAATCGTCACGATCTCGCTCACTCACCGAAGCATAAAGCAATAAAACGAACAAAATCATCGTAGTTTTGTACAAATTAACCATAAATATATCTAGTTAATAGTTTTGAAAGCAGTTACCTCGAAGAAGCAAAACTAGAAAAAACGGATGAAAGGCAGTTACCTCGAAGAAGCAAAACTAGAAAAAACAGATGAAAGGCATCCGTTTCACGCAGCAGCTTAGCCGGTGAGAATGTTTAGCACGAGCGACCTATGACCTGGGCATACACAGTCGAGATAACGAACTCGCATATTGATTTTGCTTTATTAATTATTTTGGGAATTTAAAATCTGCTGCAAGATTAAGATGCTTGTTTTATTCGGGTATTGTTGTATCTTCAACCCTGGATTTGCTATCCATCCATTTTCAGATATGAAGGGACAGGGCGTTCACTCTCTTTGAAGCTGATACAACAGTTGCGACAGCAAAATGAACAGACCAAGGTCAACGTTACTGCAGAGAATAAAGTAGTTTCCACGGCCAAACTCAGCACAGGTATTATCATTTGCTTTTCCTGCACTATAACCTGTTGATTCTGTTTTGTCATAAATCAAATAAGTTTGTCCATGAATAAAGAAATCCTAATCTCTTTGAGTTTATCAGTCCATCACATAAATTGTTTGGATAAGCTTTGGACATTGAAGATTTTCCCACTTTTTCTAAGAAAATATGTTTTATCTGATTTCGAACTTTTGTTTCCTATGGACACCTAATCATGCGATATGTTCTCCTTGTGCCAGTTGTTTCCCCTTTCTGTCCCCTTTTTCTCATTAGAAAATTATTTGTAACGATATGGAGTAATAGCCTTCCATGATCCCTAGAATTGAAATATTTTTGGATGGAAAATGTTGGCAAGGGAATCTTTTTGATTTTGTTTACAGTTATTGATTCATTCTCTGATCATTGAAAATTGGTATATTGGCAAAACTAAAGTAAAAGGCATTCCTTCTGTTTAATTTCATATGCCAGGACATATTCCACGTCAGAGTGGTATATGGTTATTATTTCACAGTTTATCATATTTTGTGGTGTCTTAGGTTGGTAAAGAATTCTATTAATTTCATGGTTTGAAAAATACTGAATGAAATGTATTTTTTAACTCTATATCACTAAGGGAAGTTATTCAGCTTATTATGTGTCATGCAAGCTAGAGAAACGATTCTCACACTTAATCACATTTTCTAATTTGATCCGTAACCTCTTATGTCATTGCATGTCTTAGACATATCAGTGTGATAATTATTTCTGTCTTGTCCATCTTCTCAGACTAAGTAAACCAAAGGCCCCAACATCTTGCTGGGTGGAAATAAAACCTTAATTTCCTGCTCGTATTTTAACAATTACATTTAAGTTTGGTTATTTATCTTTAAGGAGAATTTCTTTCCATCAACTTTGTTTATGTCATTCATAATTTTATGTCCTAATTAAATTTATTCCCCCTGATTATTGACCTCTCCCATCAACCTCCCCTATTAATTATCTCCTAATATGGTTTGTTAGTCCTTACTGGTATTTCATCTCTTCTTTATTTATCGGTAGTGCGGTCCCTACATGAGGTTTCTTTACATGAAGCGATTCGATATGCCCCTGGAGATCCTGTGGAGAAGTGGCTGAATGATCTGCTGTGTTTGGACTGTCTGAATGTCTCCAGAATCATCTCGGGCTGCCCACTTCCAGAGACGTGTGACCTGTATCCAGCAGACAATTTCAGTCTATTTTAAATAATTTTATTGTTGTCAACGTTGAAGATTATGGATGATTAGAAGAACCAGAATAAGCAAATGCAGATTCTTTTTCACCACAGGTGATAAGGGCATTTCCCACACTTTGCTCTCCCCTGTTCATCTCCATTCCCAGAAGCTGAATAGAATTTCCCTTGTCCTTACTTTTTTGCTAGTCTTTATATTAAACAGTTCACCCTACAGCTCCAACAAAATCCAATTACTACACATCTCCATTTTCATTTCCATCTACAATGAAACTCCTCCAAAAATAAATTTATGACCTGGAGCACATTTGGCCCATTGTGTCTGTAGGTTCAAAAGGAGCCACCTAGCTTAATCCTACCTGGCTTAATCCCACCTTCCATTGCTGGGTGTGTAGCTCTGCACTACAAAGCTCTTTATACATATAAATAGTTAAAAAAATTATTCAAGAGAGTTTGTGTCTTCTATCGTCTTGGGCAGTCAGTTCCAGATTCCTGCCACCTCTGGAAATGTATTTTTCCTCATCTTTGCTCGAAATCGTCTACCGGTGGGTACTTTAAATCTATACCTCCTGGTTTTTTACTTCTCCAGTGAATGGATCCATCCCATTTCTTCTGCCTATGCCCCTGTACTTTTATTCACCTCATTCAAATCTCTCCTCAGTCCCTTCTAATTCTAAAAAATATATAATAATTTATCCAGATATTGCTTACATTTGTAACAATATATCTTTCTTGAAACGGGTTGACCAGAACTGTTGTGGTTATTATGCTGTGGTCTAACCAGTATTATATATAGGTGTAACCTCCCTGTTTTTATATTTTGTACCAGCCAACAAAGGAAAACATTGCATTTTCCTTTTAAAACCACCTGATTGGCCTGTTTTGTTATCTTTATAGATCATTAGACATTCATTCCAGAGTTCCTTTGTTTCTCCACCCACTCAATATTCTCCCAGTTATCGTACATTACCAATAATATTTTTGTTTTTAATTAATAAACTCTAGACTTCACCTGATCAGTTTGCTCTGTAATCTTTTTTTTAATTCATGAAAAATGTTCTAATTTAAGTTCCAGTAACCTAGCACAGTCTGCATATTTAGATCTGCATGGAGTGTGAGAAAATAACACCTGACATTTTATTGGGGATTATTTCTCAATCCTTTCAAATTACAAAATGTCAGTTTAGAAAATGCATGAATACCCAAGTATTTATGAAAATTATAGTATGGCCTAAAATGTCCCAATCCTGGATTATATTTGAAACTGGTGCAGGAATGCTCGTCATCACGTAAAGACTAAAACATATTTTTCCAAAATGTTTACTATTTTGAGGTTTATGCCTGAGCAAGTAGTGGGAAACATTTTAAGCAGTACCATCTGAAAATGAAATTTGAGAAACTGAAATGTAATATTGGATCTACTTTGTGTCTTGCCTTAGTCCATTATGGAGTGCGATAAGTGGCATGTTTAGTAAAAACAATGTTGCTGTTAATTTATGCCTTTGAAATTACAGATAGTGGCAAGATTTTCTGTGGATTGTTGGTTTCATGGGCTACCTTTGTGGTTTGAACATTAAGAATATGATATTTAGGGGGTCACTAAGATGGTGTTTGCTGTGAATGTGACTTATTTCAATCAGTATCTTGCCTTAACAATATTAAAGCTATTATGTGAACAGAGACACACTTTTCTGTTACCATAAAGCATCTGAAGCCTTCCTACAACGACTGATGTCTCTATATGTGGCATCCCATTATAAGGTAATTTACTACCTAATGTTGACAATTTATAACAGTGCTCTACTTTCCCTAAAAATAAATAAATTTTAAAATTGTTATAATTGGAATTAAGTTTGGGTTTTATTTGTAATTGGTTAAAATTTTCAAAGTAAAGTTTAAAATATCGGTTTTTGAAACGTCCGTTTTTAAAATGTAAGAGGGAGGATAATTATGAATCTTTGGAATATATTCATGGGATCTGCTGATTCTTTACTTTGTGGAAGTTGTTTCCTTAAGTTGTCCTTAATGATGTTTCTACAGAACAGCCCTAATGACCTTCAGTTACTTTCTGATGCTCCAGCTCACCATCTTTTCTGCTTGCTGCCCCCAGTGCAACCAACTCAGAACTCATTGCCGGAAGTACTTGCTATTATACAGGTAATGTGAATGTCTGGGTCGCTGCTCCTACAAATAAATGTTAAGATTACTGCTGCAGTCTGAGCCAAATTTAGTTGTCTGCGATTAGATGATTTATCCTGTTCAAATCCTCGTAGGGGACAGAAACAGGATATATTGCTGGTATTAGATGTTTGGGAATATGTAAGAGATGTGGCTTATCACTTAATCTCAGAACTTGAAGCAGGAGTTAACTAATTGGCCCTTTGAGTTTACTAATCTATTTATGAACCTCACAGCTGATCTTATATTTCAAGATCATTTTCCTGACCCATCTCAGTTTTGCTCCACCTGGTAACCAAAATTTGCCACTTACCTGTGAATGTGCAGATTCACTCCCCTACAGTAGACAATTCCAAAAGGATGTATAGAAATAAAATAATATGAGCGAGAGTCAGCTTGGTATAGCATTGCATTGCTTTTTTTAATTGCTAATTGGTATATGCAACATTTGGTCTGTAAAGTTCCTGTGTGCAGATAGTAAAGTCACTGTCCCACAGCAGTGCTGATCCAGGTTCAATCCTGACCTCCGGTGCTTTCTGCATGGAGTTTGCACATTCTCCCTGTGATTGCATTTGTTTCCTCTATGCTCCGATTTCCACCCCCATACTAAAACGTACAGATGAGTAGGTTAATTAGCCATTGTAAATTACCCCTCGAGTGTAGTCACGGAGTCACATATCATGGAAAGAGGCTCTTGCACCTTCCAATTTTACGCCAGCCATCAACCACATATTTGCATGAATCACATTTTATTCTCCCCTTGTTTCCAACAATTCCTGCCAGTACTACCACTAGCCCATCCATTGGGGTAAATTCATAAATTGGCCAATTAACTTAGTTGGATGTAGTTGAGACGTGGGAGAAATTTGAAACAGCCAGAAAAAGTGTGCAAGCTCCATAGAGGCAGCACTGCAGGTCAGAATTGAACCTGGTTCACTGGAGCTGTGAGGCCACAGTTTTAGCTGTGTAACAATGCTGTAAAGTAAATTACCTTGTGGAATTAATTCCCCTTTGGATTTTACCAGTTACACCTGTACAGCATACACTGCTTGTTTGATAATGGTGTTTCCATAAGTTTTTTAATATTTCAATCACCAAGTCAAACATGCATGCTGTGATTTGATTGTTTTAAAGCCATTGAGATAATTTGACGCACGAAAGAGTGCTGCACCTTAGACATAATTTATTTAAATTCTGGGGTGGTGTGAATGTTTACATGATGAGAGATGCTTCAAATCCCTTATCTGTAAATTGGCTGTTGAACTCACACAGGAATTAGTAGATTTTTTCTTTGTTTTTGCCAGGTAGCCCTTGAAGGAGAAATCTCAAGTCAGTCCGTAATGAACAGCCTCTCTCGTGGGAAGAAAGCATTTGGAGATCTCATCCCATGGACTGTGTCAGAGCAGGTAACATATCACATGGACATAAGATGCTATATATTTGTAATGTTTAGGTGTACCATTTAGTAGGCTGTAAAATACTTGATACAATGAGTTAAAAGGTTTATCGTATGAATGCATGGAAGTGTGGATGTGTAGGTCAAAAATTATACCGATTTTGATGTTCCCTCTGCATGTAATCCTATTGGTCACATAAGGAATCTTTTTCGATCTTTAGGTAGTTTCATTGTCATTCTTTGCTGTGCTTTGCTAACCATTAACCAAACATTGATCAAATGGATGTGATACTCGGTATTTTTGATTTGCTTTTCCCACAATGTCCCATATTTGTTCCTCCTGTAACTTTCATATCAATGGAGTATGGGATGGACTATCTGTTGATAATATGGATGTTTTAGTAAACTGAACATTTTCTTTCTAAAACAGTTTCAGGATCCTGACTTTGGAAGTTTATCAGGAGGGCGTATTGTCAGAATTGCAGTACATCCTGATTACCAAGCGGTAATAAAGACCTTTTCATTTGCCATATTGTGTATCAGTCTCACAATCTGTTCCTTGTGGTAAATATTTTGGTAAAATAGTGAAACCTTAATTGTTGGAGATTTGAACTAAGGAATTGATACTTGGAAATTCATTTGCGGATGTTGCTTCTTTACAATAATTGTGCAGATGAGTCATTATGCATAAATGCATGTGCAGTCTATATCATATAAATTAATGATTTTTAAAAAAATCAATTCAGTCTAAATTATAAATAATATTTTCATTGCATCAGTGAGGACTGCATTAAAATTGATCAAATGGTGGCACTTTGTTTAACTCTGTGTATCATTCATTCATGTAATGAATGCTTCCATATACCCTCAATTGAACTTCATGTTTGTAGGCAAGTGAGAAGTTTTTTTTAAATTAAGCTTTGGGGAATTGTGCTGAGCCCATTTAAAAATAAGTTTGAGCTTATCCATTCGGAACAAATTTGAGAATAAATAATTCAGCAGATAATTTTTGAAAGGATTTAAAACTTTTTGATACCAATAGCACAATTGTAGACTTTAAATTTCAATTCTTGTATTCAGTAATCAAAATTATTTCTGTCATGCTTTTTCTATGATCTTGTGGTCAGATGGGTTATGGAAGCCGAGCAATGGAGTTGCTACAGATGTATTATGAAGGAAAATGTCCTTGTCTGGAAGAGCAAGAAGGCCATAAATACACTGAAATAACCACTATCAGCAGTGAGGTATGGACGGGTAAAGTTTGGAATTACAACGATAGTAAAAGAATATAACTTTATTCAAACAGCAATTCAGGACAGTACCTGACTGAACCGAATTGCTTAACTTTATGTGGATCTGAAGATTTTTTGAACATTTGAGGATATTTAGTGGCTAATAATGCAACATATTGCCATTTCAGAAACCCTTTAACGATTAAAAACCATTTTCTATGATGTAATCATCCACTTCAATTTTAGATTGAAGATTTTGCACAGTTTTTTAAGTTCTCTTAATTGTATAGCTTCCTATTGGGGTGTAAATCATTAGATCTATTGTTTTGGTAGAAATAGTAAGATTTTTCTTCCTCTCGTGGATAGATTTGTTATCAGTTACAGTACTACCTCTGACACTGCAATATGGCTTAGTTAATTTAGCTCATTAATAAATAATCATTCAACCTATTTTATAAGTTCAAAATTGATAAAGAGTGAGGTAGAGAATTAATTGATCGAAATTAATGTATATATTTTACACTGGTATACAATGTTATTGTAGATTAATTTATTTCCAATTACACTGCAGTGATTTATATTCAGTTAGTGTTTATTGCCGAAAAGGTGCAAGCACACTTATAATGGCAGAGAGATTAAAGTTATACAGGATGCAAAAAAGTTTTGAGGTGCACTAATCTTTGGAAAGTAGCTATTGAGGCAAGACACCTTAGGAGGTGTAGAACATTTTAATTCACTGGAACTTCATGTTAGCGAGAATTTAGATGGTGCAATGCTTCTCTTGAATTATTTGTGGTGGTACAGAGATAGAATGGCGTGTTTACAGATGTACAAATTAAAGCTGAACTTGTGAACGCTACTGCCGAAGGATATCATGCAAGCTATAGTGTTGTTGAAGCATTATGGAATATTTGGAAACTATATATTTTTATCCATTGTGTTTATTAATAGTGGGTTTACCTGTACAGTACAATTAGGACTTCAGCTCTGCCTTTAACACAGTCATCCCGAGCAGACTGGTCACCAAACTTTCTGACCTTGGATTTTCCCAAACCATCTGCCAATGGATCAAGGACTTCCTGACCAACCGCCCCCAGACCGTCAAAATAGGCCCTCACCTCTCCTCCACCATTACACTGAGCACCGGCTCACCACAGGGCTGTGTGTTGAGCCCCATCCTTTACTCCCTCTACACTCACGACTGCGCCCCACCCATCCCACCAACACCATCATCAAGTTCGCGGATGACACGACTGTGGTTGGACTCATCTCAGGAGGAGATGAGACAGCCTACAGGGATGAAATCCAAAGGCTGGCAGCATGGTGTTCAGTGAACAATCTTGTCCTGAACTCCTCCAAAACAAAGGAACTTATAATAGACTACAGGAAAACCAGTGCAGAACACGACCCACTCTACATCAATGGGGTCTGTGTAGAAAGGGTACCCGCTTTCAGGTTCCTGGGTACGCACATCGCAGAGGATCTTACCTGGTTTACCAACACCATCACCACAGTGAAGAAGGCACAGCAGAGACTCCACTTCCTGAGGATCCTCAGGAAGACCAACCTGCAGGAGAAGCTCATGATGTCCTTCTATCGCTGCTCCATCGAGAGTGTGCTGGCATACTGTATAACCACATGGTATGCCAGCTGCTCAGAAAAGGACAGGAAGGCCCTTCAGAGGGTCATCACGACGGCCCAAAAGATCATCGGCTGCTCACTGCCCTCCCTGGAGCACCTGTTCAGCCTACGCTGCCTCAGTAGAGCAGGCAAAATAATAAAAGATCCATCCCACCCCGGCCACCGTCTGTTTGTTCTTCTGCCCTCTGGTCGACGTTTCAGGTCGATCAAATCCCGAACAAACAGACTTAAGAACAGTTTTTACCCCAGGGCCATACGAGAACTGAACACTACTTTCTGCACTAGGTCACAATGTTAAAACTTTTGTATTTAATATATTTGTATTTATTTGTTTTGCATTTATTGCATATATGTTTTTACGCACCGTCAGGATTGCTATTTTTTAATTTCGTTGTACTCGTTGCAATGACAATAAATGAATATTATTATTATTATTATTATTATTATGAATACACATTCATCCAAGTGTACCTGCTTGTGCACTTTTTCTTCCTCCTCAATTTCATTGTAAGCCGTTTAAATTTAGATCTTTTTACATTGTGTTGTGTACATCCATCTGAAATATTTATTACTGGTTTCCACATTGGATAAATATATTTTCTTTTTACGTTCTCTGCTCTATTTTTAGACAATGTTCGTGTTTATCTTTCAGCTGTGCTTCATTCCTAAGTTATAGGCCTCTTTTCCATAGTCTACTGTTCTGTTTTCCGTATTTGTAAACCACGATACCTAGGATATAAGTTCTTATAATTATTATTCTAACAGGAAAATGGATTAAATCAATTGAAGTCGGTGCTGAAAGTGGTATATTTTTCAAGTGAAAAGGCATTGAATTCATAGAAACTTGTTTTCACCATGACCCTGAAGAATACAGTTGTCCTTATTTAAATTATATTAAAATCTTTTTATAATAGGCTATAAGCTTACTAGAAGAGACCTTGACACCACGCAAAGACTTGCCACCTTTATTACTGAAGCTCAGTGAACGACCTGCAGAGAAACTTGACTACCTGGGAGTGTCTTATGGCCTCACGTCACAACTGTTGAAGTAAGTTACGTCTGCTCAATTTTCAGGACAGATATTTTGAAATATTTTGTTGTTACCTACTGTATTTGGAAGTATTGTAGCTTGTTTCATTGAATTGTTTCAACAATTGTGTTGTTTATTTCAACAACAAAAAAATGTTTCCCTTCCCATTTGACTTCTTACATTAGATAGAGCTTTGTGTTTTCTCAAACTAAGATGTATTGATGTCAACAGTTTAAAAAAAAACTGTTTCTAATTGTATTCTGAAATGAATAAGTTTCACAGAAAACAGAGTGGGCTAACAATTGCTGTCTGTAGGCCACGGTACAAACTGGTACATACAGCGGCTCACTGAGTGGCTATATAGAGGTCATATGATTTGTCAGAGTCCAAGATTGTAACATAACTAGATTTAGGATAAAGATGCAGAAAATTCACAGCTGATCCATTGCATTTATAGACAATAGACAATAGGTGTAGGAGTAGGCCATTCAGCCCTTCGAGCCAGCACCGCCATTCAATGCGATCATGGCTGGTCACTCTCAATCAGTACCCCGTTCCTGCCTTCTCCCCATACCCCCTCACTCCGCTATCCTTAAGAGCTCTATCCAGCTCTCTCTTGAAAGCATCCAACGAACTGGCCTCCACTGCCTTCTGAGGCAGAGAATTCCACACCTTCACCACCCTCTGACTGAAAAAGTTCTTCCTCATCTCCGTTCTAAATGGCCTACCCCTTATTCTCAAACTGTGGCCCCTTGTTCTGGACTCCCCCAACATTGGGAACATGTTATCTGCCTCTAATGTGTCCAATCCCCTAATTATCTTATATGTTTCAATAAGATCCCCCCTCATCCTTCTAAATTCCAGTGTATACAAGCCCAATCGCTCCAGCCTTTCAACATACGACAGTCCCGCCATTCCGGGAATTAACCTAGTGAACCTACGCTGCACGCCCGCCATAGCAAGAATATCCTTCCTCAAATTTGGAGACCAAAACTGCACACAGTACTCCAGGTGCGGTCTCACCAGGGCCCGGTACAACTGTAGAAGGACCTCTTTGCTCCTATACTCAACTCCTCTTGTTACGAAGGCCACTATGGTTAGAAATTCTTGTTCCGAATTTGATTTTGGCAACTGTTTTTTGATTAAAATGTTAAGTTCTCCTCTGAGTGCTGATTGAGCAGCTGTAATTTTCCAGTATTTATTATTTTAGTTTTTAATTTTTCAATTTTTCTTATGCAGTATTTATAACTTATTGGTAGTTGTGATTATTGACCATGTGATCTACTAAATGCCAAACCCCCAAAAAGTTCCTTTTGAATGATGTAGTAATTAAACCTAGATTATAAAATACATGCAGCTATTGTAAGAATATTTCTATGTTCCTGTAACGTGTGTAGCAGTATTTTCTGTTGTAATGGGATTGCTTTGGAGCAGCAACTTAATTTATTTCTATCAGCAAGACAGTGCTTCTAAGTGACAGTCATCCATACAGCAGTACCCGCATGCACCCACAGACATTTATAATACTTCTGGTGGCTCAGTGGCAGATAACATCATGAATGAACTCATGGATGAGTTTTGCATGGCAGTACTCTCAACGTTACAATCATTATTCTAATTTTCTAAGTACTGGGTTGATTAGTACGAGTGTCAGGGATTATAGGGAGAATGAATGAATAAATGAATAAGTTTATTGGCCAAGTATGTACACATACAAGGAATGTGACTTGGTGCTCCGTTCGCAAGTAACAACACGAGCATACAGTAAACAATTAAGAATAAAGAATAGAACATAAAACATTAGGAATACAGGAGAATGGGGTTAGGAGTGAGAGATAGATCTGCCATGATTGAATGGCGGAATAGACTTTGTGGCCTCATTCTGCACCTATCACTTGGAACCTTATGATCCTTTCCTTGTGTCTGTCACGTTTCATAATGTGCTTTTGACTGGCTAGCTTAAATGAAAAGTATAATCTGGGTGGAATTAATTTAAAATATGGTTGGTAAATACATTTAACCAGTGAAATTTGTACCAAATTGGCATTCCATTGGTTAAAGAGTGACGTGAGACATGAGACCACGTCTGGGGATGTGAACAAGTATCGTGGCATTGAACCAGCTAGTAAATGATGGCCATGGAGATCTAGAGCTGTACTCCACTTATGCAAACGCATGCAACTGCAGATACTCGTTTTAAGAAAGATACAAAGTGATGGAGTAACTTGGGGTCAGGCAGCACCTCTGCAGAACATGTTTAGGTGATGTTTCAGGCTGGGACTCTTCTTCAGACTCAATTGAAGGCATGGATCCAGCGGTCCATTGCAGGTCTAGGTGAGTGAGGCCTGGAGCTATGGGACTAACAGAGCGTGGGCCTGCTGATGCTAGTGCATAGCGAAGAGTGTATAACGCAGGTCATGGAAGGAGAACTTGCAAGAGGCGATGGTAGGTACCTGAAATCCTGGTTGAGCCTGAACTGGGAGGCCTGGAAACAGAGTTGGAAGCCATGTAGCACATGCAAGTGCTAAGGAAACACAGTGACTGTGGTAATGATTCCAGGTCAGAACATGGTTGTAGAGCAGGTGTCTGGCAGGAATCGCAGAGGGGGGAGCTGTGAGAAAGGGTCTCACGGAACACCCATTGAGAAAGGAGGAGAACTTCAGGAAATTTCACAATGGACATGGAACTGCAGGTGCTGGTTTACAATAAAAGATGCAATTGCTGGAGTAACTCAGCGGGTCAGGCAGCAGCTCTGGACAACATGGATAGGTGATGTTTCGGGTTGTTTGCCAACTCCAGAGATGCCTGACATGCTGAATTACTTCAGCTCATGGTGTATTATCATTGTCACCTGGACAGACAATGTTTTTCCAACCTACCTCATTGCGGACCTTATATCTTTGTAACTAACAGTAATATGCTGTAACACTGTTTTGCACTCTCGTATTTCTCACCTTGCACTATCTGTTGTAATTGTGTACGGCTTGATTGCACTCGTGTATAGTATGATTTGATTTGAGTGGATAGCATGCAAACAAAAGCTTTTTACTGTATCTCAGTACACGTGAGAATAATATACCAATACCAAATTCATTTTGTACCAATTGGTACAATTACCAAAATGAATTTCAACTTCTCATCCTTATAGCATCACCCAAACCCATTAACTTCTACCTGGAGAATGGCAAGTACTGCAAGCACCATTTGCAGGTTCCTTCCGTGTTGTCCTTGCTTCTTCATCTTGCTGGGTCTAAACCCTTGAACCCCCTATCCAGCAACACTGTGGGAGCACTTATAAAAAGGACAAGTAGCAGTTCAAGACAATGAATGCCACAGCTTTCTCAGTCCACTAGAACTGGGCATTGAATAATGGCCTTGCCGGCAATGGTCACACTTTGTAGATGATTTTTTATTAAATGCTGGCAGAGGGCATTGGTGGGGGCTTGCAAAAGTAACCTGTAAGAATAATAAGATGTCCTTTGGAATAGGATTAATGTTAATTTAGAAGTTTTTATCAAATGATTTGCCGGCAAGATATAACTCATTTTTATATGTGCACTTCTGTTTCAAGGTTCTGGAAGCGAGCAGGATACGTTCCAGTATATCTAAGGCAGACACCTGTAAGTTTTAATTAAAAATGTTGTTTGAATATGTTAATTGGAACAGAATTAGGCATACTAATTAATCAGAAATTAGAATGTCAAGCATCTTCTGATTGAAATACTTTATTTCTGTTTATAGTGATGAAATGAGCACTATTATCTGAAAATTAGCCTGTACCATAATAATAGAATTATCAAAGAAATAAAAGTTTGTGGTGGAGTTGTTGTAAGTTTTAAAAACTAACACAAGAAGGAGTCCAATTGGATCAATGTGTTTCATCTCATGTCTTTAAAAAGAGGTTTCACTGCAGTCTGGAACTCTTTTATGACTTAAAACATTCATATTGAAGTACTTTTTGAATGAGATGAGAGTTTCTGCCACTGATGTCCTTTCAGCAAATAGGTCCCAAGAGGGAAAAAAGTTTTCTTATTTACTTTCTAATTGGTCACCTAGTTGGATTCAAAATTGGCTGGGTGATAGGAAGCAAAAGGTGGTGTTGTGTTTCTGATTGGAAGTCTGTGGACTGTTGCATATTGCAGGGATTGGTGCTGGCACCCTTGCTGTTTGTAATATATGTTAAAAACTTGGCTATGAATGTAGGAGTAATGATTAGTAATTTTGCGTATTATATGAACATTGTTGATGTTGTGGACAGCAAGGAAAATTGTATAAAACAACAGCAGAATGTAGATCAGATAGAAATTTGGTGAACCATTGGCTGATGAAACTTAATCCTAACAAAAGTGTAAGGTGATACATTTTGTGTAGTCAAATGGAGGTAGGACAAATAGAGCGAATGTTAGGGAATATTGCTACTGATATAGTAAATGTCGATGAGCAGAGGGACCTCTGGGTTCAAATCCATAGTTCCCTGAAGGAGGCTGAGGAGTTACGTTATTTGAGGCGCTTAAAGTCATGAAGTGTATAGTTAGGGTAGATAGTCTTTTTTTCCAGGGTAGGGAACCTTCAAACTAGAGGGCATTGATTTAAGGTGAGAAGGTAACGATATAAAGGGTGCAACTTCACACACAGGACACTGGGTATATGGAGCATGCTGTCAAAGCAAGTGGAGAGGCAGGTACCGTCACAACATTTAAAGGACATTTTACAGGCTCGTGGATAGGAAAGGTTTAGAGGGTTAATCAAGCTAATTGGACTCTTTTAGATAGGAATCTTGATTGGCATGGATGAGTTGGGCCGAAGGGCCTGGTTTTGTGCTGTATAACATGATTATGACCCACAGAACAGCGTAACCCTGAATTTTTACTCTTTTAAAAACTTATTACAGTCAATCTAAAGCACCACACAAAACATATATTACAAGAAGCTGCAAAAAGTAAAATGAGATCAAATATTGTAAAATGTCATGCTCTTGCATGGTTTCTGTACTTGCATATAATCTTGCACAGCTTTAACTTCTAATTGTAATTTCAACCCTGGTGCATTTCTCATTTATTCTGAGTGCACCTCATACTTGCACCTCAAACATTCGAGGAGTGACCCCTTTGGATTAATCACTATTGGTGATCTCTCCAGTTTGCAGTCCATTAGAAGTGGAGGGTCAGGTAGTTTAGAGACAGCAGGGACTCTACAGAAGGACTTGGACAGGTTGCGAGAGTGGGCAGAGAACTGGCAGGTAGAATACAGCATATCACAGTGTGGAGTCGTGCATTTTCATAGTAGGGAATAAAGGTGTAGACTATTTTCTAAATGTGGAGAGAATTCAGAAATCGTAGGTGCAAAGGAACTTGGGAGTGCTGGTGCAGGATCCTCAAAATGTTAATTTTCAAGTTGAGTTGGTAGCAAGCAAGGCAAATGCAATGCTAGCATTTATTTCGAGAGGACTAGAATATAAAACGGGTATAATGCTGAGGCTTTTTAGGCGCTGGTCAAACCGCATTTGGAGTATTGTGAGCAATTGTGGGCCCCATATCTGGGGAAGGATGTGCTGGCGCTGGAGAGGGTCCAGAGGATTATTACGAGAATGATCCCAGGAATGAGTGGATTAACATATGATGAGCTTTTGAAGGCACTGGGTCTCTGCTCGCTGGACCTCATTGAAACTTACTGAATAGTGAAAAGCCTGGATAGAGTGGATGTGGAGAGGATGTTTTCACAAATGAGAGAGTCTAGGACCAGAGGTCATTGCCTCAGTATAAAAAGATGTTCCTTTAGGAACGGAGATGAGGAAGAATTTCTTTAGTTGGAGGGTGGTGAATCTGGTGAAAATCATCGCTACGGAAGGCCGTGGAGGCAAAGTTCATGAATATTTTTAAGGCAGAGATAGATTCTTGATTGGTACGGGTTTCAGGGGTTATGAGGGGAAGGCAAGGGAATGGGGTAGACTTGATGGGCCGAATGGCATAATTCTGTTCCTTTCACTTATGAATTTATCCACTTTGTAGCACCTGTCAAACATTGAATGAATTCTAAACTAAGTTTGCATTTACCTTCTTAAATCTGTACCATATGTACCTGTTTTGTTTTAAATTTTGAGAAACTATAACAATTTTGCAATAATGTAAACTAGTCATTTAAAAGTGTAGGCATTCTGTAGCTTTTAATTACTTTTTGTTGTTAATTGCAGAATGATTTGACTGGTGAACATTCTTGCATCATGTTGAAAATATTGAATGAGGAGGAGTTTGTGGTCACTGCACAAAAAAATTGGCTGCATGCCTACTGGACAGGTATAATGCATTATCCAATTCAAGATTGGTGTTGAAATAATAGCTTATATAATCGTAGGTTGCCTTTACCTTTTTAACTTTAATAATGACATTGTCCTGTTATTTTTTAATTGATTGCTATCTATCGTGATGCAGCACGGGAGGTGGCCACTCAGCATGTGTTTGAGCCTTTTCTTCGGCTGAGAATCAATCAGACTCACTTCCTTGATTTTATTTAGCCCTGGTCTTTTATTTTTTGGTGGAAAATGGAACAAAGTAAATGTTGTGCCTTCCATTTTGCATTCCAATGCACCTGGACAAGATTCCATCCAAACCATCTGAAGGGTGGCGGACCGAAATATCACCCATCCATGTTCTCCAGGGATGCTGCCTGACCCGATGAGTTACTTTTTTTTGTTCCTTCTAAACACATTGATATGAATCCTCATTTTGTTGGGTAATTCAATTGTTAAATGTTGCCTGTCTGTATCTCTAAAAGAGAATAAATATGATCAGTTTTCTAAATATTGGCCTGCTTAAAAAGTAAGCTTTAATTGACCAACTTTGTTACCCCAAAACCTGATCCAACATTTCTTGTTGGGTTGAAACGTACAGATCAAATTAAATGGATAGCCATGGGCACTCACATGGACCCTAGCTATGTCTGCCTTTGTCAGTTATGCTGAACAGTCCATGTCACATTCACTAAGGTGACATACTCTCAACTGCACTCCTTTGACATGTCATTACTCTCAGTAGCATTTCACATTAAAAAGCAGTTGATGAGTGAGTGGCGCATTAAGGGAGAATTCCTATACTACCCCTCTCTATCTACCTGTTGGATGGACATCTACTATCCAATTACTTCTCAATCAGTGATTGCAAATTACAAATGATTTGGGTTTCATAGGCTCTTCTGCTTCAATCGTAATGTCCCCTTGGAGGATATTTTCAACTAGGTTAACCATTCTGTTTGTGTTGTTCACAATGTTCTTGTTAAAGTAGCACAGGAATTTCACACAAATATCTTTGCGCACTAATTTTCAAAGATTCAAACTTCAAATTGGAGATGAGTTTCTTTTAACCATGCAGCACATATGCAAATTCCCGTTTTAGTTGATGGATTAAAACTGAACCAGATAGGCTGTCAGTAGAAAATTATTTAGTCTTTGTAAAATGATATTTTTGCTGCCCCCAAAAAAGTTTTTATCGCATTCGCTTAACAAGGCAATGCGATTTGAAAAGAAAGTAATGTTTAAAAATGAAACATTGTTAAAGCAATATGATTGAATGTGCAAATATATAAATAAATGTGCAATTATCACCGGATAGATTTCCGTAAACGGTTCCTGTCCCTCCTTGGCTACCAGTTCAGTAATTTCTCTCCATCCATGGGACTGAATATTCTTCAGAATAAAAGCATGAAAAGGGAATCCATACCACGTAAGTAAACATCTGTAAATTGCATATTTTGTTTAGTCTTTCCATGCTCCCACAATCATCTCATATGCGCAAATGCTGCTTGTAACCACTTCACAGTTACTAATGTTCTTGTATGAATCTCCTTGCATAGAGCACCACCTGGTTAACTACAGTCCTGCTGGTAATAATATTTGAATTACACTAAACATTTAGCAAGATTTTCACCCATCTCTATTACAGGGTTAAGATTTAGATTTACTATTGTCATGCGTTCTAAGGCACAGTGAAAAGCTTTGTTTTACATGCCTTCCAATTAAATCAGATAATACTCTACATTAATACAATTAAGTCAAACTCAAATACCATATGTAGAGCAAAGGGAAAGACAGAGTGCAGAATGTAGTTCTCAGCATTGTAGCGCACCAGTTCCAGAGACAAAGTCCATTGTCTGCATTGGGGTAGCGATGGATCAGACAGTACCATAGCGTATTTCCTGCCCGACAGGAGCTGGAAGAAGAAAGAATGACCGGGGTGGGACAAGTGTTTGATTATGTTCACTGCTTTTCTGAGGCAGCGTGAAATGTGAATGGAGTCAGTAGTGGGGAGTCTATAATCAGTGTGTTGGATTGGGCTATAAAGTTATCTTAGAATTCGAAAGATAGGTTTAAATTGCACATTTTCTATTTTGCAATATATATGTTCTGGTGGCCAATGCATTAAAGTTAATCTTTATATGCAAATATTCTTTATCATTATCTACTTTTCTCACTCAGCTTTAAACAGATCCGAACTGGAAACTAAATTTACACCGTATGATTTGAAACGATTGGAGATGTATTCTCGGAACATGGTGGACTACCACCTAATCATGGACATGGTCCCTTGCATTTCTGAGCTATACTTTTTGAATCATCTTGGTGATATCTCTTTATCTGTTGCACAATCTGTAAGTATCACAGTAGTTTGGAGTGTTAATTAGCTCAATTTATTTGAGCAATAATCAACCTTTACAGTGAATCTTTGTAGTTATTTATGAATTTGCAAATCTAATTAGGATTTCTTATTAAAGTATGAAGCATTCGTACTTTTTTGTGAATGTACACAGGCAGGAAGCTTGATAATCTTTAAACAAAGCTGTCATTCAGTTATTTTGAGTATGGGTTTCTGGTGATTGGATTGTCAATTGGTTGTCTAGTGATTCAGATAGGGGTTGGGAAAGATAACCCATAAGTGAATAAACAAATATTGTAAGTAACTGGAAAGAAAGGCTTTCAAGTTATTTTCATTTCCCACCCTCTTTTTTCTTTGTCTTTCACACTTCTACTCTATGCCCTCTGTTCTAAATATTCAATTAATGTTATCTCATGTTTTGCTATATGATGGTAGGCTTTTGACATCGCACCAAGACCAATTAATGACTAAAGAATAACAGGTGGGGCTCCCTTTTTTTCCATGTATTTACCTTACACCAATTAAGATTATTAGGGCTGAAATAACCAGAAATCTGGGATTAAACCTGGATTCTGTTGTTATGAATGACACAATACCATGCCTCAGTGTATTATATATATATATATATACAAGTTCTTGTTTTCAAATAATGATTTTGGTAGTTATTACAAAAAAATATTTTCAGCAAATGCTCTAGATTATCTGCTAATACGAAAGAAATCTTCAGTTTTGTTATTGGTGTAAAATGAGAAGTTTAATAAAAAAAACAAATTATAAAGAATTTAAATTCACCTGCGGCCTCCTCTTACTTGAAGGCATTACTATTGGGTATTGGACTTCAACACAAGGCTGTTGATCAGCTCGAGAAGGAAATTGGTCTTCCAGGTAGTCAACTGATGGGTCTTTTCAACCGATTAATCCGCAAATTTGTCCAGGTAATGAAATCATTAGATAAGCAGCGTTCTTTGCAGTTAAATATAGGAAAAAATTATAAATTGTAGATCCTTCTGTTGACATGGTATCACATAATAGCAAATATAAATTCTTTAGAGCACAATTGATAATGATTAACACTAGTTAAAAGCATGTATTTGGGTTGCATGTACATGGATGTGATTTATTTAATTATACAAGTCAAATTTTGGTTCTACAGGATATTAAACAAACTGTAATGTGTAATCAAGTTAGTATTAAACATATTAGGATGTAGTTACCTATTACTATCTTATTAAATTAAACAGTTGCACTGCAATGCCTTAATTTAGAAAACAAAATGATGGCCTAAATGTGTTGGTATTTACTAAAGTTACTATGTCAATTAACAACATAGTTATGATTGTCATATCTATATCTATGCTATCTTTAAATTGAAAGTAATCTGCCTAAAATATCTAATTTAAAATGATCTGTGACCTGCAAGTTGATGAGCAAAGTGAGATGAATGCCACTAATCGTGGGTTGGAAAATTCTTGGGGGATAAAATTACTTCATAATTTTTTGTATGCTTGTTAGCTCTTCAATAACATCCTGGAGAAGTCTGTGGAGGAACAAATGATTACTGCGAAGGAGATAGTAATGGAACCTACAGTCAAATCGCTCTCTGAGGATTTGGTATGGACAGACACATTTGTAAATTATTTTGATAATCAGTAAAGGCAATGAAGCATAGTAGTTTCATACACAGCATATCAAATTTGTATTTATTTTTGTCTTCATTTTCATCTGAATGTAGCCATTTAAAACCAGACATGAATTTAGCCCTATTTTGCTCTTTCTTGTTGTGTAATTGTGTTTAGACCATCATGTTTGCACAACAATTTGCACACTGTTTTGCCTTCACCCACTGCCTACCCACTCTATAATGTATATCCCTTTATCATTAATATGTGCACTGTGGATGGCTTGATTGTAATTATGTGTAGTCTTTCCGCTGACTGGTTAGCACGCGACAAATCTTTTCAGTGTACCTCAGTACACGTGACATTAAACTAAACTAAACTTTTGTGCAAATTAAAACAAAATTCAGTTCTTTCTCTCTGTCCCTCTTGGTCTCTCCCCCATCCTAGTAGTCATACTAGTTTCACTGTCATCCTGCTGAGTTTCACTGTATTACTCGTTATCATCTTTCCTTGGCCAACATTGGACCATTGTGGACTCCACCTTTCCTTGATCATTGTTGCTGGCTTTGATCTGATTTTTTGCATATCTTTTATTAATTTGTTCTATGTACCTTTTCATATCAATTAGTTCCCTCTCCCCTGACTCTCAGTCAAAGAAGGGTCTTGAGGAGAAGGGGAGATGCAACGAGACCTGGGTGTCGTGGTACACCAGTCATTGAAAGTAGGCATGCAGGTGCAGCAGGCAGTGAAGAAAGTGAATGGTATGTTGGAATTCATAGCGAGAGGATTTGAGTATAGGAGCAGGGAGGTTCTGCTGCAGTTGTACAGGGCATTGGTGAGACCACACCTGGAGTATTGTGTACAGTTTTGGTCTCCTAATCTGAGGAAAGACATTCTTGCCATAGAGGGAGTACAGAGAAGGTTCACCAGATTGATTCCTGGGATGGCAGGACTTTCATATGAAGAAAGACTGGATAGACTCGGCTTGTACTCGCTGGAATTTAGAAGATTGAGGGGGGATCTTGTAGAAACTTACAAAATTCTTAAGGGGTTGGACAGGCTAGATGCAGGAAGATTGTTTCCGATGTTGGGGAAGTCCAGAACAAGGGGTCACAGTTTAAGGATAAGGGGGAAGTCTTTTAGGACCGAGATGAGAAAGTTTTTTTTCACACAGAGAGTGGTGAATCTGTGGAATTCTCTGCCACAGAAGGTAGTTGAGGCCAGTTCATTGGCTATATTTAAGAGGGAGTTAGATGTGGCCCTTGTGGCTAAAGGGATCAGGGGGTATGGAGAGAAGGCAGGTACGGGATACTGAGTTGGATGATCAGCCATGATCAAATTGAATGGCGGTGCAGGCTCGAAGGGCCGAATGGCCTACTCCTGCACCTATTTTCTATGTTGACCTGAAACTTCATCTATTCCTTTTCTCCAGAGATGCTGTCTGACCCGCTGAGTTACTCCAGCTTTTTGTGTCTATCTTCAGTTCTTAGCATTATTTATTGCTGATGTCTATTGGGATAGGTGACAAATCTGGCATTGAAGGGAATAACATACAAGATTTACATTGTCGACCCAAAACGTCCCCAATTCCTTCTCTCCAGTGATGCTGCCTGGCCCGCTCCAGCATTTTGTGTCTACCCACAAGATTTCCATTGTTGCGTTTGTGTAAAGCAGAACTCAGTGGCAACCTGCAATAGATTAACTTCTGAGTCTCCGAGTTTGCCTTGAATCTGTCCAGGTAGAGTAAAGCTAACAAAAACTAAAGGATATGATTAGGTTAGAAAGAATGCAGAAAAGATTATAAGAAGATAACTGCAGATGCTGGTACAAATTGAAGGTTTTTATTCACAAAATGCTGGAGTAACTCAGCAGGTCAGGCAGCATCTCGGCAGCATCTCGGGAGAGAAGGAATGGGTGACGTTTCGTGTCGAGACCCTTCTTCAGACTGAATGCAGAAAAGATTCACTAGGATAATTCCTGAAATGGACAGCTTGATTTACAAGGAGAGATTGGATAAAGTGGCATTGTTTTTCCTAGAGTGAAGGAGGCTGAGAAGAAGATATTAGAGACTTATAAAACCAAGAAGTGCATAGATAGGGTATATAGTCACAGTTGTTTTTCCAGGGTAGGAGAGCCTAAAACTAGAGGGCATAGATTTAAGGTGAGACGGTAAAAATATAAAGGGCATTTGAGGAGCAACTTCACATAGAGGGCACTGGGTATATGGAGCATGCTGTCAAAGCAAGTGGAGAGTCAGGTACCATTATAACATTTAAAGGACATTTGGACAGATTCATGGATGGGAAAGGTTCAGAGGGCAAACGCAGGCTAATTGAACTCATTTAGGTAGGAATCTTGGTTGGCATGGATGAATTGGGCCAAAGAGCCTGGTTTTGTGCTGTATAACTTATAACTATTCACAGAACAGCATAACCCTGAATTGTTACTCTTTTAGTAGCTTATTATAATCAATCCAAAGCACCACACAAAATTTTACATAAAATATTACAAGAAGCTGCAAAAAAGTTAAAATGAGATAAAATATTGCAAAATGTCATGTTCTGGCGTGGTCTCTGTACTTTGATATAATCTTGCACTGATTTAACTTTTAATTGTAAATTTCAACTCTGGTGCATTTCACATTTACTCTGAATGCACCTCATACTTGCAATAATTTGAGGAGTGACCCCTTTGGATTAATCACTATTGGTGATATCTCCAATTTGCAGTCCATCACAAGTTGCCCAATACATGCTTCCAAACACATCTTTTTATAATGTAATTATCATATCCATTGCAGCTGATTGACCAAACTGCCTACATCTCAATGGCACCATTTGTTTCCAAATAAGCCAAAAAATGTCCATGATTTGCTTGACCCAATTACTCCATGTTATTGGTTTTCATGAAGAAGTTGCTTTGTAGAGGAACGACTGAGCTTCTCAGCACCATGAAAAGTTCTTGGGTAATTTTTCCTTTTTCTCTTTGGGAATGACTCTTCCTGCTCTTCAACTTTCAGTCTGTTTTAGAAACCTATGGTACCCATGGCACATTGGGAAGGAAACCTTGCATCAATTTTTAACCAACTTGATTCATTATTATGAATGCATTAAACCAGGTTTTGCCAAAAAAAAGTCACAAATCCATCATCTACCATTTTCAAATCGAAGCTGAAACTGGTAATTACCATTCAAACTTCGCAAGGCTAACACCCTGGAAGTGACGTATCTGAGTGAATACTTGGAATAATAAATTTAGTGCAGATTAAATGAGTATTGCTTTAAATAAATATCCTTAAAACAAGTGACCACCATTTGAAGGTAATTTGTCTCCAAGAGTTATTTGAGATGATTAAGAATCATACAAGATGTGCATCTTTCTGAATACCTCATATTGATACTGTTGTTGTTTTATTTAGGAGGAAGCAGCAAAGGAATTTGAAGAAAAACACAAGCAGGAAGTTGAAAAGTTGAAAGGAATGGATCTAACTCAGTAAGGCACAGTTGTTGTGATTTGGACTTCATTAAATTCAATTTTACTATATGGGTGCTCGATGATTAGATGCATAAAGGGATTAATTCATTGAGCTAATTGGGTATACAATAGTTCAATATTATGTGGTTGGGTCAAGGTAAATGGAGTTTAAACCCTATAATTTAGGTGACTCTTGTTAAGTCGAAAATATCAGGTGATGGTGGTTATAATCAAAATCATTTGTTTTACTTCAGATAAGCGTGTTTCTATTGATCGGTAATCAGTAACTGGGGTAAATAAATATAAACAATTGCTCTAGGAACTGTGGCAAGGTGAGAAGGTAGATTTGTCGCCTCTTGGTTCTTGAAATATTGAGTGAAATCAGAATCCATTTAACTTTTTAGAATTGACTAAGCAGTTGTAATGAACGGGGGATTCTTCATAGTGAATGCCAGTGAACTATTTTTCTCTTAGAAAATTAGAACATAAGATACAGGAAGGTGGGAAAGGCATAGAGCTTTCAAGTCTGTTGTGCCATTCAGTATTATTATGACTGACTATGTCAACTCCACCAACCTAGCCCCTTATCTCATTAATATCAGTCCAAAACAGTGTTTATGGTACATAGTAACTGAATCTTTGTGATGGAGAATTTCAAGGATTCAAAATGCTGTGAGTGAACGAATTTCTTTTAATTTTAATAGTAAGCTTCTGACGTCTTATCCTGAGAATGTATTCCCTCTGGTTGTGTTTTTATCAGCCAAACCCTAATTGTGTTTGCCCCAATACCAGCAGGGGGTGCTGGGTGGCAGGAGAGTGAGTCCTTGGCCCATTTCCAGCACCAGCTTGAGCATGTTTTATACTGCTGTAGCCCTGCTTTTACTATGCTCAATGAGAACCAGCAGTTCAAGGACTGTGTTTGTTAAGAACTGTGTTTGTTATGTCGTTCAATTACACTCTTTGAGCCATTGTAGGAGATCGTAAAAATAAATATTTTTTTGTAAAAAATGTCTGGGTTGTAACTGTTTTAATACTTCCTGTTGCTTGAAAATATTTTGTACAGCATCTTGATTCATTATAGCACTGGATATTATTTGGCTTACTTTACTAAAAATGGCATAGGGATGCAAATTATCTTTTCTTTGTTGATCTTGAGTGGGTTTGAAATGTCAATGAAGTCTTTTGATTAAAATATTTCTGGATTAAACTGAGTATTTACTGGCAACTAATAGATACTGCACGTGTTGATTTTCACTGCTTATTATAAATTCTTATTGGTCAACTTCTATGTCTGGAAATTTTGGAAGCTGGTTGGTATTATTCATGGTTTTCTTGTGTTTGCTGTCAAGGTACGATGTATTGCTTGTTCTGGACTGCAGGCATTCATATCATTTTTATTAACCAGGTATATGATCCGTGGCAATGATGATGAATGGAATGAAGTACTAACGTCGACAGGCAAGAATGCCACAGTAATCAGCATTCAAAGGTGAGGAACTTACTTGTCTATAGAATGTTTTAGATTCTTTGTTGAAGCATCATTGTGTTAATGGAATGAGCAATTATAATCAAATAGCATAGGAAGGTTTTTTTAAACATTTTAGAGTAAATGCAGGTGAGAGAAGAATCTGTATGTTCCCAATCTGTATGTGCACCATGTTAGGGGTGATGCAGGGAATTGTAAGAGTATGTGATACCCTGCAAAAAAACCCCAGTATGTTTGGAATATTTGTTTTTGGAGGAAGAATTTGTGAATTCCCTTTCATGAACTTTGAGCAGTCCAAAAGTGCTTTATTGTTGTTGAAATATGGGTGTTTTTTATTTAATAACTTGCAAATTTAGTGAGATATCCTTTTATTTCACAAACTTGCTCTTCATGGAATTGCGGTTCTCAGTGAAAACACATGATCATCTGACATTTTTTTTAAAACTTTATTTAGTGCCAAAAGGAAACAAGATTCAACGGAGAAAGGAGGTCACCAGTTGGAGACGAAAAAGATTAAAAAGAATAAAGACAAAAGAAGTGGGCAAAGTAATTCACATAAACAAAAGCACAATTTCAAATTTAGTAATTGATTTCAAAATTAGCATAATCAACATAAATTGGTATGGAGTTATTCTTTGGGATAAATCTCAGTTGCCCAACTGTGAGATGTGATCGAACTGAGAAAATGAAAATTAAAGAAATATGACGAATTGTCAAAATCTGTCTTTTAATTTGTAATTCCAGAGACCTTAAGAAATTGAAGATCATTGCTTTCCTCCTTGTCCCTCTACACATGTTAAGACTGACACTTCCAAGTTTTTTAATATTTTAAAAACATATGCCTCCTACAATTGGAAATCCATGCTATTAAGTATGAAATATAGTGAGTCTGGAATTATGTAACAGGCAATTTAAAAATGGCTTTTAACAGATATGTAAAAATGGCTTTGGCTAACTATATTAAAAGTTGCATTTATTTTCACTTGTGAGTAATGTGCTTTAGTCATTCCTGCCATCTGAATTATTTTAGTTGTGTTCATAAGTAAAACCTTTGGGGTGCATTTCATCATTCTTTACAGCCCTCTGGTTAGTTACACAAGTGTGGTGAAGATCATTAATCCTTGCGGTTCTGAAAGAGTTGGAATCTTCCAGATAAATTTGAATTAAAATAATTAGAACGTACAAACTCTGTACAGCCAGCACCCGTAGTCACGATCAATCTCAGGTTTTTGATGCTCAGGGACAGCAACTCTGCCGCTGTGTCATTGTGCCACCTTTTAGGTTGTACATCCGAGGTTTTACCATTTTCTTAGAGGATACAGAAATAGTAGAACAGGTTTCTGAAGGAAATTGTGAAAATGACAACAGAAAATGCTGGATACACAGTGGGTCAGGCTGCATCTACAGAAAGAGAAACTGAGGAAAGGTCTATCCCCATAAATATTAAGTGCTTTCTCTTTTCAGAGATGCTGCTCGACATAGTGATTTCATCATCTGGTGCTTTCTGATTTTTATTAGTTTCAAATTCTATCAACTCTTCAAGGATTTATGTTTTGGATTTAGATCTCTCAGGAATTTTTAAGGAGGACTCTGCCATTGATAACAGCTGTTTTGGAAATACTGAACTGAAGGGTGGATAATTAGTAACTAACCAGATGGTATGATCCGAGTGAGTGGCCTTTTCATGTATTGGATATATTTATAAAAACAGGATTGAATCTTAATACGACAGACGCTGCAACATGTATCTTTCCTCTGCCCAGGTGTATACTGTTTTTTGGTCGTAGGTGATCTTTAAGAATTGGGGCTATAAGGCATTTATTTACCATTATAGATTATTTGAAACTGATTGTGATTCACCATCTTTAATTTGTATCTGGTTAAAGTCAACAAAATAATTTTAACTGACTTATCCCAGCATTTTGTCTTCCCTAAGAATAAATTAAAATTCATTAATAAAATATCAACAAAGCAAAGTTCCACTTTTTATTTAAAAGATTTTTGACAACAGTACAAAAACACTTGTGTGCCTGCTATGGCACGATTTTCTCAGCATCTTGAGCTGAAAATTAAAGTTTCCATTAAAAGGTATTGTACACATCCAATGCCATACCACCCACCCACATATCACCATCATTTTACCACTTCTACACTAAACTAAGTAAATATTTGACTTTCCAATTTAAAAAAAAAACTACTAATCATTGTCATCTACTGACCCACTGCCAACTTTGACTTCATTTTCTACTAAACTCAACAACTCTACTTGCTTTGCTTGTTTCTGAAACTGATTGATTTTGTGATGATTAATTCCATGTTTGGAAACCTCCTTGGAACTTTCCACCTGTATGGAAGGTGTCTTGAAGTAATGCCTGGACCAAGCTTGTAGGTATCTGTCTCTTGCTATAACTAGGTACCTTAGCTGTTTTACTTTATGAAAGTCAATATTTTAATGAATTCGGTAAAAGAACATAATACTGAAATATGATTAAATTGCAAGTAGCATATTTTTGAATGGCAGTATTTTGTTTTTGGATTATTTAATGTCACGCTGTGCCTTTTCTTACACTTTGATGTTTGAAGCTACCATTGAATTTAACAATAAGATGAGGTTAATCTTCAGTACAATTTTAAAAGTACCCTTTATGTTGATATTTACAAAAATGCGCTTTATTTTAGTTATTGCACAGCCTACATGAGTAAAATCCTGAAAAGGTATTTTAGTATATTAGAAGTTCGCTTGCTAATATTTTACAGTGCATTCCTTGGTTGAATAGAATGGCTTCAAATCTAGTTTCTTTACAAAAGCTGTTGTTTTTATATGCAACTTTCTGCTGCCTTCGAAAACTTTTTAATTCAAGAACTATTACAATGTATAATTCAGGTAGAGTATATAATATTTAATTTCTACCTTTTTGTCAGTATTCTACAAAGCATTTGTTAATTGTATTTAGATGGGAAACTGCATGATTAAGCACACTGAAATAGTGCAAAACTAATGTACTTTTGCTAATGTGTAAATGTTATTATTAATTATCTTTTATTAGTCCTTCATGGACTCTAATTACTTTTGTATGGGCTTAACAGGTCAGTTGAGTTTAATGTTTACCAAAAAAATGTATTAATTTTAAGGAATACGTCAATACAGCTCCTTGTAACGTACAACACATGTACGTTTGATGTATAATTTCTTATAAAAACTGCAAATCATGTTAATGTACCAAGCAGGAATACAGTTAGAAACTGAAATTCCTTATTATTTCTAACAAACAGATTAATACCTTTGCAGAGAAGTCTTATGTGCTGTTATAAAAAGGACATCAATTTGTTTATTACAATGGTTTCTTACAATGGTAAAGATAATTGACAAATTGTAACATTGCACCCCAAAATGCACCCAGATTAATTTCAGTCATCACAGTGGAAGTTTCATCACATCTAGAAATATTCTTCATGGTCTTTTTATTATTAGTCTATGATTGGCACATACATACATAATGCAAACTAAAACTCAGTTACACCGAACTAATAATACTACAAATCTTTTACTTATAACTCATAAATAAAATACCTATAGTTCCGTGCACATGGTGCATTGAGCTTGTAATCTCTGTATGGTTGAAGAATTTAATTTGTTTGACTTATTAACTGTAAGGAAAGGTGTCTGTATAGAATAATATTTTAATGAATTGGAATATCTGTTCTGATTGGGCCCAGTTCACAAGGCCAAAAGAACAGTTGCTCAAGTAGCCTCTCACCTTTGCTCCAATGTAGCTGTTGGAAATTTCCTCGAGTAAACACTAATCACAGAATTAGGTTATCATCACATTTCTTGATTTGGCTTTGGGTGACTATCATGAAATTAGAGTTTACTTTAAAGATAACACATTTACCTCTACAGTGGTAGATCCTCATATCACCAAAGAACCAACTGTCACAAAGTTCAGGTAAGAAAATCATTGGAATGGGATAGCCCACATGGAGCTTCTGGTAATGTACATCATGCTTTTCCAGTGGTGGATTTTTTTCTTATACTCTTGACGTGATGTAAATTGACCTAATTCTATTGGCTAATGCGATATCCAGAGCCTGCAGGAGGTCCAGGCTCTGCAGTTTGCTGTTGCGTCCGTAAATTAGCTGCCTGAAAGACTCCTGATCGAGAAGTGCACTGAAGTTTTTCAAGAAATAGTTTTCAGTATAAGTAAGTAGCTCAAATGCTTTATGGATCTGAAGAAACCAAAATAAATAGTTAATGTACTGGGCAGCATATCTATAATGCACATTTTTTAAAAGTAAAGTCCTGGGTAAAGTTATGAGCTCAGGAAGTATTTCCTATTTCACACAGGCATACAAGCTTAGACTCATAAACTAAGATTTTTTCCATACTAGAGGGTGATGCACAAATGGAATGAGCTGCCCATGGTTGAGTCAGGTGCAATTACGGCATTTAAAAGACATTTAGACAGGTATGTGGGCAGGAAGGGTTTTGAGAGATATGGGCCAGCTGTAAGCAACTGGGACTAGCTCCATGACTCCAACTTTTTTTAACCTTTTCGCACATTCTGTAACACTTTGCAGGTGTTGATTGAGCTGTGGTCCCTGTTACAGTGTTGGGAAATCTGGTTTGTAAAATTTGTGTAGTGCATAAATGAATCAGATGGTAACCAGGTTGTATATATATTTTTAATAATTATTTTAGGGATCTGGGCATTGTTGACCAGGTCAATATATATTGTAATAGTAATGGGCTAAAGCCTGATAAGGCCCATGACCTGGAAGGCCTGTCTACCACGATATTGGATGCATTTACTTGATCATCCAAAAATCCTTAGATTGGGGAGAATGACCACAGAATGTGACACCTTTACTTGAAAAGAGCGGGAAGCTGCAAGTCAATTAGCCTCTAGTTCATTATTGAAAAAAATACTTGAATCAATGAATAACTAATAACACATTTTGAAATCTGTAATTAATTAGGCAGAGCTAACATGATGCGGACAAACACTGTCGGACAAATTTTAGTTTGTTTAGGAAGATTTGACCAGATGCCCGAAATCCCACACCAGTGGGTTCAGGAACAGCTACATTTCGACAACTATGAAGTTTATGAACCAACCTGTACAACCTTAATCCTACCTTGACAATGGAATACTACAGTCCACTTCATGGACTACCATGGACTTAATTGGAACAAAGGTTTTACACTTATGTCTTGTTTTCATTGCAATCTTTAGAAATTCTGGGCAATTTATGTATGATTTTTGTAATAATTTGTTTTTGTATGTTGCCTGTAGCTGTAATGCTACTTACTGCAAGGAAAATGTTTCATTATACATGTACCTCACTGTAATTGAGTGGCTTGAGGGGTAACAGGATGCACTTGACATCTGGAAATTGTTCAACAAGGTGCCTCACCAAAGGTTAAGTCACAAGGTAACATCCTGATTAATGGCCAGGAAATAGCGAGTAGTAACAACACAGCCATCTTCAGATACAAAATGCTGGAGTAACTCAGCAGTTGAGGCACCATCTCTGGTGAAAATGGAACGGTGACGTTTCGGGTCGGGATCCTTCATCTGAAGAATGGTCCCAACCTGAAATGTCACCTATCCATTTTGTCTTATCTTTGATATAAACCAGCATCTGCAGTTCCTTTTTATTACACAGAGCCATCTTCAGGTTAGCAACCTGTGACTAGTGTGGGACCATCGTGATGAGTCTTGCAAAAGCAATTGCTTACAATATATAATAATGACTTTGAGGAAGGAAGCAGTTAGGTGATAGCCAGATTTACAGACAACATAAATAGATGGAAAGGAAATTTGGAGGTGAATACAAACAGTTTACGGAGAGATATCGCTAGGTGAGGTGAACGTGCAAAACTGCAAATAGAATGTAATGTCGGAAAATGAAAAGTTGATTTTTAAAGGAAGAGAAAAGGGTATTATTTAAAAAGAGAAAATCTATGTCATCTAGTTGTAGACTCTCCTACCCTGTGAAGAAGACTATGGCTGTTCACCTAATCTATGATCCTCATGATTTTATATACCTCACCCTACAATCTCCTGCACTCCAGGGATAAATCCCTAAGCCTATCCAGTCACTTCTCACTCAACCCCTCCTATTCGGAGAAGGTGATCTCATTGGAAAGTCCAGAAGCAGAGAATGTGGTTTCCTAACAACGGAATGTCCATTTAAGAGACGAGGAAGAATTTCTTCTCCTAAGGTTATATGAGTCTTTGGAATTCCTTGTCCAGAGTGCTCTGGGGACAGATATGCACAAATCTTATGTATATTTAAGGCTGATATTTCGGATGCTGGGTTACAAGAAAAGGTCAGGATAGTGGACATGATGAATGTTCAATTAGCCATGATCATATGGACTCATGTTGCTAAATGGCCTTCTCCTGTTTCTACTTGCGGGGGAAAGTCAATATTTGAAGTATGTTTCCTTGCTCAGATTATTTTCAGGTATTTTTTAATCATGTTAGCTGATTGTAGCATCTGCTACTCCTTGCCATGTTAAAGTGGTCTCGTCGTTTTAGGAATACAAGAAGCAAAATCAACCAGGATTTCTGCTTTAGTAATCCTTATGGTTTATGAAACAGATGGTTTCTGTGGTTGTTGATTGAGGACAGCATTTCGTACAGTTGAGACCCTTAACAGACTGTGCCACCGATTTGGTACATGGGAAAAATATCAATGGGAAATTAATACTTGTTTACGGTTAGTATTGTCCAGAGAGGTGTGAAAGGACACTGATTTTTCGCATTGAATACACAACATTTAAACTTGTGCAGCACAAGGTATCGCTAAGTGATGCTGACAACAATGTGACCAAGCAAATTGATCCCAGATTATTTTGTATTGCTGATTAAGTTAAATGAAAGAAAGGGCCAAAACAAAAGTGACTGAACCTACCTTAGCATAGCAATAAATGATGACTGCATTCTCCAGATTCATAATTTTGGCACAGATGATCTCGCATCGTCTCTGCAATGTTTCTAGTTCAAACAGGCTTGCTGCAGACAGTAGCTTAGAAGATGAATGAAATAAGTCAAAATCAATCAAAAATGATCACAACTTTCAACAGTTGATTGACACACATTATAATCTGAACGAGTACCAGCGCAAAATTTAAAATTTCAGCAACACACTTCAGCTTCTCTCTGATTATAATTATAGAGTAAATGCTGAAATATTTGACAGCTTAGGCAGGATCAATTGAGAGCGTGAGTAAATATGTCAAGCCTGACATTTCTGACAATCAAAAACCTGACACATTTTCTTCTCCACAAATGCTACCTGACACACATCTTTCAAGCACATTGGGGTTTTTTTCAAATTACAATGAACGGAGGTTCTTTACATCGCCTTTTACTTTACCAAATTATTAGCACTTTACCCACTGGAAACATTTTCTTGTTATTTGCTTTAGTCATAGTGTGGAAACGGGCCTTTCAGCCCAACTTGCCCACGTGGACTAACATGCCCCATGTACACCAGTCCCTGCATTTGACCCATATCCTTCTAGGCCTGTTCTATCCATGTACCTGTCTAAATGTTTCTTAAATGATGCGATAGTACCTGCCTCAATTATCTCCTCCGGCAGCTCGTTCTGTACACCCACGACCCTTTGTGAATATAAAAGTTACCCCTCAGGTTCCTATTAAATCTTTCCCCCCTCACCTTAAACCGGTGTCCTCTGGTTCTCTATTCCCTTCCCTGGGCAAGGGATTCCCATTCTCGCTCCAGTTACCCTTTTTCCATTCATACACTTATAAAATCTTGTGGAATTATACTTAATGCCATCTGCCAGAGCTGTCCCATTTTTCCACTACTGATTTCCTTGCTCAGTTCCCAAAACTCCAGGGATACACTTGATCCCAGCTGCACTATGCCTCCTTCTTACTCGTCCACTGCCCAACATCAGTCTGGCCACTTCTCCATCTCCAACATAGAAATTGTGGAGGTGGAGAGGCTATTCAGGAAATAGAAAACGTGCAAATCTCCAGGACCGGACAATGTTTCCCCTCTACCCTCAAGCTCTGTGCCGAACAACTTGCCCTTATCTGCACAGACATTTTCAACCAGTCCCTGCAAACCTGCACTGTCCCTGCCTGCTTCAAGGTCTCCACTATTGTCCCTGTACCCAAAAAGACAAGGATCACTAGTCTTAATGACTACAGGCCTGTCGCACTGATCTCTGTAGTCATGAAGACCTTTGAAAGACTTGTGCTGGTCCAGCTGAAAAACATCACAAACCGCCTGCTGGAGCCTCTGCAGTTTGCATACGGGGCCAATAGATTGGTGGATGACGCAGTCAACATAGGCCCGCACTTCATCTTCCAGCACCTAGACCGCAAGGGGACCTATGCCAAGATTCTGTTTGTGGACTTTAGCTCTGCATTTAACACCATTGTGCCAGAGGTACTACACTCCAAACTCTCCCAGTTGACTGTGTCAGTGGATCATCAACCCTCTGTCAGTGGATCATCAACTTCCTGAGACAAGAAGCAGCACGTGAGGCTGGGAAAGCACATCTCGAACCCGCAGACCCTCAGCATAGGAGCACCGCAAGGCTGCGTACTCTCCCCTCTCCTTTACTCTCTCTATACCAACGACGGCACCTCCATGGACTGTCAAGCTCCTCAAGTTTGCGGATGACACAACCCTGATTGGACTGATCCAGGATGGGGAGTGACACAACTGGCGTCCTGGTGCCATCGCAACAACCTGGAGCTCAATGCTCTTAAGACAGTGGAACTAATTGTAGAATTTCGAAGAGCTTCCCCTCCCCCCACTCACCATCAACAACAACACAATCATATCTGTGGAGTCATTTAAGTTCCTTGGAACTATCATCTCCAGGGACCTTAAATGGGGGGCCACCATCGACTCCACAGTCAAAAAGGCCCAACAGAGGATGTACTTCCTGCGGCAACTGAGGAAACACAATCTGCCACAGGCAATGATGGTCCAATTCTATACTGCTATCATTGAGTCCATCCTCACCTTCTCCATCATGGTCTGGTTTGGCTCAGCTACCAAGCACGACATCCGGAGGCTGCAACGGATCGTTCGATCAGCTGAGAAGGTTGTTGGCTGCAACCTTCCCCCCATTGACGAACTGTACACTGCAAGGGCCAGGAAGCGAGCGGGCAAGATCATCTCTGATCCCTCTCACCCTGGCCACAAAATCTTTGCAGCACTTCCCTCCGGAAGGCGACTCCGGACTGTCAAAGCAGCCATAGCCAGACATAAAAACAGCTTTTTTTCCACGAGTAGTAGTTCTACTCAATAACCAAAGTCTGTAGTCTCTTTTTTGCTCTGGTTTATTTTCACCCACATGTTTAGGCCGTGATGTTGTACCCTTATTGTTTTGATGTGGTTATGCTTTATTCTTAATTATTAACTATGTTTGTGTTGTCATTTGTGAGTGGCGCACCAAGGCACATCCCTTGTATATGCACATACTTGGCCAATAAACTTATTCATTCATTCATTCTTACTCTTGACCAGAGCCTCAATTTCCCTCGTCCAAGCTTCCTTACACTACTCACCTGCCTTGCTCTTCACTCTAACAGGAACATGCAGGTCCTGGACTCTTGTCAGCACATAAACAAAACATCCCACTTTTCTGGTGTTCCTTTTCCTTCAAACAACACGCTCCAATCAACTCGAGTGAGTTCCCGTCTAATAGCTTCGAATTGGCCTTGCCCCAATTTAGAATTTTAACTCAGCAGCTCGTCCTGTCTCTATCCATTACTATCTTAAACCAAAAGGCTCACCCACGAACACTTCATCCACTTGCCCCTCCCAATTTCCCAAGACTAGATCGAGCATTGCCCTGTCCTTCCCCCTCCTCTTTCACCACCACCTCTGTCTTTTCTGAAGCACCTGTACCCTGAAACAAAAATCACTCACTTTTTCCAGTCTGTTTAAGTAATAATACCTTGTATTTGAATGATCTCTTTGGTACCCCTTTACATGCCTTCACCCTGTAAATATGGTGTCTACAATAGGACAGAGTAGTCCAGAAGAGAAAGAACAATATTTTACACTTCTTAGTAGCCTGGTAATAATGGGAGGTTACACTTCAACTGGTATGAGGGGAGGAGAGGTGGTGGTGGGGAGGGGGTTCTGCCTAGAAACCTTTTTTTAGCTGTAATGCAAAACAAAGTGCTGGAGGAGCGCAGCGAGCTAGTCAGCATCTGTGGAAGGAAATGGACAGACAATGTTTTGGATGTTATCGTTCCATTTCTCTTCACAGTTGCTGCCTAACCTGCTGAGCTCCTCTAGCACTGTTTTGTGCTCAAGGTCCCAGTATCTTCAGGCTCTTGTGCCTCCAATGTTTGCCTGTAAGTTCTAGTGTTTTAATTCAGTGACAACCCCCCTTTGACCTGATTGGTTACCAATCCAATGGCAATCATTGTAGGGGGCAGTGAGCCTATGGGTCTGGTGCAAGGGGGAGTACCTCTGGTCCTCTCGTGTTCTTCTGACAGCTGAATTTGGCCTTGTTTTAGCTATAAAAACTGTCAGTTAAAATGGAGATGGCAATCTATAGAGGTTTTATAACGCCACTGCATCTGCTCAGCAATGGGGCTGTTTTTACTTTAAATCCCAGTGGCGATTGTATTGAAATCAACAGCCTGACATATTTAGACTTTTTCTTAAGTCACTCCTTCACCTGTACTCAATCCCAAATGTTGTCTGGAAAATATTTTCATATGCTATTAATAAAACCCAGGATGCTGTTTTCTGTTAGAACATTGTGTAAGGATCACCACTTTTGAATCTTTGAATCCCTATTTTTATGTCTGTAGGAATGCTGCTGAACTTAACACCATCTGAACAATTCAGCTAATGTGAAGAATGCCAACTCTCAAAAGGAACAATGCCCAAAAATATGTATATTTCACTATTTAATAGCTTATATACTAGACCAAGTGGACCCGTTGGGCCCAAACCTCTCCTACATTGGTCCAGCACCCTCTCCTCCCCCACCCCCCACTCGCCCACTCCGTCCCCCTCATCCCTCCTCAACCCCCTTATCCTCCCCTCCCTCCTTCCCCCATTCAACCCCCTCCCCCTCGCCTCACTCCCCTCCCTCACCCATTCACCCAACTCCAAACCCCCCCACCCACTCAACCCCTCCTCACGTGGTCTCTCGCTAGGGGTCGCATCACAAAGTAAAATATCGTAGGTTGCCCCAACTGCGCACGCGCGGACTAACATCCAAAATGCAGCTCGTCCTCCTGTCTTTGGGGGGGGGAGGAATGGAGTGGGTGGGGGGGGGGGAGTGGAAGAAGGAGGGGGTTGAGGAGGGATGGAGTGGGGGGGAAGGGGAGTTCAAGGGGGATGGAGTGGTTAATTAGCAGCAGCTCGTCGGCTCAGCACCCCCCCCCCATTGGCCGCCACTCCCGTCACTGGCGGGTCCCGCCCCAATTGGCCACCACTTCCGTCACTTGGGCGGGTCCCATTGTGACGTCGAGCGCTGAACACGGCCAGCGTCAGTTTAAAGGGTAATTTTTCAACTTTAAAATGTCTATAACTTTGAATGAAACGCATTAAAGTGATCCCAGGACAATGGTGAGTAAGGAGGGCCTAAAATTGACACGCTATCGTGTGACAGGGCACAATAATAAGGCATCATCAAACAAACAAACAGAGTTTTAGTAACTGTTAATCTGAAACAGCACTACAAGTACCACAGATTTTCACAAATTTCATCCAAAAATTACAGGGTACTGAGAATTGCACAAATCCACCCCCTTTGCTTACTTGATTTGCATCATTTGGAGTGTGTGAGATAATCTGAGCAGCATGCGAGCCAAACATGACACTCATTAATACAACCGTAACCTGTTGTGGCTGATATATTTCTCAATACGTAATCATTAAATAACTGAAGCTTATAAAAATCCAGGTGCGACAGAGGTTCACCTGCACCTTCTCCAACCCCATCTATTGTATCCGCTGCTCCAGATGTCAATTTCTCTACATCGGCGAGACCAAACGCAGGCTTGGCGATCGTTTCGCTCAACACCTTCGCTCAGTCTGCCTTAACCAACCTGATCTCCCAGTGGCTGAGCACTTTAACTCCCCCTCCCAGTCTGACCTTTCTGTCATGAGCCTCCTCCAGTGCCATAGTGAGGCCCACTGGAAATTGGAGGAACATCACCTCATATTTCGCCTGGGCAGCTTGCAGCCCAACGGTATGAATATTGACTTCTCCAACTTTAGATAGTTCCTCTGTCTCTCTCTTTTATCCCCCCTTCCCCCCTCCACCCCTTCCCAATTCTCCCACTGTCTTCCTGTCTCCACCTATATCCTTTCTTTGTCCCGCCCCCCTGACAGTCTGAAGAAGGGTCTCGACCCGAAACGTATTATAACCCATTCCCTCTCTCCTAGATGCTGCCTGACCTGCTGAGTTACTCCAGCATTTTTGTGATATCTTCAATTTGTACCAGCATCTGCAGTTATTTTTCTACACATAAAAATGTTGTCGGCTTTGCTCCCCCTCCTTGCTGTAAAGAAGGTTTTATGAATGTTGCTGTTAACAATCATTAAAAGAACCTAATGCCATGCTGACTGCACTAGCTAACCTAATGCCATGCTGACTGCACTAGCTAACAGTCGGATTACAGTCAGATAAGGAGCTGCTGATACAGTGCTCTCCATAATGTTTGGGACAAAGACCCATCATTTATTTATTTGCCTCTGTACTCCACAATTTGTGATTTGTAATAGAAAAAATCACATGATTAAAGTGTACATTGTCAGATTATAATAAAAGCCATTTTTATACATTTTGGATTCACCATGTAGAAATTACAGCAGTGTTTGAATGAAGAGAAACAATGCATTTGGAATATGCAGCGGGAAATGCCCCTGTTAAATCACAAGTTCTGATTTATTTGAAGGGTACATTCTCTGTATGGAACATTTAAGCTTCTAAAAATATCCTTCATTTCGCTATATCCATATTGATTTAACTGGAACACAAACAGCATGCCGTGTTGAAATATATTGGTTAATGTTATAAACCATCTTGATTTAAGTTACTAGGTCAACAAGGAAGATGATTAATAGCCTGGGAGTAGTTCTTGCAGAGGATCTCTTACGACGACAATATCCATTAATATTTATAAGCCAACCGATATTCTAATTTTCTCAGGCCTTTTCATCACTAACCCTTCCCAGAGTCTTCCATAAATATTGACTGGCTCTGCCCCTGCGACATTTCATCTACTGCTGAACTGCACATCCATGTTCCTGTTAACTCCAAAGTTGCCATTTCCAATGCACTCCTGCTAGCTTCTCACATACATCAACTTAAATATGTCAAAATCTCAGCAGTCTACGTCCCATTTTACACCAAATCTCACTCTTGCCTGCCATTGTCATAAGAATTCAGTTCAAGGGGAGTCTCGGACCACTATTTTAAAACATCCAAAGCTTCTTTTAATGCGGGATGCAGTAATGCAGTAAACTGACCAACTCAGATTAGACTATAGCGTATCAGGTAGGAAAACACTGCCTTTTGTTCTCCATTTATCTTTCGCAGCTCACAATTCTACAACTAATATCCATCATAATTTAGACCATGAGTTGCTGCAGACTACTGGAACTTTCGGAAAGGGGAAAAATGTTGGGGTAAGTTACACTCAAGCTCATAATCTACATTTTCACAAACTGGTAGAGAGAGTCATAGAGTGATACAGTGTGGAAACAGGCCCTTCAGCGCAACTTGCCCACACTGGCCAACAGTGTCCCAGCTACACTCGTCCCACTTGCCTGCGCTTGGTCCATATCTCTCCAAACCTGCCCTATCCATGTACCTGTCTAACTGTTTCTAAAACAATGGGATAGTCCCAACCTAAACTTCCTCCTCTGGCAGCTTGTTCCATACACCCACCACCCTTTGTGTGAAAAAGTCATCCCTCAGATTCCTATTAAATCTTTTCCCCTTGAAAAGATTTAAACCTTGAACCTATGTCCTCTGGTCCTCGATTCCCCTACCCTGGACAAGAGACTGTGCATCTACTCGATCTATTCCTCTCATGATTTTGTACACCTCTATAAGATCTCCCCGCATCCTCCTGCGCTCCATGAAATAGAGACTCAACCTACTCGACCTCTCCCGATAGCTCACACCCTCAAGTCCTGGCAACATCCTCGTAAATCTTTTCTGAACCCTTTCAAGCCTGACAATATCTTTCCTATAACATGGTGCCCAGAACTGAACACAATGTTCTAAATGTGGTCTCACCAACATCTTATATAACTGCAACATGACCTCCCAACTTCTATATTCAATACTCTGACTGATGAAGGCCAAAGTGCCAAAAGCCTTTTTGACCACCTTATCTACCTGCGACTCGACCATCAAGGAACCATGCACCTGTACTCCTAGATCCCTCTGCTCTACAACACTACCCAAAGGCCTACCATTTACTGTGTAGGTCCTGCCCTTGTTCGACATCCCAAATTGCAACACCTCACGCTTCTCTATTAAATTCCATCAACCATTCCTCCGCCCACCTGGCCAATCGATCCAGATCCTGCTGCAATCTTTCACAACCATCTTCACTATCTGCAAAACCATTCACTTTTGTATCATCAGCAAACTTGCTAATCTTGCCCTGTATGTTCTCATCCAAATCATTGATGTAGATGACAAACAGTAACGGGCCCAGCACCGAACCCTGAGGCACACCACTAGTCACCGGTCTCCAGTCCGAGAAGCAACCTTCCACCATCACCCTCTGCTTCCTGCCATGGAGCCAATTTGCTATCCATTCAGCTATCTCTGCTTGGATCCAATGCGATCTAACCTTCCAGAGCAGCCTACCATGCGGAACCTTGTTGAATGTCTTACTGAAATCCACGTACACAACATCTACAGCTCTGCCCTCATCAACCTTTTTGGTCATGTCTTCAAAAAAATCAGTCAGATTTGTGAGACACGATTTCCCACGTACCAAACCAAGCTGACTATCCCTAATCAACCATTGCCCATCCAAATGCCTGTATAACCTATCCCTAAGATTACTCGCTAGTAACTTTCCAACTACAGATTTTAAGCTCACCGGCCGATAGTTCCCAGCATTTTCCCTGCAGCCCTTCTTGAAAAGAGGCACAACATTTGCCACTGTCCAGTCTTCTGGCACCTCTCCTGTATTTAAGGACAACCCGTAAATTTCAACCAGGACTCCCGCAATTTCCTCTCTAATTTCTCCGTAATGTCCTCGGATATATCTGATTGGGCCCTGGAGATTTGTCCACCTTCATATACGACAGTACCTTCAGTACTTCTTCGACGGTAACACTGACTGCTCTCAAGACACTTCCATTGATTGCCCCAATTTCCTCGGTCCTACTATCTTTTTCCTCGGTAGAGGAGAAATACTCATTGAGGACCTTGCCCATCTCCTGCCCACACAGAGGTGAATGCTTTGATTCCTGAGAGATCCCATTCTCTCTCTAGTTACCCTTTCCCCCCTTATGTATTTATAAAATCTTTTGGGATTGTCCTTAATGCTACCCGCCAGTTATTTCCTGGCCCCTTTTTGTTCTTCTGATCTCCTTTTTCATTTAGTTCCTGAAACTCCTCCAGGGATGCACTTGATCCCAGCTGCCTATTCCTGTCCCATGCATCCTTCTTGTTTTTGACCAATGCCTCAATATTCCTCGTCAGCCAAGCTTCCTTACGTTTGCCTGCTTTGCCCTTCACTCTAACGGGGACGTACATATCCTGAGCTTTCGTCAGCACACTTTTAAAAACATCCCACATGGCCGATGTTCCTTTGCCCTCAAATAACCTGCTCCAGTCAACTTGAGCGAGATCTTCTCTCATACCCTTAAAGTTGGCCCTACCCCAGTTGAGAATTTTAACACATGGACCCTTTCCATCCCAATCCGTAACTATCCTAAACCTAATTGAACTGTGCTCACTGGTCCCAAAAGGCACCTCCACAAACACTTCATTAACTTGCCCTTCCCAATTTCCTAATACTAGATCCAGTGTTGCCCTCTCACGTGTGGTTGCCCTCTACATACTGCTTAAGAAAAACTCTCCTGAACTCTTGGTGCGGTAATGATTCTGAATTAATTCTGTCTCAACGGAATCCACATCCTGGATGAATCATACGCCTTCAAGTCGTTTACACTGCATTTATTACAATTAGACAATGCCATTATGTTATAATTCTTAAACATTGCTGTGGGCAAATAAAAGTCACATTTTAAGTCATTTTACGCAAAAGACAAAGTAAAATTGTGTTTCTGAAAATCACGGAACTATTATCTCAAGTCTTGTCGCCCATTCCCTCTGTACTAGCCCCCTCTAGCTCAAGGATAAAATCTTTATTCTCCTATTTGAATAGTCAATAATTCATCTTCCTTCGTAATGTCTTCCAGCACTACAACAATTTCCCTAACCTCACAGGTGCAAGTGGTTGCCCAGGCCACATATCCTCTCTTTTTTTCACCTCACATCCTCATGCCTATCCATCTCCTTATTTTAAGACCTTTAATGACCAATCTTTGAACAAGCTTCTTTCCAATACTTTTTAAAATGATGTTTCAAACACTGCTGCTTGATTGTTGCTTTGAAGGATATTGGAATATTCCATACAAAGTAGTTGTACTATCGGACAACCATTACAGATACAAATGGTTCTTACCTCCAGCACATCAGAAATGGGTAATGTTATTGATTCGGTATCACCATAATATAAGTATTGCATCATCAACTGTAGGGATAAGAGGATCAGATCAGCTTGTAACCAGACTAGAAATGGAACAGTACAGCACAGGAATAGGTTCTATGGATTATGATGTCTATGTCGAACAGGAAACCAAATTAAATTAATTCCCTCTGCATGCAAGTGCTCCATATCCTTCCATTACCTTCATATTAATGTTCCAATCTAAAACCCTCTTCCAATGCTACTATCGTATCTGCTTCCATCACCACCCCAGGCAGTGTGTCCCAGGCACCTACCATTCTTGTGTAGAAAAGAACTTTTCTTTTCCAAGCACCTTTAAATGTTCCCCTTTTCACCCTACAACTATTCTCAACTATTTGACATTTCCGGTCTGCGAAAAGATTCTCGCTGTCAACCCACAATAAGCCTTTCATAATGTCATTACCTTCTATCACATCTTCCCCCCTGCCACCAACAATCCAAGTTTGTCCAATCTCTCCTCCAGCTAATACTCTCTATTCTAGGCAGCATCCTGGTAAATCCCCTCTGCATTCTCTCCAAAGCTTCCACATCTGTAATGGGGTGGCCAAAACTACACACAATCATTTTCTGTTGTTCTTAATAAATTTACTTGCAATGAAACTGGAACTTTACGCACACATATCCACATCAGAAAATAATTGTTTATTATTGTAAATACTGTGTGTCGATGGTTGAAAACAGTAGTTATTCGTTGTTAATGTTAATAGACAATACTTGTAATGGCAGTGAATAATACAACAGAGATCACCCCGAGCATACTACTGCCTGCCAAATCACTTGAAGTCTCTCCAGCTATTAAGGTAAACATTTCTTAGCGTTAGCAGAATGTGTTAGCATGCTGAGTCATGGAATGGAACTAAATGTGTTCACTCAATGATTGCTGAATTGTGCCCTGATGTTAATGGAATGCAATGAGAGCTGTTGTTTTTGTTTTGGGGGGGTGGGGGGGAACTTACCAGTCAGCCTCCACCATTCTCATGCAATCTCTGGTGACCAATTATATACATTCAAGAGTGAAGGCTTAGGAGAGGGAGTTCAAAGATTCATAACAGAGAATAAGTTGAAGGGCAAAGGAAACAAAAAAAGACAGGCAAATCTGGGAAATAAAGACTGCAACTGCCCTTGTCTGATGAGGGTTATTGAGATTCTAGTCAGAAAAAAGGAGGCATGTGTCAGTTATAGGCAGCGGAGATCGAGCAAATCCCTTGAGGAATAAGAAATGTAAGAGTACACTTAAGAGGAAATCAGAAGAGCAAAAAGAGGAGATTAGTTAACTGGCAGTCTAGATAAAAGGAAAATCCTAAGAGATCTGCAGATATATTAAGAGCGAAAAGGTAACAAGGGAAAAATAGGCCCTCATAAGGATCAACATGGTTGTCTATGTGTCGAGACACAAGAGATGAGTCTAGCATTAAGTGAATTTTTCTCATCTGCATTTAATGAGGAGAAAGTCATGAAGAATTGAGGGAATTAGTAGTGATGTGTTGGGACCATATGTAAATTATAAAAGAAGAGGTGTTCGTGGTCTAGAAGAACATTAAGGTGGATAAATCATCAAGGCCTGACCAGGTATATCGTCAGACATTATGGGAAGCTGGGGAAGAATTTGCTGGTGTCCTTGCAGAGATACTAGAAGGCCGGAGGGTGGCTAATGTACCGTTATTTAAGAAGGGCTGCAAGGCCAAGCCAGGAAGCAATAGCCAATTATCCCAAAAGTCAGTGGTGGGTAAGTTACTGGAGGAGGTTCTGGTGGACAGCATCTACCAACAATTAGATGGACAAAGACTGAATAGGGAAAGTGAACATGGCTTTGTGCATGGGAAATAATGTCTGAATTGATAAGTTGTTAGAGGTTACCAAGAGGGTTGATGAGGGCAGGGTGGTGAACATGGTCTGTGTACTTTAGCAAGGCCTTTGACAAGGTCCCTCATGGTAGGCTACTCAGGATGGTTAGATCACAAGTGATCAAGGACGAGCTAGCCAATGGGATTCAAAATTGGCTTGGTGGAAGAAGCCAGAAGGTGGCGGTGGAGGGTTGATTTTCCAGTGGTGTGCTGCAGGGATCTCTGCTGAGTCCACTGTTGTTTGTCATCAAAATTGTTAATAGAGCTGACAATGTAGTTAATGTCAGAGATATGCAACATGGAAGTAAGCTCTTCAGCTCAATTCATCCATGCTGACCACCAAGTTGGACGGGAGTAAAATAGATGGTAGACCAGGTGTGTCACAAGGAAGGGAGGGGAAGGGAGGTGTTAGTTAGATGTTACCTAAAGATGGAGAGTTCATGCCATTGGGTTCTCAGTTACCCAAGTGAAATATGAGGTACTGCTCCTCCAGTTTTTTTGTAACTTACCATGTGGTACCTTGTTAACAGTGGTTAATAAATCTGCAGATTAATAATCTGCAGATTAATAATCTACGATTAGTGATATAGTGGAGAGGGAGGAAAGCTATCTACTTTTACAGAAGGATCCAGATTAACTAGAGAAGAGGACCAAGGAATGGCAGATGGGATTTAACTCTGGTAAATGTGAGATGATGCATTTTGGCAAGTCACCAGCACATCACTGTAAATGGTAGGACACTGGTGAGTATTGTAGGGCAGAAAGACCTGGTGATACTGGCACAGTTCCCTGAAATTGGCAATAAATGTAGATAGGTTGGTGAATAAAATATTTGGCATACTTGACTTCAACAGTAAGGGTATTAAAAACAGAAGTGGAACATCATATTACAGCTATACAAGAAAATTTAAAAAGAAACGCGCAGGGCAATTTCTTCACACAGAGGGTGGTGCGTACATGGAACAAACTACCAGAGGAAGCTATAGAGGAAAGTACATTGGCGTTGAAAAACATGGACAGTAAGGATTTTGAGGAATTTAGGCCAAACGCAGGCAAATTGAACCAACTCAGTTATAAAATCTTGTCAGCACGGCCAATTTCCAATTCTCTAAAACTCAAAGATAACAAAAGTGAATGGGACAGCTTTATAGCACAAGTTGCTTACTATCAGTATAATTCCTCAGCACTGCAATGAAAAGATACGTACCTGGAAAACATGATATTTAATATCACTGATCTCGATAAACTTGCAAGGTGGGTTTTCCAGAGATGTCTTATTAGTCAGCAGCATTTTAAATCTAAAATGGGAGAAATTAGGTAAGTTTCTTGTTAACAACCCTTTTGAAATTAATACCTTCCCATGATTTAAAACTTTTACTTTTGTTAGCATTGCAATACACATCAGTTGTTAACTGGAAGTTCATTCTACCCACAAGTGTCTGTGGTCTGATCATGAGGAGAGTGGGAAGAATACTCAAGCATACAAAACACCTTTTTTCACTATCCTATCCACCTGTCACTACTTTCAGGGAGTTATGAACTCACCCCCAAGGTCCCTGTCATTTATTATATATCCTGAAGTGCATTACCTCACACTTGTCTAGATTAAATTCTATCTGCTGTTGCTCCATTTAACTTTCCAGCTGATCAATGTCTCCCATTCTTCGATAACCTCGTGACCTTCTTCCACTCCATCAATTCCGTGTTGTCTGCAAGTTTACTAATCAGATTACCAACATGCTCATCCACGTCACATATCCCTGCAGTATTCTACTTGTTATAGACTTCCAATCAGTAAAACACCCGTCCACAACCACCCTCTGCTTCTCATTGGATCCAATTAGCCAGCTCACCTCAGATCATAAGACATAGGAGCAGAATTAGGTCATCCAGCCCATCAATTCTACCCTGCTGATCTATTTTTCTTTCCCAACCCCATTCTCCTGCTGTCTTCCCATAACCTTTGACACCCTTTCTAATCAAGAATCTATTCATCTTCACCGTAAAAATACACAATGTCTTGGTCCCCACAGATTCACCACCCTCTGGCTATAGAAATTCCCCCTCAACTCTATTTTGCAGGTACATCCTTTTATTCTGAGACTGTGCCCTCTGATTCCAGATTCTCCCAATGCTGGAAACATCTTTTCCACGTCCACTCTATCTAGGTCTTTCATTATACCTTATGCTATAGCCTTCTGGATCTTACCAAAGTCTATATAAACTGTTTCTACTGCTTTAGCCTCCAGGAGCAAAGACTATTTAAAAATTGACCCAGAATGATGAGTTTAGTTTATTATTGTCACGTGTACCAAGGTACAATGAAAAGCTTTTTGTTGCAGGCTATTCAGTCAGCGAAAAGACTACACATGATTACAATCAAGCCGTCCACAGGATACAGATACAGATACAGGTTAAAGGGACTGATATTAGTTTTGCCAGTATTTGAGGGGAAAAAACAGAACAGGTGAAGTTAAAAACAGAAATAAAATAAAACATTGAGTGTTTTTCTTTCCATGGATGCTGCTTGACCTGCGGAGTGTTTTTTTTAGCATTTTCTGTTTTTGTTTCAGATTTCCATCATCTGCAGCTGTTTTTCCATCAGCTGTTGGAGTTTATGGCTCATCTGCACCTCAGCAGGAGTAGGGTGGAATTCATCAAAATCAACCATTTAACATGCTTTATCATACCTGTTTGAGGCTGTAATTAGGAGAACTTTATGTGCGTAAAAAGGCTTTCCTTCCACCAAGAATGTTAAATCTGACATCTCTTTATTATTCAGAAAGTGAGGATCTGAAAAAGAATAAAGAACTTATTTTTAAACATGCAGTTAATAAAAAAGTGACTACAAATTTATATGGTGAAAATTTAGTGTGGTGTGGAGGACGTTATGGGAAGGAGGATAAAGTGATTGTAAAATATAATTTTGGTGGGAGTTTAGATTGGAGGATGTGCGTTTTGGCAATTTCCTATGTTGGGGAGGGGTTTAAAAGGGAAATAAATATTTTTTTCTCAGGAGCAACTTGATTTCAACTGTATTCCACTGTGAAATAAAATGTGTTGCTCAATGGAAATGATCTGATAAAATTGGGAATTTCCCTAAGGGTGCATCCATTAATATATTCCACTATCTCAAGCATCTGTGGTTATTCTGATGAATTCCTTGCTGATGTCTTGCAGGAATGTCATTAAAAGAAATAATGCCAGCTCTCAGATGACTCAACTGCAAACTCTGATACGTTGCTGACGCAGATGAGAAGGTCAAGGGGCTAACTGGGGTTTATATTTATTATAGTAGTCCTCGTTACTGTAGGGAAGATATGCTTATCCATAGGTCCTATTTCCAATGATCATCCAGTGACTGCATTTGGTGTATGTGTGTCCAAATGGAGATGACATCATCAGCTTTGATGATTGCATAGCTTGCTGACAATCACATGCTGATTTTAACTGCTTTTGTTACATAGGATCACCACACCGTTCTAATCTCAGTGACTTCAAGTCTCAGACGGCAAGGGTGAAAACTTTAAGCAGTGGCTGTGCGTTGGTATGTGTCAGGAGAAGGCAGAATACAAACCATTCACTGCCACATTAAATTTTGAATAATTACATACCTAATCGAGCAGGCGGGGTTCTCTTTATCTCAGGGATGCTAGGAATAGGACCGTTGCCATAACAGTGTGTAAAGATTGAGGTTAGCTGCTGATTAACTGCATCATTCTGTGAGGAAAGAAAACACACAGAAGTAATGGCTTGGGAGAACAATTACCAAAATCTGTCCATTATCATCAAGTTCCAAGTCAAACATATTAGTTACGAAAATAAATAATAACTTTTACATCAATTCTGCCATATAGCTTCTAATCCAGAAAGATTTAATACATTAGTGTGGAAGATGGTAATTAAAAAATATATATAAATCCAATTTCATCTTGTCCTTGGGATGCATTTTTATTTTTAATGGAATAAAAGTGCATTCTACCTTGCTAACCCTAAGCATATCAAACATCAGTGGAAGTCCTTCTTGAATCAGCTCTTCACTGTAGTCCTCCTCTTTGATAGTAGTGAATTCCCGCAACAGGTACTGCATCACAGGATATCTACACTGATAGTACGACGTCCTGAGAGATTCAATCCACATATGTAATTTCCAGGGAACACCTATGTAAAAAACAGAATAATTACCTTTAAAAATATATTTTTATTGTAAATGTTTGAAGGCCCTGCAATCATATGTACATAACAACAGGGTCAAACTATCTTAAAATGATAGGAATTAAAAACAATGTTAATTGGAACAGATTCATTCATAGACATCAGCAAATAACCTGGGTTGACATCTGTCGACCAGCAAGTAGGGCGATTTAGATGATGTTAAAAATGAGGCTCTATTTATCTGTGATTGTCCCAGGAAATTGATCAATGAAATGGGAGTTACCCTAAAGTCCTGTCTGTTCACCAGAAGATTAGAGCATGGAAGGAAGCCATTGAATCCATGCCAACTGTCTGCAGGAGCAATCAGACACTCTGGCCCTTTCTCCATGGTTTTGCAGTTATTTTCCTTTAAGTAGTTATCCTTTTGCCTTTTCCCCATGTTTGCCGTAGTGGCTTCCACACCCTAACCACTCACTGCATAATGATGTTTGTTTTCATGTAACTTTTGTTTGTCAATCACCCTTATTCCAGGCTCCTTGGTTCTTGACCCTTTCATTAATAAGAGTTGCTCCATCTCTACTCTCCAATACCTCAGCTAATCCCTCCTTACCTTCCTTTGATCCTGGAGAACCTCTTCAACTGTGCACGTAACTAAAGCCGTCTCCTTGGGCTCATTCTACTAAATCTCTTCCGCACAACTAAGGTCTACACGTCTTTCCAAATCTGGACAAGATACTAAAGATAGACACAAAATGCTGGATTAACTCAGCGGGACAGGCAGCATCTCTGGAGAGAAGGAATGCGTGACGTTTTGGGACGAGACCCTTCTTCACACCCAAAACCTCACCCATTCCTTCTCTCCAGAGATGCTGCCTGGCCCACTGAGTTACTCCAGCATTTTGAGTCTATCTTCGATTTAAACCAGCATTTGCAGTTCCTGCATCTGGACCAGCATCTGGACATAATACTGCCTTTGTAGCTAAAGGATTCATCATGTTCTTGCTCCTGTTCTTGTATTTATAAACCAAAAGCAAAATGTTGCAGATATTGAAAGTCTTAAATAAAACAGAAAAATTGTGGAAATTGTTGTTTTACCTTTTTGCATGCAAATTTACTTGCTTTTGACAACTTTTCAAAAGTACCCCATGAAGTACCTTGGGGCATTTTGAATACATGATTGCAAGCTTTTTGGTTCTCAAAAATCCTTTTTTTTTCCAAGCTGCAAAGCAAGATATGTGGTGCAAACAGAAATAGATTAGGAAGAATCAAAATCAAAAGTCAGCCATCTTCGTCTGGAAGTTGCATCAAAAGTTACCTTGAAATCAACCAAGAATCATCCTTCTTGTGTTTGCTTCTAATGATCCACAATGGGAAGCTCAGCTCTGATAGACCTTCTCAGGCCCATTCTCAAGAATTGAATAGTGTTTGTAAATTACTTGAGAATCTTATGAAACTATACTATAGCATTTTTACGACAGGAGGTAAAACTACTAAAAAGACTTCTAATAGCCTACCAAGGTTCCTCAGTTCCATGGTAACATCAAGATAGCCATGTTCAGCACTGTAATACATTGCTTCTTGTAAAGCCTTCGTTCTGGCTTTGCAGAGTTTTACTTGTCCTTCATTTATACTTCCAATGCTTGAGATATCACTCTCAACACCCTCTGCTAAAATTTCTTCCAAAGAAAGCACATCGGTTTTTGGAGCTTGAGGTGGTGTAAGCAACTTCCGCAACACATTTCTGGTGGCATGAAAAACAATAACAAGACTTAATCATTAAAGCAACCAAATAACAATGTTTTTTTAAAAATATTCCAAGAATTTGCATAAAACACAAGCAAAATGTTATTGTTGATTCTGCCAGTAGTAAAGCTAATGTGTTTTGTTAAGTTTTTAAAAATTGGATACACGTCCTATATCACTCATAAATCTAATTAAATATTCAATTGACTTTACCAATGTAAAATATTTCCATCGCATACAATAACTGACAAACGGAATTGCCCAAAATCAATACAGTAGACCCTCGTTTTAATGGACCTCTTTATAAAGGATTTCGATTACAGTGGACGGACCTGCGGACACCATCCCGGCTCGCATGGCCTCCCCAGCCCCCGGCTTCCGACGCCACTCCTGTGATCGTGTGATCCGGTTAGCATGGCTGGTGTTGTGGCTTACGTTGAAGCCCCAGGGGACAGCGCATTTTGCGGGTCACTAGCGGGACGCACCCTGTCACCGTGGGGCTCCCTCCACTTTCGTTTTGCTCGACTTCCATTTTCTCATTTCATATTGAAGTTAATGAATAATTTGTTATTAATGCTATCCTGTTTCCCACACATCTCCATAAGGTACTTAGCTTTACATATGATTTGAAGTTTAATTCCTTGTTTTGCATAATATACTTCACTGGCAAAGGAATTAAGGATTTCGAAAATGATTTTACTGCTAATAAATTAAAAATAATTAAGTAGCTAGTTAATTACTGAACTAATAACTTGTTTGTTCTATTATTTTATGTTGCGACTTCTCCCTGTCAGTGTTGCATTAATTGGTGCTGGATTTGACATTGTATATATGTTCCTGTGAGCAGACTAGGTTGGACGCTACAACAGTAAAGGAAAGACACAATCAAAGTCAGTAGGAAAGGCATGTACTTAAACTTAGAACTGTATAATGTTTTACATCACCCTGCAAAATGATGTCCCTCAAACCATCCCTACTCTTATCTTCCCCAACATGCAGTAGTTACCTGTGTCCGTGGGCAGCCGCGTGGCTAAAACAGTTCATGTCCTCGTGCAGCACAGATGTCATCCCATTTGTTTCAAATACATTCAGTAAAGGATCCGCTCCTCTACTCAGCAGCAAGCTAACCAACTCATAGTTACCTAAAGAGCACAAAGTGGAATCTTTAAGTGGCTCTGATACAGGAGGAACACTGCAGTTGTTCGCTATGCTAACCACACCTAAACATGTGGAACATTGGTTCACTCTAAGTGATGGAATATTAGGTTGTATTTTCTGAGTCTTTGTATCTGTGCACTTGAAAACTGGTCAGTTTCACATGATTTTCTGATACTAGCATCATTATTTATTCACTGAGTGGTGAGCTTTTTGCTTCATCCATCTACACCCAACTACTCACACTCATTTCGAGGGTTCTGCTGATCAGTAATCATCAGTATAAATCCTTGTTCATTTTCCTTTGTGCAGCCCAGAGGGCAATGTGGCTGAACTACCCACTATTTTTAGAGGGTCACCTATATTGTTTTTGTGGGCCGTGGGTGTCGCCAGCCATGGCAGCATTTTCTACTTATTCTCCAATTGTCCTTGATAAGGCGATGGTGAGCCATCCGCTTGAATGGCTGCACTCTATTTTAAAAATAAATTCTAAAGCATATATTATAGAACATAGAACAGTACAGACAATCATTCTCTCATTCCTTCTCTCCAGAGATGCTGCCTGTCCCGCTGAGTTACTCCAGCATTTTGTGTCTATATTTGATTTAAACCAGCATCTGCAGTTCCTTCCTACACATAGAAAAGTACCGCACAGGAACAGGCCCTGCGGCCCCCAATGTCTATGCCGAACAAGATGCCACGACCAACTGTTATCTGCCTGCACATAATCCCTCTCCCTCCATTCCCTGTATTTCCACGTGACTTTCCAAAAGTCTCTTAAATACCACTATCATATCTGCTTCCACCATGACCCCGAGCAGCTCGTTCTGAGCACCCACCACTCTGTGTAAAATAACTATCTCTGCAAATCTCCTTTAAACTTTGCCCCTGTCATCTTAAACCTATATAATGCCCGCTAGTATTTGGTATTTCCATCCTGGGAAAAAGATTCTGACTGTTTTCCATTTAAGGATTTCTGCGTACATTGATTAACCACACATGTAAAAAAAAGTATTGTTTCTTTTTCCAAAAGACTACTGTTTAGCCCTAAACAACCCAGTGACAATGAGTATCCGGTGAATTATACGCAGCTGAGGGATGTCAAATAGATTAAGGTTTGATGCACCACCTCCTCATTTCAGCATTTAACAGCAAAGCATACACTGTAAGCACAGTAACAGATGGATTAAGAAACGCACTGAGTGGCTGGCTGGCTTCCATTAATTTCTGGTAAAAAGATTTCTATTGAAGAATGTTACAGTCAGCAGAAAAAACATAAAAGCTGTTTAGTTACAACAATGTAATAGTGCTTGACCCCGTACAAGTACAAAGAATCATACAGGACTGTGGTTACAATGAGAAACATAAAGGCCCTCAACATGGGAAATATACAAGCAATCAACCGAGAATCACTTTCTTTGTGATTGCTTCCTGTGATCTATAATGAAAAATGTGAACAGAGACACTCGGCAATGACAGGTACAAGCTCAGCTATTATGCTGAATAATTAGTTTCCCTCTCAATTATTCCAACACAGACTTGACAGAATGTCAATGATTATTGCTGTGAAATGAAGGCAAACAGACACAAAGCCCACAATGCGTGACAATAAAGGATTGGAAGGAGCAGAGAAGATAATAAATGTAGGAAGGAACTGCAGATGCTGGTTTATACTGAAGATGATATGCCAGTCAGGAAATCAGGAAATAATTATAAGACTTTGAAACCCTGATGGCTGTGAGCAGAATAAAGACAGTTGGAGCACAATTATCAGAACTTTGCTGTGAAACTAACATTTGTAAAGTTTCCACTACGCATGTTTTACAATCTTTTAAAGCAATATATGATTCGTAGAGGCCTGGAATAGAAAATGTTGTCATTGATCTGTTTAGATGTGTTGTAACGTACAGCAGATTAACATTGTCAAACTTGGTGATGTAATTATGGAAACTGAAGCTAAGGCTATCTAGAGTCCGAGCTATGAATGAATTACCTCCTTTGCTCTTGAAAATAAATACATTACTTTTAAAAAAACAAAGTGATGTTAATGTTGACAATCTGCATTGGTGCTGTCAACACTGTGGCTGATATATTAGAGGACCCAGAAATTGTTATTTAAATGATCCATATCAGATAAAAGTCCAAAGTGCGACATATCTGTAAATAATTTTTTGACATCAATTCAGCGAAGTTCGAACTTTGTTTGGGTACTGATTTCCTGATGGTCTGCATCTTATCATCTAATAGAAACCAGAAGATATAATTCAAGGTCACTGAATTCCAAGGAACATCTGTGTAATATTATCATGATTTGAGGCAATAGCCTATCCATTATACACTTTCATCGTAAATACTACTTTAAAAGTCAAGTGCTCTGGTTGTGATGAATACAGAGTAAATACATTTAAAGATGTTTATAATCTCATCACACATTTGAACCTGCAGTAAGTAATTTTCCCCCAATTGTTTCAGTGACTTCTGATCAACGTTGAACTTTCTTTTGAATCCACTGTTTGCTGATGTCACAAATAGGATGAAGAAAGGCTTTTTAGGGGGATAGCCAAGCTAAAGAAATGATCAATGACCTGAAAATGGATCGTAATATTGGAAAAATGTGAGTTGTCCACTTTGATAATAAAAATTATAGAAAGGTGGAGTTTTATTTTAAAATGTTGAGAGACTGAAATAGTATCAGAGGGACCTGGGATTCCTCGACATGAATCACAATGTTAACATGCAGGCAGTTACAAATGCAAATATAATGTTGGCTTTTTGTTGCAAAAAGATTTGAGTAAAAGAATAGAGTCAATGCACTCCAAATAATTCAGAGCCCGAGTGAGACTGAATCTGGTGTATACTGATCTTGTACTGATCTGATTTCCCCACCTCAACAGGGATGTACTTTGAATAGTGGAAGTGTAATGAGGATCATTAGATTCATTTCTGGCCTCACCCTATCAGAGATATTCCATTTATCCTACTCATCCCTACTCTACCCCCTTAAAGCCGACTTGTTCACTCAATATCCAATTCTGGTAAAAGGCCTTCAATCTGAAACATTAACATAGTTTCTTTTGGTGATGAAGGCCAGCAGGGCAAAAGCCTTCTTCACCATCCTCTCAACCTGCAATGCCACTTTCAGGGATACATGGAGGGTACAATGTATTTATGTACTCTGCTTATATCCTTCTGCCCTATTGTTCATTGTGAAAGGTCCTGCCCTGGTTTGACTTCCCAAATTTCAATACCTGGCACTTATCTGAATTGTATTACATGAACTATTTTTCAACCCACTTGCTGATCAAGATCCTGCTGTGATTCTTGATAACTGTCTAGTGTTAACTGCAAACTTACTAATCATGCCTTGTACATTCTCATTCAAATTATTGATATAGATGACAAAGAGCAATGGTCCCAACACCAATACCTGTGGCGCACCACTAGTCACAGATCTCCAGAGCGAAAAACAACCTTCCACCACTACCTTCTGCTTCCTTCCATGAAGCCAATCTGCACACTGATCCTATGTAATCTAACCTTCCAGAGTAGCCTACCGTGTAGAACCTTATCATAGTTCTTGCTGAGGTCCATATAGACTATGTCTACATCCATGCCCTCATTAACCTTCTTGGTTATTCCCTCAAGAAACTGAATCAAATTCATGCAACATGATTTCCCACACACAAAATTATGCTGACTATCCCTAATCAACCTGTCTTTCCAAATGCATATCTTATCTCACAGAATCCTCTCCAATAACTTTCCCACCACAAAAGTTAGGCTTAAACTGGTCTATAGTTTCCAGGATTTTCTTTGCATCCCTTCTTAAATAGAGTCTAACCAGGACTCCTGCAATCTCCATAGGGTCCTTGGATATATCTTATCAGGCACATGAGATCTATCTACCTTATAATATGTTCTAATCACACTGTGCTGTTCCAATTAGGCTTTATTTTGTGATACTGCATTCTAATGAATAATATCACCACACCACTGAATATGAGACAATCCTTAGAAGGAATCCATCAATTCTAAATGCATCGCTCTTCCTGAAAACAAAATATATCACTATGCTAAAGTGCAGGAGTAACCCCTCTATAGCTTAGACATGGCTATCAAATTGACTGCGACCTAAAGGTTCTCAGTGTTCCACTATGCTCTCATAATGCATCTTACAAAAACGTTCACATAAATTTCAGTAATAAAGGACCTGAGGGTTCTTTAAGAAGCAGCATAATAAAATTATGTTAATTCCAAAT